>NW_005841973.1:2836161-2860291 GCF_000455745.1 Alligator sinensis | reverse complement strand
TGATATTCCTGTAATATTTCTATGATATTGCTCTACCTTTTACCCTGTTTCTGCCCTACCCCTGTAATCAATAAAGTTCTCCTTTGTGACCGGTGTGGAGACTTATTGAGGGGTGGGACTAAATTATGCCAAGGAGGCCCCTGAGGTCTGTGGACTAAGGGAGGCTTCCTAATCAGCCCCTGACTTGGGGAAGTGCCCCAAGTGCTTATATTGGGTCTAGCACCCATTGGACGATCAGGCCTGTGTTTTCCAAGGTGCACAGAGCCAGAAGTGAGTCCAGAGCCTTGGCTGGTGGCAGCGGGACCCCCAGGCTAGCGGGTGTGCTCCAGGGAAGGGGTCGGCCGGACGGGAGGCACCCCAAGGGAGGCACTCGGAGCCTGGAAGGTGGTCGGGCGCAGGGAGGTGGGCGGCTCAACGCAGGAGCGCCCCCTACTGGCCCGCCACAGCGTTCACTGAACAAAAGGGCATTCACAGCTGCCTGGGAAGAGATGCTCAAATGTCTCCAAGTGTATAGAAACAGGAACGTTTATGTAGAACTGCATGCCTGGGTAAATTGTCACATCAGGGATTGAACCTGGATGGAAAAGCATGACTCCTTCCACCCACAGCTAGAACGCCCCTGCTCTCAAAGACTCTAGCAAACTTGAAGCTGTGTGTGGTCAAACCACATGGAAAATGCCTGGACCGGTTTTGCACGCAATTCTGGTTGTTATACACCAAAACAAAAATCACTTTTGTTTCAGAATCCATTTAAGGTTGCTAAGTGATAACAATGTACTTATCTGTCACTTTGTTTACAAAACCCGAGCACTTAAAAACATATAAATGAACAGACAGACCTTATGCTTCCCTCATAACGAAGATGCACATTATTCTCATATAGTACAAACAAAAGCATATTGAACATTTCTTGTCAGGATTTTTTCTTTTTTAAGTTGGGGAAAGCTGCAAGCAACCTGCAGTCAGCACAGGTCAGCGTGCTCTCACAAACATATGCTCAGTCGCATAACTCCTAACAATGGAGTGGATTTACTTCCAGCTTGCCTGGAAATTCACTATTTACCCCACAAAGAGCTGTGTTTGACATCAAATTTAACACATGTGATTTTACTTTCACCAAGAAGGGATTTAATAGGGCTCCAGGGCACGTCTATGAGTGCACATTTACTGTGAAGTGGCCAAAATTACTGCACAGTAAGGGCATGCGTCTACACATGCATGCCTTTACTCCACAGTAAATATGGTGACTTAATCTGACTTGAGTGTAACTTTGATACCTGCATCATGCAGGTAGATGCCTTACTGCGCAGTAACAGTGTGTGGGACTAACATTAGTCTCAAGTCAGTCCACACACAGCATTAATACACTTTAATACCTATACTTGTAGAGGCTGGCCTATTTCCATTTACTGCGCAGTAATTTACTGTGCAGTAAATTTAAACTGGCATAAACACACGTGTAGACCTGTGCCCACAGTGACCTAAAGAGCTGCTACTGATGGCTCCTGTGAGGCTACACACAGACAGACAGACAGACAGACAGACAGACAGACAGACAGATGTGCATGCAGGGCTTCACTCTGCTTGCATTTATACAGGTGTGAACCTGGTGCAAATTACTGGTCACCCTGTTGTGAGATCAGAATGATGCCAACTTTATGTGTGGCGGCAGAGCACAGGAAGTGAACAAATGATGACAGCGGCAAACCAGTTGAACAAGCTTAACCATATGTTTCACAATTGGGAGACCTAAGAAATTCTGCCAAAGAACAATAGGAGAAGTGAAAAACCTCACATGATACTTCTCACTGCAGGAAGTAGACAGGGCCTTTTTGTGTTAATGCTGGTTCAAAGGTCCTTCCTATACACTGCTCTGCATGGACTTTCTTTTACCTGCCTTAGACTAACAATCCTGACAAGAGTCCAAGCCTAGGCTCCCTAGAGTCAATGGAGAGGCACACACCTCTGAAGGATGACTCAGAAGGCCCGCGTGCTAGCCAAGTGGGAATACTAAACACAAGTGCGTGTCTCAAATACCAACCCCGCTCCAGAGACTCTGAGCTGCTCAGTAAGCCTCTCTGTTCATTTGCATCCAAATATCCTAGGATGAGGGTGATGCCACCCATCTTTTGCCCAACAGACTATTGCACAGAGCCTAATTGCCCAAACGCCTAATAGACATAGGAACTGAGAGACTGAGCTGTGGGCCATCCTCAGTGGGAAGGGATTCAAACTCCCTCCTCCTAAGAGAGCACCCTCACCACCAAGTTACTGAGCGCACTCCTGCTGATGCTGGCCCAGCGAGCAGGCAGGAGTGAAAGATTTGTGGGGCCAGGACAGCAAGTAAGAGAGAGCCAGACTTCGTAGTTCAGAGACAACGATAATCCCTCGGGAACAGGGGATTCTAGGTGCCCAAGGTCTGGGATCCAGGTCTCCCTTTGCTGGGCGAATCTTCTACCTACATGGCTACAGAAACAGGCTCCCACTTGCTTGATCTCAGAACGCTGTCAAAAAGGGGAAAGGGGCTCTCTCGCTTTTGCTGCAGGAGTGTTTATAGCGTCATTTCCTGGATCTTTTCACAATTTTCAGTGAGTTTTTGCAAAGGCATCTCCTAGAAAACTGCCTCTCTCTCCTTCCAACCTATTTTGGAGTTCTGGGCTGAATCCAGGTTGGCTTTCCCGCCTCCGCTCTCCCCCTCTCTCAACCAGTCATTTGATGCCTTGCTCACTAGCATTTCTTCTTCCTTCCAGAGGAAATCCAGGCACCAAGCTCCCCTCCTGCTCAGAGAAGGGCAGAGAATTAAGCATCACTTTGGTAAAGTCCATCTCTTGCAGCAACTTCTCCTGGCTATCTTATCCCGCTGTCTTCTCTACTGACTCCCTGCTGTTTTGAAGCTCGGGAGCTTGGACCCTTGGCTGGTATAAACCGCGCAGATCCAGAGATGTCAACAGCAGTTGTCTCCACCTACAGCAGTGGTTCCCAACCTTGAGGTTTCAACGATAAAAAGGGGGGGGGGGTCGCAAAGACACCTGACAGTGTTGACCGATTATATAAGGATCTGGGTTTTCTGTTCACTGAGGAAAAAAACACAGATTTTCTCCTTTAAAGGAGAAAAAAAATAAGTGGGAAAGGAAGGGTTCCCCCCTTGCAGGCTGGCAGCACTCCAGCCTGCAAGGGGCTGGAGGGAGTGGGAGGAGGGCGATCAGGCGGAGAGGGTGCCACGTATATCTTTGCACACACACATGCACATGGCCACCAGGCCACTCCCTCCTGCAGCTCCCTACAGGTAAGTCTATGAGAGTGAGGGCAGATTGAGGCCCCCCCCTGGGGAGGGATGGATGGATTGAGGAGGTGGTGCAGGGCTGGAGCGGGGGATGCAGCCCGGCTCGGCCAGTGCACAGGGCCTGGGGCTGGAATGCAGAGCCCGGCTGGGGGAGCAGGACGGGCGGCTCATCCAGCAGGTGAGGGAGGGACTGGTTCCCTGGCGCTGCATTCATTCCCAGGGAGGGAGACATGGGAGGTCACATGCCCCCCAGATTTGTGTATGGGACAGGGACGGATGCGGGCTGTCCGCTGTGGGCTTGGGGATCCCTGCCCTACTGCCTTCCCTCACGGCAGAGCAGGGCAGGGAGGCTTGGTGCCACCGCCGGGAGCCCCACAATGGCTGCCCCTCCATGGCAAGGTGCCCCCTGCCCACCTGGCAGGAGCACCACTCCGCACCATTGCTGCTGGGCAAACAGGGGGTACCTCACCATGGTGGCACAGCTGGCGTGGGGCTCCCAGCAGTGGCACAAAGCCTCCCTGACCTCCTGCATGTGGGTCCTACCCTCTAGGCCACAGAAGCCCCTAGGGGGAGGGCAGCAGGGCAGGGAGCCCCAAGCCCGCATCTGTCCCCCACAAGCTCCGCTCTGGCTGTGCTGCCCATGGAGGAAGAGGGTGGTCAGGCTCTGTGGTCCACTCCGGCCACAGCAGCTGCCATCCCCCACAGACAGCAGCCAGGCACTAGTGGGGGTGGGAGATGGGGATGGGGGGCTGTGGGCCCTAGCCCTGGTCCTGGTCCCATAGCCCTGGCAAATGGGGGTACCCTCTGGCAGGGCTTGGGGGAGAGGGAACAGGGTGCTGTGGGTCGGGAGTATCACCTGGGGGGGAGGCTGCAGGTTGGGAGTGAGGAGCCATGCTGAGGAAACAGGATCATAAATGGGGTCATCTGAGGAAAAGGTTGGAAAGCACTCACCTAGAGGGTAAGGGATTTCACAGGCAATCACCTACCCTGTTTTACAAAAGGGGACAGGGGAAACCTGAACGCTGGACTTTCACATGTCTCGGCTTCTTGTCATCTTCATCCAGAAATGCATTTCTCCAGCTTCTGCCCAAGGAAACCCCTTGAACCTCCCTGAACCCTGCAAGGGCCTTGAAGACCCACTGGTGTTGGACCAAGTCCCATTCCCTCTCCATCCTCAAAGTGAAGGAGTCGCAAAGCACTTGTCTTCAAGAGCTCCTGCAACTAGTTAAAAGCGAGTCTGACTCAACCCTGTGGCTGGAAACTCTTCCTGCCTCCCGGTCACGAAGGCCTCTGCAAGCCTCCTCTACCTGAACCGACTCCAAGTCTATTCAGTCAGAGCCACGGTGACTGCAAGAAGCCAACTCCTTGGATGGGAGCCCTTCTACAGTCCCGGGCACACCTTCACTACTCAGAAATGACTAAATCCACCTTCTGGAGCCTTCAGTTGAAATACTGTCACCAAGAGTGCTGCACGCCAACAATTTCTGGCAAGCCTGAAGCACCTTCTCTCACAAGGGAGCCCCTCATTCCCTTCCCTCCTCTTCTCAGGCTCACCAGCTTTTCCCCCACCGTTTTCCTCCCATTTAGTCTATTCTGTTCACTGCTGTTAATCTCCCGTTCGCCTGCCTGGGCTGCTACTGCTAACCAACCCCATTGTCCATACTGGGAAGCCAAACCACAGAAAAACAAATCTTCTCACCTACTAATTGCTTTTCTGTGGCTTGCTGAGCCAGTGCAGACCCCTGCCCAGGCAACAACTTGGGCTGAGCAGCTGGGCATAGTAGACACCGCAGGGAGCAGAGCTGCCAGTTTGGAAATCACTGACTGGAGAAGTTGGAAAGAGGGAGAGAGAGAGAGGGCCTGATCTTCCACTGGCTAGCACTGGTTCAAGTAGGGAGTAAAAACCCTGAAGCCAGTGGAGCTATCGCAGGGTAAGGGAGCGGAGAGGCAGGCCAAGAAAGGGGAAGACAGCTTGGCGCCAAAACACCATTCACCTGCCGCACATCTCGTCAACCCGCAGAAAACTATTTAGTGGCACCAGGTCTTGCTTGTATTGTGCTCAGGTTTTCCCCATCTTCCAGCCATTATTTTTGGATTTTTTTTAACTACTCTTAAACTTCATTCCAGGGTCATTTTCTAGTTCTCTGAAATACCTACTTGAAAACTCAAAAATAGGTTAGTTCAGGAAATATGAGAGGCACGTACGGCTTTTTGTGGGCATGGTTGGGATAGATTGAGAGAGGAAAATTTTTGAGTGTAAAGCACGGGTCTTCAGGTCTGTTTTTCAAACTGCTTTAAATAAACGCATGCCCAGTCAGAGTTAGGTTTGCTCTGCTTCTCAAGGGAAAGCATCCTGTAGCCCGAGATGTCTCGTTGGCAGGAAGTTTTTTCTAATGTTAAGCCTAAAGCTCCCCTTTCTTAATTTCAACCCATCACTCTGAATAACTCTAACTGAATAAGTCCCCCATATTCCACAAAAAATAATTCCCGTTCCCCTTAAAATCATACCAGGTGTTTTTGTCTTTGTACCCACCCACCCCTGGCCCCTCTTCTTGTCAGTCCTTAGACAAGTTATTCATATTTAGCTTTTAGTTATTCCTAGCAAGTTGGGCCCTCCAGCCTGTTTTAATGTCAAAGATTAGTGCACTAGGAAAAGCCATTTTAAACCCATAAAGTGAGCTTATCATAAGGGCGGGCAATTATTTTGACTAGAGGGCCGCTTAAGGAGTGTTGGTGAGCCATCAAGGGCCGCATGGGTAGCCCCGCCCGTGACAGCTGCCCCCCCATGTCTTGTTCCTAGCCCCTGACCTTTGCCATCAGAAGTCCCTCCCCTTGCCCCAGAAGTACTCCTTGGGGGAAAGGGGGTTGCCATCTTGAAACTGGAAAAAAACCCAAATGATATACTAAAAAAACAAACAAACATCTATTAAAACTTATTTTAATTTTATTTAAAAAAAGTTTTGTCCTGATTTACATGTGTTTGCATAGTGTATCTAGAGGCAAGTGCATAATAGCTCAAAATATACTCTTACTCTTGTATATTGTGTGGGAGTGGGGGGCCAGGGGGTGTATGTGGGGGCTGTGCAGTTGAGGAGCAGGTGTGAGCGTGTGGAGGAGTGTGGGGGTGCATATGTGGGGTGTGGGTATGGTCAGTGGGGTGTGTGGGAGAGGGTGGGGGTATGTGGAGAAGCGTGGGGTATGTGGAAGAATGTGGGTGTGGGTATGGTAGGGGTGGGAGGGTGGAAGTGTGTGTGGGGGCTGTAGGAGGGTGGGAGTCTATTTGGGGGTATGATGGGAGGTGCGGCATGTGGGAGGGTGTTGGTGTGTGTGCTGATATGGTGAGGGGTGTAGGAGTTTGCGGGGGAGTTGTGGGAGGGTGCGGGTGATTGCTGGGGGTATGGTGGGAGGTGGGGAGCCAGCTCCACTCGTCCCATCTGGCTGCAGTGCGCAGCTCCTGGCTGCAAGGCTGGGACCCATATGGCATGGCAAAGGGCCAGCCCAGCCCAGTCTGCCCCAGCACAACGCAGTTCTGGCTGCAAGGCTGGAGACTGCAAGGTGTGGCATGGAGCCAGTCTGGCCTGTCCCAACTGTGGCATGCGATTATCCCAGCTATAAGGCTGGGACCCACGCAGTGCGGCATGGAGCCAGCCCTGCATGGCCTATCCCCCTCTGTGCCATGCCACACGAGGGGAGGGGATGGGCCTGGCCAGGCCAGGCTGGTTCCATGCCTGGCTGCATGGGTCCTGGCTTTGCAGCTGGTAACCATGTGCCACAGCTGGGCTGAGCCGGGCCAGGCTGGCTCCGTGTCGTGCCTTGCAGCTAGAACTGCATTGTGCCAGGCTGGGCCAAGCTGGCCTCATGCTGCACCATATGGGGCGCAGCCTTGCAGCCAGGAACTGCATGTTGCAGCCAAGATGGAACAGACAGAGCTGGCTCCCCACCTCCCACCATACACTCCACACACACCCATACTCTCCCACAGTCCCCACACACACTCCCACCCCCCACCATAATCTCACAATTTCCCACAGCCCCCCCCACACATACCCACACACACTCCTATACTCCCCCACCATATCCATGCATACACATTGACATCCTCCCACATACCCTACCCTGCACCATGCCTCTGAACACAGCCACCCACAGCCCCTACACAGTCCCACACTCCCTACCCTAACCCCACACACACCGCCGGCAGTCCCTCCCCACCACCAAGTCTTACCTGGATTTCAACTCTTGGACAAGGAAAGGCTGGGAAACAGCCACAGGGTCACCAGAGCAGAAACCTCTCCTAGCCAGAAGCTTCTGGGGGGTGGGGGTGCAGCGGGGCAGATCAGGTTGGGGTTGGGTTGGTTGTGTCGTAAACAGAGCCCGAGCTGCTTGTTGCTGCAGCCAGTGGCTCATGCTGTTGGTACCTCGTGCCACTGGCACCTGGACAGTTTTCAGACAGGCAGCCACCGGCAGGTAATAATTGTCTAGATTTTAGAGGGACCCTGCGGCCTGGACAGAATGGCCTGGTGGGCCAGATCTGGCCCATGGGCTGTATTTTGCCTGCTCTTGGCCTATCACCACATGATTGGCTTAGCTGGAGTGAGAGTCCACAGTTTAATATTGGGATTAGCAACAGGTTCAGACTAAACCTTGCATACAATGACCCTCCCCAAAACTTGTGGAAAGCTTGGCTCTAGCGCTTAATAACCATTTTTAATGATGATATTTTAATCATTGTGAACATGTTGCTATTTATTTATTTTTATTAACAAACTCTGTTTGCTTACAGAACATTGTTACCTTTCAACAGCTGGACAAATTACCCATGTGGGTTTATATTTTCAGGGAAGGGTTTTCAAATCATCGTCAACCCCTCTGATTTATTACAGTTTTTGGACTCAGAATATCTGAAAAAAACCCTCATTTAAAAATATGCCTGGTTTCTTTCAAATCCTGTTGATATCCCCTGGCTTTGTCTGTCTTGTTTAGGAAAACCAGCTGGTATTAACTGCACTTCACACATCACCATCATGAACAGCAGCCAGATATCAGAAAATAAGCTCTAATAAACAAGGCTCCAATTGATTGGTGAAAAAGAACAATTATTGGTTAAGTGTTCAGAAGAGCAGTTAAGCTTATAAAGCAATCAAAATAAAAGGCTGAGAGAAGGATTGCTTTGGCAAGCGTCTGGAGAATATAATAAAAATAATCTAACCCCCCAGATGGGGGAACAAAAAAACTAGTTACCAGTAAATCAGAAGCCTCCAAACGCACTGGGCATGTCTATACCTCTCAATTATAGCAGCAGACAGTGACATAAAGAGACGTACGTTAGACCCTAGATACTTTGCAGTGTTCAGTTCCTAGTGCCTCCGCCTAGATGAGGGTTTTGTGAACTACCAGGGCTATACAGAGCTGCAGCCAAGAGCTGCACAAGGAGAGCTCCAGCTGTTTGCTGAGGCTTTTATTTCAAAGGTACAGCTTCTCCAACCAGTGGCATGGGACCACTGATGAACTCCAGCTATGTGAGGAAGTGGCACTCTTTGAAGTGAAGACTGCAGCAAATAGCTGAGTAGCTCATCCTTAATTTAGCAACCTGCCATGACTTAACAGGCTGGGAACCACCCCAGAAGAAATGACGCAGGTTCTACTGTACCATGCTTCATCTGCACCCATTATGCAGCGAACTTAGCAGCAAACGCAGTCCCTTGATACAAGGATGATAGTCTTCTAGTGTAAGGATAACAGAATCCCTCTGGTTGCCACCTGAAGCCCCCAGCTTGAACACCTAAGATCCATCATTAATGACCTCCAACCCCAGCTGGAAAAGGATGACCGTCTCAAGGTAGCTTTCGGGGACAAACCTGTCCTGGCTTACAGAGAGCCCCCTAGCCTCAAACAGTCTCTCTCAAACAACAGACTAACAAACTCCCATCCTCACTGAAGCACCAGGCCTTGCAAAGCACCCAAAGCCTTCTGTGTTCCCACATCAATATAGACCACATTGTTACTGGACCTCATTACAAGGAGTACCATGTCCAAGGTTCATTCACCTGCAAGTCTACCAATGTCATATACACCATCACCTGCTTACAATGCCCCCCTTCTATCTACATCAGACAGACAGGGTGATCTCTATGCATAAAGAAAGAATGGACACCGATCTGACATCAACTGCAGAAAGACACAAAAGCTTGTGGCAAAACACTTCAATCTCCCTGAACGCTCCATTGCTGACCTCAGGATTACTGTTGTTGGGCCAAATACATTTAAAAACTAGTCTGAGTGAGAAGTTGCCAAACAAGAAATCATCCACAAACTAGACTCTGTTAAGCATGGTTTATGGATCCTTATCTCATTATCTGGATTAGCTTTTGTGACCCCTTTTTTTCTATGGGTTTACTCACAGCTTGCTTCTCCCTACTAGCATTGCACCCCTTCTCTCCCTGCTCCCCCTTCCCTCCTTCTCTTTCATATTCTTATTTCTCTCTCATTATGCACTGCTTTCTGCAAGTCCTTTCACAGCATCTGATGAAGTGAACTGGGGTTCATGAATACTTGTGCATGTTTTCTCCCCATCATTTAGTCAGTCTATAAAGGGGCATATCTAGCTTTCCTTCTGACAGTCGTCCAGTAAAACAGGAAAGTCATCAGTGAGTCCGTGGATGACAGGGAAGGCTGATCCGAGATCTGTGTGTTTGACTCAGACATGGCAAGTAGTTCCAGGAGGAAGGCGTAGATCCTGGTGATGTCAGGTCACAGCTCGTTACCTCTGCCTCTCTCATCTATCCAGCTCCAGAGGGAGAAGAGTTTGCTCAAAACGATCAATGCCTTGTCGCACACTGCAGCGCCACTGGGGATGATTCGGTGCTTGAGTCTCCCAGCTATTGATGTCAATACCAGACACTGGCCTTCATGGTGTCCTTGAATCTCTTCTTGTGCCCACCTCTGAAGTGGTGACTATCAGTGAGTTGGGAATACAGGATCTGCTTTGGGATCTGGTTGCCCTGCATCCTTATGACACGCCTTGTCTAATGGAGCTGGTGATGTATAAATATGCCTTCAATGCTGCTGGTATTTGCTTGAGCCACAATGTTGGCATTTGTTCTTCTGTCCTTCCAACTAAGATGGTGGATTTCATGAAGACAATCACTGATGGAAACATCCTAAAGCTTTCAGATGTGTTGTAGTCGCATTAGCGTGGCATGGCATGGGTGCCAACACGCTAAGCCTCTTGTGTGCTGCAAATACAGCACTGCTCGGAGCTGTAGTAACTGAACGTCAGCCCTGTCCTTCATCTCCTCAGGACCATGCTCTTGGAAGCTGCACAATATGCTTCGTTGATTTAGATGTCTTTGAAGCAGGCAGCTCAGCTCTACACATGCACTCACTGGAGCGGGCAGGGTGCACTTCACAGCAGTGCTCCCAAGCACAGCCCGGCCCCGTGAGGGTCCCAAGATCCTAGGGGAAGCCTGTGCTAGAAGGAACTAAACAGACCGAGTCCCACGTCAGCTCTCCAATTACAATGCCATCCTTCCCAAGCTCAAACACATGCCGTGAGACAATACTCCTTCCATCGATGGCCTTGCTTATTTTCAGTAGAACCTGCTCACCAAGGATAAATGAAAATATTGGTCCCAATTCTCCTTACACTTCCCTTACTGTAAAGTAACTCCACTGACACCACTCAAGTACAATATTATAAAGCTAGAGCACAACATTTTTTTTGAGGGCGTTTCAGAGACTAACAGCAAAACGTCTTCCCACGCTGCGTGTCTGCAACAAAGTGGGAAACTACACGGCAGCGGGGAATACTAATGGTGACACTGTCAAACGCACCCATTGCTTATGACTATGCAGAGAAGATGTGGTCCAGGAAATGATGGCTGCACACAGACTGGCTCTATTTTGAAATTGCTGTTAGTTTCTGAAACACCCGTGTGTATTTAAATAGATTCCACAGAAAAGACCTCATCCTAAGAAATACATAGCAATGAGACCAGAATAAAATTTTAAGATGGAAAATCTCATCCCTGTTGCCCTTGGAAACTAGGCCCGTAAAAGCCAAATTCAAATATAAAGTTGCCATGTGTAGCAGCGGATGTTACACAAGTGTCAAGGGGCCAAGAACAGAACTGGATCCGTGAGAACCGAAAAGGGCAGCTCAGACCAAAAAATGCTGTTTTGTGATGAGGACAATATGAATTAACGGAGACAAGATTAATGAGTGTTACAGAGCTTTTTAATTACTAAAAAGTTGGAGCCAAATTGTCTTCAGGTACACCGGTGCAACCAGATTTACCCAGCCACTGGGCTCAGATAAACACTGCTATTACTTTAATACAAGTAGTATTTTAAATGACAGAAAACCAACCTCAAATCAACTGAGGTCTCCTGACCTTTTCACCAGTTCTCTCTCCCTTCTGTCACTTGCAGACTGAAAGCATGGAAGGGACTTGCTTTAATTAATACAAGGTCTCTGCAGACCACTGGAGGTAATGGCACTTGTTTTCAGGTCATCTAGTCCTAATGGGCACACACTGGGAGGTGATTTGCTATTAACTGACAGCAGAGATCAGTTAATGAGGGCTAAGGTCTCAGAATCCCAGGGAACAAAAAATTAAAGTTCCTTCTAAATTATTTTTTGTTTAAATAAAAAGATGTAGGATACTTATTTCAGAAAGTTTACTTTGGTTGTTAGCACAGATATTTATCATGCAAAATTGCTGCATATATAAAGCATCCTACCCTTGCTCAGTAAAAGTTTCTCAGAGCTTGCCTGCAAGAAGGAAGCTGGTGTGCAGCAAGTGTGGGTGTGAATGTACAGTGTAAGTGCTACTTTATACAAGCACCCTGGGAGGACAGTTATTGCTCACTAACACTAACAACCTGTCTTCAGAGTCATATTAGCAGGCAGCGAGCTAGGGTGAGTTTATAGCATGCTAGTTGCTGCACACTGAATTTTTTATTTTGGATACTCAATGTAGACAGTGAGATGAATTTCTCTCTTCTACATGAGCATAACGGGCATAGCTTGTTTATACCCTGATTAACCCGAATCAAAACCTGGGGAAAAAAAGAGGAGCAGGATAGCCCATTTCAGATGTGCTGCCCCACAATGCAATTAGCTTGTGACTATATAAAACTGTCCTGAAAAGTGTCAGCAAATTTTATCTTGCATCCTTCACAGGTATTTAAAGTGAGACAATGGGCTTGTAGTCTGTAGGATCCCTGCATAAGACGCTTTTTCCTTGAAGAAATGCATCGTCTGTTTTTACCCTGAGAATTAAAAAAAACAGACAAGCAGTTTAATGCGGCACTGATCAGTCCCATTTAATGTGGTGCTGATCAGTCCAGGGCATGACTTGCATCATAGCTTACATGAGGCCTACATGGCGATTAACTCCAATTAGCCCAAAGTGTTAATTCGGATAATTCACAGGTACTTAACATGGGACAATGGACTTGTCAGTCTGCAAGCCTGGGGTTTGTTGCGAATAAAATGCTCAAATTTGAATCAAGCCGGTTGCCTGTTTTTAGGCAGTGACCTTAACGTAGCTTATCTTAATTCACTTTTTTCACAGGAGTTCAATGCAGTTTAACTAATCCACTTTAAACTCACACTTAGTTCACTGGGATTCATTTTAGTGAGCAGCCCCCATGTAGATGGCCCTGAACAGCTTGTCTGGTATGTCCTGGAGCCACAAGGCTTGAGCATGCCCTAACCATGCCTCACTCACCTGAGTTCCCGGCAGGCTCACGGCAGAGGCTCCTCTGCACCTGTGTGGTGGATTTGAGAATGGGCACTGGGGATGAGCTGGTATAGCGCTGGGTCTGGGCTGAGCCTGCAGCATGAGGTGGGCAGGGTATGCACAAGGGCAGGGGTGGGCAATTATTTGGGCTGGAGGGTCACAGGGAGTTTTGGTGCACTGTTGTGGGCTGGGTCAGCGCTGCCTCCTCTGGTCAGCACCCCAACAACTCACCAAAACTCCCTAAGTGGCTCGCGCTCGGCCGGATGGGCCACGTGCAAGCGGGGCTGGGCCTGGGGTCGGGATTGTGGGGCCATAATAGTACGAGGCTGCGGCCTGAGGCAGACCCGTGATCTGTTCCTTGCATGTCCCTGCAAGGAGTGCTGGTTCTGCAGGGAACAGATCACAGCTCTGTATCAAGCCCCGATCTCATGTTGTCACCACCCAGCAATCCCGAGGTCTCCACACGGGCATGGCGTGCTCAGCTGGGTGGATGGCATGGGGCTGTGGGCAGGCAGGGATCGGCATCTGGGAGCAGGATGGGTGGGCAGTACCGGGACTGGGACCGGGATTTTGGGGTGGTGATAATGCAGGCCCAGGGCCCAGGACAGAACCGTGATCTGAACCCAGCATACCCCTGCCTGTAGAACTGCTGCCAATTGCAGGGACGTGTGGGCAGCAGATTGCGTCTCTGCCTCAGGCCCTGGCCCCACAATCCCGCCCCGTGATCCTGGCCCTGCCAAATTAAATGCATTGCCTAGAGCCCAATACTCCAACTTATAAAGACCCTTTTGAATGCAAATCCTGTGCTCCAAAGTGTTTGCAAGCCTTCCCGGTTTTGTCATCTGTAAACTTGATCAGCAAACTCTTTATTGCTGCATCCGAGTCACCAATAAAAAAGTTAAAATGCACCAAACCCAGAACAGACCTTGCAGAACCCCACTTAAAACCTACCGCCGTTCTGACACGGGTCCATTTGCAGTTATACTTCATCTGTTGCGATTCAACCAATTATGCCTCTTGCCTAATGGTGCCAATTATGTGTCGAGCCCACTTCTTCAGTTTTACTTGTGCAAGTGTCAGGTGGGACTGTATCAAAGCCTAATTACAGTTCAGGTAAATCATACTCCACTCTCCTCATTCAAATGAATTAACCCAGCAAAGAGGGCAGGGCAGGGTGGCACCTCAGAGACTAACTGGTTTGGAGAGACATGAACTTTGCAAGCAACAACCTACTTTGTCAGATGAAGTAGGCTGTTGCCCACAAAAGTTCATGCTTCTCTGAACCAGTTAGTCTCTGAGGTGCCACCCTGCCCTATCTTCTGCCCAACTTCAGACTAACTCGGCAATCTCCGTCCCCCCAGAGGAGGAGATCTAGCTGGTTTGCAATAATTTGTTTTCAGCAAATGCATGTTGGCAGTTACTGATCACCTCTTCTGCCTCCAGGTGCTTACAAATTGATGGTTTTATAATTTGTTCCATGAAAACTTCCCAGGTATTGAAGTCAGGCTGACCAGTCAATAATCCCCCAGGTCTTCCTTCTTCCCTGTTTTAAAGATGGGCACCAATCTGGGTAAGCTGTCTGTCATCCACGATTCTGTCAATACTATTGCCGGCAGTTCTGAGATTTCTTCAGCCAGCACCCTGGGGTGAATCTCATCAGGACCTGTCAACTGAAATCATTCAGATTTGTCAACAGCTCTCTGACCTCTGCTTTCCTTATTCTGATCTGCGACCCTTCTCCTTCTTTGCCCATATTCATTTTGTTAGCTGTCTGGTTGCAGCTTACTTATTTAGTAGGTCTGGAGAGCTGCTGTCGCTGGGACAGTCCAAGAAATGTAGGAGAGGCAAGGATTTTAGTGAGATCTTTTAACGAATCAACGTATAGTTGGGAGAACTACTGGACAAGCTTTCTGGCATCACGTGTGCTTCCTCAGCTCACTTCCTTCAAGTATTTATTTATTTCTTTTTGTGATGACTGAGGCTAACCTAGTCATTGAGCAGCTCAGACTTGAGCCACCCATTAATACCTCACCTTCCCTATTGAGCATGGGCCACATTTCTTTGGCATTTCTTTTCTGAAATCCTTATAGGACTCCCTTCTTGATTTCTTTAGCATCCCTTGCCACTTGTATCTCATTTTCTGCCTTTGCTTTCCTGCTTTTGCCCCTGCAAGTTCTTGCTATTCCTTGGTATATGCCCTTAGTGACTTCCTCTTCCTTGGACTGACTACATGTTTTTTCTTCTGATTTTCAGGTAATTAAGAAGCAATGTACGTATTCACATTAGTCTTCTGCAGTTCTGATCTTTCCATTGTTTGAATAGCTTCTTGCTGAGCCTCCAATACTACACCCTTTAGAAACTGTCTTCCCTCCTGGACCCCTTCATCCTTCAGTCTCTCTACTCATGAGATCTGATCTAATGTATTATTTCGCTGAATGGGTTATCTAGTCTTTTGAAGTCCAGCATCCTTACTTTGACACTCTCGTACTTTTCCTTTCTTAGAACCATGAATTCTATCTTACTGTGTTCATTTCTTCTCAAATTTCATGTCACCTTCATGTTCGCAACCTGTTTTATCTTATTTGTCAGAACGACATCCAAGACCGATAACCTCCTAGTTGTAGCCTCAGCTTTCTGAAACCTAAAGTTGTTGTCCATGCATGTTAAGAACTTAATGGACATTTCTGCTGTATTAAGTTCCAACAGATACGAGGGAATTTAAATCTCTACAACGGTACTTTCTCATAAGTTTTAAATAGCCTTGTTACCTGCTTCACCTGGATTCATAGATTGTAGAGTCGGAAGGAACCACAGAGGATCATCGTGTCCGACCCCCTGCCCCAGAAGGAAAGAGGACCGAGGTCAGACGACCCCAGCCAGGTGACTATCAAGCCTCCTCTTGAAGACCTCCAAGTTAGGTGATGGCTCCACCTCTCTTGGAAGCCCATTCCAGATCCTGGCCACCCTTACTGTGAAAAATTTCTTCCTAATGTCTAACCTGAATCTACTCTCCAATAGTTTGCACCCATTAGTCCTAGTTACTCCACACTCTGGTAAATAGCACATCTCTGATTCTCTGTTGTCCTCCCTTGATAAACTTGTAGGCAGCTACAAGGTCTCCCCTCAGTCGTCTCTTGTGAAGGCTGAAGAGATCCAGATCCCTCAACCTCCCCTCATAGGGTCTTTCACAGAGACCACTAATCATGTGAGTGGCCCTCCTCTGAACCCTCTCCAGATCCTCTGTGTCCCTCTTGAAGTGCAGCGCCCAGAACTGGACACAGTACTCCAACTGCAGCATTTCCAACGCCGCGTAGAGGGGGAGCATCACCTCCCTTGAATTGTTGGTCATGCATCTGCTAACGCACGCCAAGGTGTGATTGGCCTTGTTGATTGCCGCGTCACACTGCCAGCTCATGTTCATCTTGGAGTCAACTATGACTCCAAGATCCCTCTCAGCCACTTGATTCCTCAGCCAAATCAAGTATATATCGTATCAAGTATCTATCATATGCCTTGAATTTAAGATGCACCCAAATTTTCTGAATCTCAATTTAAGTAAAAAAATAAAACAGCAATTAAAGACATATGTACAAGAATGCAACCTCTTTGGGGCATAAGAAGGTTTTTTTAAGACCTTTTTTTGCCTTTTTCCTTTTTTAAACTCAAATTTAAGACGCAGGACATTGTTAGAGAAACATTTAATTCTAAGCAATGCATGTTATTTTTCAAGGAATACGACACATTTGTGACAGTGCAATACCACCTCATTTTTCTGCAAAATTTATCCTGAAACAATGTATACCCCTTAATGTTAATATTCCAATCATAGGGAAGTTTCTGTAGCAAGAAGTCATTGTTTCTTTACATACTAGGACTTCCAGATTTTTCTGCTTGTTCCTCATACCTCTTGCATTTGCATATATGCATCAAAGATACCTTGCAGTCTGCTTTGCCCATTTTCCTCCTGCATCTTTTTGCTGTACTAACTCATCTTGAGAATTAGGCTTTTTCTCTTGGTCCTCGGCTCTTGACACTGAAGACAAGGTGCCAGTGGGTTTTCATCCCACCCCTATGAGACCTAGTTTAAAGCCCTCTTCAACAGGTTGGCCATATGATGCCTATAGATGCTCTTCCCAATTTTCAGATCAAGCCCATCCTTTGACAGCTTTCCCAGAATGTCAGCTGTTATCAAAGGATCCAAAGCATTCCCACTGATGACTTCCAGAATGCATTTGTCCCTTCCTGGGCCTTTCCCTTTAATGAGGAAAATGGATGAGAACACCCGCTGCGTCTCAAATTCCTTTATCTCCCTACCTCAAACCCTGTGGTTTCCTTTGATGCGTTCAAGGTCATTTCTGGCAGTATCACTGGTCCCCATGAAGACAAGCATGAAAGGGTAAGGTGAGGGATGGCTGGAGGAGGTCCAGCAATCTTTTCTTCAGGTCCTGAATTCAAGCTCCAGGCAAGCAGCACACCTCACCAGACTCCAGGTCTGGGCATCAGATGGGTTCCCTCTCCCCCTCAGGACAGACTGCCCTGTCCTTTGGTGTGGTGAGCACGAAGCCCCTCTCCTTAGCATTATACAATTCCAGCCTTCTGGTTTGTGGGGTATGATTCTGGTCCCTACCACCCATTATTTCTTCTGAGCCAGTTTCACTAGTATTTCCAATTCACAGAGGCTGAAAGCAGTTGCTACCCCTTTCCGTGTCTCCCAAGATCTGGCAATGCTTCTTCCATGGATCACATGATGCCCCTTGTCTTCCTTGTTCTTCATCTTGTTCTGCACCATCCTCTCATGACTCCTGTGCAGAAAGTCTTTATTCTCTCCCACAGTGCCCAGGATAGTTATGCCTCCAGTCCTTACCCTTTTCCCTCAGATATAATCCCCAGTTTGCACTTGGTATAATAAAGTCATCTTTGCCTTCAGGGAGAAACACAAACATGGCCCAATCCATGCAATCCTCTTTGTTTTCTTCCTTTCTTTGATGCCTCTTAGTAAGAGGAAGGAGAAAACTCTCAGTCTTCCCCTGCTTCTTCCTCAGGCAAACTTGCTCATCACCCACCAGACAATGATTTCCATACCTTAGATGAATGGAGGCCTGAAAGTACTTTTCCTCTTCTATCTGAGGCTCTGAAGCAAGTTAACTGCCTAAAGTAATGTTACGCTATCTGTATTGAAAGGTCCTTGGCCTTTCCCCCCAAAATGTAACCCCACAAAAGCCAATGCCAGACGTTGAGAACAACATGGTGTTACAAACTCTCCTAGCACATTCCCTGCCCAGTACCAATGGTCTCTCCCTCTTTGTGGACAGCCAAGATCAGCATAATGAGCAAGTCGAATCTCCTACTGTAAAAATTCATTTACTCTTTATGAGGGCAGACATCAGGCAGCCATGTGCACCACTGAGAGCCCCAGCACAGTTTGGAAATCCCATTTGCTCAAAACCAACTCTTAGAGGTGGGGTTTAGCAATCTTCATCAAGTTGTTTTTGTGGTTTACTCACAATTGAGTCGCACAACACCAGTAACAACCTTGCCAATGCCACTCTGGTAAGACACTGGTTGGTAGCAGTCTGGAACCCACTTTGAGCTAGTGGCAGCAAACCACTCCTGGACTCATATGCTTTCCTTCATAGGTGCATCCTGGCACGCCAGCACCACAGCAAGCTCCTTGCACAGCTCTGCAGAGATTGCCTGCAGAAGTTCTGAAGCCAGTGCTAGTTATCCCAAGTTTAGCCCCACCACCTCTCCGCTCTCATGGTCCTGCTTCAGCACTGCCGGTCAGGGTAGGGAGATTCATTTCTCTTAAAATCCACATCAGCTGTCTCAACTCTTACCATTTCTGCCTGCAGCCAGTGACCTCAGCAAAGCCTGCCAGTTCCTCAAGGTGGCGAAGCTGCTGCCAAAATGCCTTCTACCATGCCTCGTTCTCTCTATCTGTCCCCTGTTGCCAAGATGCGAGTTGCATTAATGCCAGCACAAAGGAACAACCTGTTATCCTGAGAGGGAAAGGCCACAAACAGCAATGCAGAGTGCCAAGCCAGAATCACTGTAGTGTACTGAGCTGGCAGGCTAAGAACACTTCTACAGTGCAGCCTAGGAAGGTCAGACAACTTCTCCCATATCTAGTGCAAAATAATTCAGAGGGCATCACCGCTTAGTGAAGCGCCAAGAGGAAGTCCTAGCACTTCACGCATCATAGTGCAGCACCAAAGCAGACATGGTGACCTGGTGGAGTAACAGCATCCTAGATTAACTGAGGTGCTCAGACATAGGTTAATTGTCTAGTGAAGAGATACATGGTAAAGAAGAGTTATTTGGAAGTTTAACACAGTAGATTCTGCCTTCCAGTCCCAACAACTCCAAAGGCCTTTATCAACTCTACATCCCACCCTGATGCCCTTACTCAGGTGAGACTTGATACCAAAGTCTGAACACAGGATTTTTATGCAGTACTTTAGAAAAAAGCCATTTTTATGGGAAGGGTGGAGGCCTGCTGGCCTAAGAGCAAGAAGTGGGGAGATGTTTCAGCTGGGACAAGGGAAATACCTTTTCCTTACAGGAGGTGCTATGTCATCTCTAGTGTTTAAGTGGCGGGGTGGGGGGAGATCTTGGGTATTTTAGGGTTTACTTGAAAGCCCACCATGAAAAGCAAAATGGTGGAATTCTTTCTGAAAATGTTCTTACTTGATTTGAGGTAAGAACTCGGGGATTTGAACTTGTGCATCTTGGGAGACTAAACATGATAAATCCAGTGGTTAAACCCTGATATCGGGGCATGTGTTCTTAAGATTTTGTCCTTATTGCAGCCTTAATGCCAATTATAACTGAAGCACTGCACTTAGCTCAAATTCTGTCCATATGCAAAACCCTTTGGTCATATCATGGTGCTTCCTAACCTGGGTCAGCTAGTCTGTTAGTGGAGCAGAGGTTGAGTTAGCACAGCAGATAACACAATTACTTCTTGAAGCCCATATTCTTTTCCAGTATTGTCAACTCTTACTTGAAGCTGGTTAACTTGGCAGGAGCTGACTCAAGCATAGGTAAACTTGAGTTAATTTGGCAGAGATACAAGTAGTGTGTAATTCAGAAAGCAAGTACTAAAAACTATTTTTATCCATTGGAAGAAGACCTGTGCTGTTGCAAAGCTTGGTCATCCATGGGCAGAAAGCCCTGACAGCTGAAACTTTTCTTCACATTCATCCTAAATCAAATCTATTACATGAAACACATTTGCCATTTGAAATAAAGCGTTCCCAAAAAACATTACAGTGTTAAAACTTGGGGGAAGTTACTATTTTAAGAAAGATGTATAAATATGTATTTAAAGTGTTACCCACGGCTATTGAGACAGCACTTATGACAGCTCCCAAGTAACCCTGGATGAACTTGGATGTCGGAGAAGGCTTTGGAAAAAAGAAAAAACATAGTTTCAACACAGAGTTTGGGTTATTTAAATAAATATGACATTTCTCAATTAAAACAAAACAGTTAGTTTCATTCTGCTACACCTGCTGCATCACATGTGGCTCCATTAGCTAGCAGGAAGGCAAAAACAAGAGGATTTGCCACCGAATGAAATAAGTTAAAGGGCTTGGAAAAACACCTAACACGAGAAACTTGTTCACTTTTTGTCCTGGGAATGTTATCTGTAAGTGTATTGCTAAATGGAAGAGATGCTAACATGATTACAACAAAGCCATTTGACTGAACTATTAGTCCTCTGTCGGTTATCTTGACTTGAAAACTCTTTTCAACATCAATATTTCATACACAGATCAGACGGCTTCTAATGCAGCTTCATATCTTATGACATTGTGAAAACTGATGCAACACCATATAAAGTTGCATGAGAGGAAGAACCAGGAGCTAGTTCTGAAGCAGTTGACAGGGACCTCTCTAGCACAGTAAACTGAGGAAAGTACTTATCCCCCAAGTCCTACTCAAGGGTCACATGTGCAATTGTGTGGTCTTTTCTTCCCAATAACAATCCAAGTTATGGGATTTTTTTCTTTACTAGAGGCTAAGCTAGGCCTGGTTGGCAAAAATGACTTCTCTACTGGCTCAATCCAATGGCAAAGAGCAGTTGAGACAGGACATTGGTCTGCCCTGCAGAAGAACAAGATCTTTAAAAAAAAAAAACCAATGACTCATCCGCACAAACTGATGACTAGGATACATATTGGAGAAGAGAGGTCTGCCATCTGGAAGAAGCCCAGCCACCCCACTTTTAAACATTCTTCAAAAAAGAGCATTTGTAACTGAGAGTATGGTCAGGGGATACCAACACAGTTTGTCTGAAAACTTTGCCTAGAAAATTTAACGTGTCATTATAAGAGAAAGGGCAATTTATAAATCCCTATGAGCACCTACCCTGAAGTTCCAGATTTATGCTTTTATCATTACAACAGATCAATCCCATTGCAAACTGCACGTGGAGAGACTGCTCACCTTTGTTGCATTTCGGTTTGCATAGTTGACACATGCGTTGTGGCTCTGGTTCAACCACTGAAAAGGAAACAAAAGGAGATGGAGAAATAAAACAACTGTTTACAAAAGGGAAAAATGAATGCACCAGCATCCCTACCACTGCTGCAAAAAACCCAAACGATACACATGCAGACAGGAAATTCTACCTTATCCAATTATACCCCCTACTGGGGCAGGGATATATTTTGTTACCCAAGCCAGAGAATTCAGTTATACACCTGTGATGGTGAAGAGAGGAAAATTAATTGCAGAAATGTGCATTATTCTCCCTCCACACACGCGTGCACACACTCCTCGCTCGCTGACGTGTTTTTAAGGTGTTGTGCCTATTTGGGGTCTGACCTGATGTTCTTTCAAGTCAAGGGGAGTCTTTCAACCAATTACAATCGACAACAGATCAGGCGTTAATTATGGCACAGGTTAAGAGAGAGACTGTCAGATAGTTTAGATGCTGAAGTGAAGCTTTTATTAAAGTTTTGCAAAGTCTCCTACTCACAGGAGCATTCCCGTTACACTTAAAATACCAAAGAAACCCAGTAAGCTTAAGTTCAACTTCCCATTGAAGCAAGGGTAAAATAATGGCTTTGTGCTATTATTTACTGCTGTTCTTGCAGTAAAACCAAGAGGGTCTAAAAGACTCCAGAGTCCCACTGTGCTAAGCACTGTACATACAGGTAGTGAGACATGTCCACAGCTATCTTTTTCTTGAGGGATGGAAACTCATGTCTTCTGGATGGAGCCCTGAACGGAATAAAAAGGCTCATCTCTCATTTCTCTGTGGACCATTGACCAGTGTCCCACTTGCCCCTATTAACTATCTGATGCCCACTCCTGACATTATGCCCTCTATTCCGCAGTTGACACCGTCTTTGGCCTTTCCCTTGTCACAAGCACTAAATCTGCATGCGCAAGAAAACAGACCCACCTAATATTTAAATGCTATGATAAAAAGTAATCTAGCGCTGGAAACATCAAAATCTTCTTTAAAACGCCCTTTCTTTTTATGCATTTAGTATCAATGCTGTGTAGTGACTTTAGACTGTTCTTCCTGCTCTGTTCTGGAAATGGCAGGATAGGACAACAGGTAGCCAGTCCTTTAATCATCCGTTAAACTCAGTGGTTCTCAAACTGTGGGGAGGTTTGTTCAGGGATCACAAAGGGCTCTATTTGGTATTTCAGGCTGGTCTAACTGATATTTTCATCCTCATCTTCATTGCCTGCAACCACAGGAAAGTAGTGCCATGTTCCTGAATTGAAGTGCTTTATCCACAGCAGAAGTTGCGAATGAAAAGAACTTGGGTTCTTTTCACATAGCAGGAATCACAAGTAATAATCTTCAGTTGAAGAGTATGATACCACTGGCTCTTCTCCAGCTAATGGCCAGGACCTAAAAGGAGAGAAAGGCTTGAAAAGCAGTTAAATGAGGGCAGACATTGACAGACAAAGGCCATATTGGGCAAAGCAATACTGGTGATCTGAAAGCACTACTAGCAAACTTTTCACGTCAAGGAACCCGTGGGATACTAGAATTCATCCCGTTTGTTTAAAAATATGTAAATATATAGGATACTTTTTGCCACTAGAAACTGGGACTCTGCTCTGGTGTCCACAAGTATCTTTGCCGGTCTCTACTTATTGGACACTGTAGGAGAGGTCCAGAGAGCAGAGGCAGTGGGAGCTCTGTAAGAAACCCTCCAAACAGTGGGAACTGAGTTTCAAGAACCCAAGGCAAAGCCCTGGAGCAGTCACAGTGCAAAAGCTCTATGACATCTACCAATCAGCTCAAATACACAAAACAGGTCCAAGTTTTGCCTCATCCTCTTCCTACCTTAAGCAGTCTTTAGAATGGGGATAGCTCTGCACTCCACTCCCTGGCTCCGCTGTCTCTGGAGAAGGCTGACTAATGCCCTTCTGGGCTCTTCAGGGGGCACCTGGATGGCTGCTCCATTTGCAGTTGCCAGAGGGTCAGGCAGTCAGGCCCAGGCCCTACTTCTGGGGAAGAGCTACTGGGGGGAGGGTGTCACAACCCAAGGGTGTGATTTTGTGTGTGCGTGCTTCGGCACTGCTAAATTATTTCCCGCCACGAGGAGCTTTCTTTGCAGGGTGCATTTCTTAGCTGCAAAGAGAAATGCACGGTGCAAAGGAGTTCCCGCCATTCGCATGCAAATTTATGTCCCACTATTGGCCAGTTCTAAATTATTCCCATGTGGCGGCTAGCGATTGGCTTGCTAGCCGTATAAGAGGCTTGAGCGGTTTCCGCCCAAGTTGGAGAACTCCGAGGAGAACCCCGCAAGGGAGGGCTCCACAACCATCTGGAGGAGGGCTTCACGTCTTGTGAAGATCTCCAAGCGCTGCGGAGCCTAACGGACCCAGCGCGTACCTTAAGAAGGCTACAGGGGTCTGATCAACCTCTGGCCTCTCCCCGTCGCCGAACGATCCCTCGACGAACCCCTTCCCTGCGCGCAAGTTCCACGGAGCCTAGCAAACTTCGTGTGAGTGTATCCAGAGCTCTCTGCTTCGAGTTGTTTTCTTCGGTTGACGCGACGGGCTCGCGTGTTTAGAGCCTTCAACCGGATTGGGCTAGAGGTTCGCGTGGAAGGAACTCTTGTCC
>NW_005841973.1:2829746-2834260 GCF_000455745.1 Alligator sinensis | reverse complement strand
GCAAGTTCCACGGAGCCTAGCAAACTTCGTGTGAGTGTATCCAGAGCTCTCTGCTTCGAGTTGTTTTCTTCGGTTGACGCGACGGGCTCGCGTGTTTAGAGCCTTCAACCAGATTGGGCTAGAGGTTCGTGTGGAAGGAACTCTTGTCCACCTCTCCTTTTCTGTCTGTAACCGCAACCCAAGCAAGTTTTCCTGCCTGCACCGCGACCATCTTCGGTGTAAGTAAAATAATCTTTAATCAACCGCTAAGTGCCCGTGCCTAATTCTAGCCCGCCGGCCTGCATTCCCCGACCCGGCGTGTCCGGGCTGCTGGCCACAGCCCGCCGCGCACAGGCCCCCGAGGGCCTCGGACCGCTCCCGGCCCGCACAGAGGGCATTGTGAGCATCCCCTTCCTTCAGCAAGAGTGGGACTCAAAAAGGCTTCAGTGGGTCCCATTGTTGCTGCTCCGATGACTGCTTACTTCAGTCTGGGGCCTGATATGCCCTGGACTGCAACGTGCATATTCAAGGTGCTGGGGTTAAAGTATTGTCAATTCAGGTGCATGGGGCTGCTCTTCTCCAGCTGCTGCTCAGAACCTGGGAAACAAGACCGAAGAAAAGAGAGAAAAGGGGAAAGAAACAGAAAGGAGTCAGAAAAGGGGAACAGGAAGGGGCCAAAATAGAGAATCAAAAAGCTGATGGTGAGGCAGGGCAGAGGAAGAAAAAAAAATGCAGGGGATGGGGGGAGCAGAGGGAGAAAACACCACTGGAAGGGAAAAATAAGTTCTCTCTTTGGGAAGTCTGGTATCCCTCATGCTTTTTGTTCTATAAAACAGAGAGGGCACCTGAAATCCAATGCGAGGACTCCCAACATGAACCTCGGATGCGAATGCTGTGACTTGAGGCCACGCGGTTCGACGGTGGGTCCAGCAGGTCATCACAACTAGCAAGTTTGAGAACCACTGAGAGAACTGCAACTCCCTAAGTGTGATCCAGGCTGTCGGAGTTGCCGGCTACAGCCCTTCCCTCTGTTGTTGGCCAGCTCTGCATCTGGTCACATCTGAGGAACCAGACACAAAATCTGACAGTCTGTCACGCAGCTAGAATCCTACATTTCACATGCCAAACTCTGCTGCTGTGTAAGCGCATGTAATTGCCAGTGAAGTCGGTGCGGCTCTACAAATTGGCCTGTCATGCTCCTGTAGACCGCTGATTTTTTTTTTTTAAATACTCTTTTCAGTTCCAGATAAGGATTGTGCCATCCTTCCTTCCATCGAGTAGCTGCACTGAGGACTGCCACCGATTTCCCCAAGACTTACTGTACAGTATGTTGCTGTGGGCAAGAAAAACTGGCCTTTTATGAGATTCTCAATTAAATAGGTCCTGTGCTCCCAATCAGAGCCCTGGTTAAGAAACGAACCTTTTGTGTTCCCAAGAAATACAACATTTTCCCTTGACTCTGCAAAGGCACTTGCAGGGGAGGGAGGGGGTGGGGATTGATATCAGTGGGAATGTGCTCACATAAGAATATGATTAAGGACTACTCCTATAAGTAAGAGTATCACTGCTTCACTGAAAATCAGTGGTTGTTTTGCAGTTGCCTTCAGCAGGCATTGGACTAAACAGCAAGTCCTCGGGGGTACCAGCAGTAGGAGATGCAAACAAATATACACGTCTCTAGCCATAGTGCTATTAAAGTCACACGCCGTACAAGACCCGGCTTTAGCTGTTGAAACCATGTGGTCATAATTTACTGTGCTCAAATTAAAACCTACAAAATCCTAGTATTGCTCATATATTCAGACTAGACCTCAATGCCGTGACACTTAATGCCATGCCTTACTTCAATAAATAAAAAATTTTAACCATGAAAAACCAGCTTCTGACTGGATGTATTCACTGTTTCAAAGGAACAGGGGACGGCAACAGGCCTCCCAGGCCATTAAGGCCAGCCCTTGCTTTCGCAGGCATTCGTTTGTCCAACAGGAGCTACAAGAGCCTCTATGTCAGCCGCCACCTCACAACGCAGACACAAAGCACCCATCCGAAGACCTATGGCATGTTACATGTTAAGGACAAGAGAGACAAGGGCACTGCCAATGCCTTTACCATGGCACTGGCAGAGAACATTAGGGGAAAATATTCTCAGTTGATCCTAAGAAAGGGATCACACCCTGACATGCCCTATGTCACAGAGGAAGATAAGAAACATCAATGGCTCCTAAACTGGGATATCTACTATGGCCAAAACGCTCTCCCCCCGCCACACGCACAGAAAAACTAAATGAAAAACTTACTGCAAAATATTAGCCAAGACCCCACCTGTCTCCCGTACTGTACTAAGCAGGCAGGACTGGCGAGGAACTCAGCTCTGGAGTCCCTTACACGTATGGCCCAGAGTGACCTCTGAAGACCCACTGTATCAGAGACCTCTTAGGACCCCCCAGCCCTGTAGATGAGTTTTGTCCAAAGTATATAAAACCTGGAGCCTGATCTACCTGCCAGAACATCTCCCAGAACAGCAGAGGTGGTAGCAACCAGGGTCTAATCCTCAATGGATATTGCACCCGGTGTCATCATTTTCACCTGGGTGAAGCACAGGTAAAACACGGCCCTTCGCATTTAGTTCCATTTGACACGTCCTTCGCAAAGGTGTAAATGATGACACAAGTGGCAGGCCAGGCCAGGCCCCAGGGGTTTTATTTGCAGCATACTTTCCTCCTACCCCAAAGTTTCCAATTACATCCAGCCATATCCTCTTCTTATTAACTAGGACGCTCTTGACGCAGAAGGGTAATCAGGAATGTGCCTTAGACAAATGGTCTTGATTTTGGGGGGCCATGCTGCAGATGCAATTCAACGACGCTTTTCTTTTTGTTACGTAGTCCGTAGACTCAATGCTGCGGCAGAAGATTGTTACCTGCCAAAAAACAGTGGATGCCAGCGTCTGGTTTGGCAAGAGAAGACCAACAACCTGGAAAAGATGGGAAAAAAAAAAGTAGCAGCACAAATACACCACCAGTTTCCTCCTTGTGCTTTCTATCCATTAAAACAATGAGTTTTCTTCTATCATCTTTTCATGCTTTCTTTAATTTGTGTGTTTATTCCACCATGGGTGGCCAGAGTATTAACAAGGAGTAAGAAAATGGAAAATCTATCTGGTCTTTCAGTATTTATGAACTACCCCATGCCAGAACCTGAGCATGGTTAAAAGAAAAGAATCAATAAGCATTTACAAAGCAGGGTTCTCGCCGTCTGTCTCTGTCACTCACTAAACCCCACTTACTTGCTCTTCATTTCAATCCTCCCATCTGTAAAATGGGGGTAACTATTCAGGTCATAAGGTTTCATGAGCCTCAGTGACTTTGTAATATGCTTTGAGAGCCTCAGATGGAACTTGTTCAAGAAAGGTGAGGTACAAGTAGTGTTGTCATTTTGAAGATTAGCTCACTGTCAGAGGTTACACAGTTCATACAACTCACTGCCAGAGGTTACACAATCAACAACTATTGATAGAAATTCCTCGTGGAATCTCTCTAAAAATCAGGGGTGGCCAGCCTGCAGGTACGAGTGCCACAAGTGGTGCAGGCGGCCTGCGTGGCATGCAGCAGATCAGGAAAGGGCAGGCAGCACACCAGCGAGTGGTACAGGGAGCAGAAAGCAGAGGAGCAGACTGGGCATGGGGTGGGGGGGTTGGCGTGGCCTTTGAGGAGAGCCTGGGGCTTAATGTGAAAGAAATCAGATTTTACTCTTTGAGAGCAGAGGCTTGCCCTCTGGAAGCAGAGGATACGTTCTGCCCAGAGCTGCAAGCACTCTGGATGTCCTTGTGTTAGAAGTTCGTTCCACGAGGTAGAAAAAGAGGAGAAACCTACAACTCTTTAAAGACCCCACTCTCCACTGGAGGATGCACAAAGTACAATGGAAAGGCTGCATGAGAAAAGACTGCTGCAGCGCGAGGGACTAAGAAAGGAGATGGGAGCAAATAGGGAGAAAGGACCTAAGCCAACCCACTCAAAACGTTTCCTTGGGAAATGAACCTCCAGCTAAGAGGCAGGTCTGAAGCATCACTCCTTTGCAAAGCTGTTTTCTCTTTCCTTCAAGCTCTCTAGTTCTTTGGTAATTCTGCAGACAGGCAAGAGTGTTTCCATAATGTGAAGATGGTCTATTTTGAACATGGCCAAATGGAAAGCCAGGTGCTTTTCCTGCATGGGTGCGAATGACCTACTTAAGAGAGGATCCCAATCCGACTGATCAACGGTGGGATGCTACTTTTGGTAGCACTTTCCCCTCTGGGCTACGATGCTGTAGACTCTCTCATTCACTTTGGACCAGGCCATTGGATTCCTCTCTGACTTTATTCCTGCACAAGCCAAGAAAAGTAAAAGTCTCTGTAACAGCACCCCCTTCCACCCTCCAGCAAAAAACCCTAGTCACAGGGAGGGGAGATAAGCTGCAAGCTATAGAAGTTGCACAGGAGAGAAAGACCCTGAAAAAGGGCATGAGAAAGGTTGGGCTGGTTTAGTCTGAGCCCTCCT
>NW_005841973.1:2758710-2829736 GCF_000455745.1 Alligator sinensis | reverse complement strand
GGGAACCTCACATCAATTGACTCTTCACACCTCAAAAGACACATGCCATAGTATCCATTCCCACTGAATTTAGCTTAGATATTTCTGCCACAGTTGCGCCTCTTTGCACCAAGTTTGAATTTAGCCCTGGGGGCAACTGGGTTAAAGAGAGTTTGAGGAAGAGGCCCCTTGCCAGGTTAATAGTTTAATCTTCTGAAGCTCAGAAAAATAAAAAATAAAAAAAGAAAGAGGGAGAAGGAGGGAGGGGGAGAATAGGAAATAAATAAAGAACACCCAAAAATCTGCATGACTGAAAGAGGCACGTTTAATGCAAACTCTCCATATGTGCAAGAGTCTGTCAAGGAACATACAGCTTCACTTTTAATTACTGTCAGAATTTTTTTTTAAAAGGATCTAAAAAGGAAAACAAAATTTAAAAAAAAGCCCCTAAACACCAGAAATGTATCAACCACCAATTTTAATTGGCTGGCAGGTACAAATGGTTGTCAGAGGCCTCGCAGCCAGGGGAGAGAGATTTTCCCCTAAAGAGCTGTTGATTTGGAAAAGAGGTACAATGGGAGGAGTCTGCGAGCAGGTTCTTTGTGTTTGCAAACCCCCAGTCCTTGCCTGGTGGTTACAGAAAGTGGATTTATCTGCGATTCCATGTGAACAAGAAAACTCAGCTTTTATCTGCTGCAGTACTGTCAACTTCAGTGTTCAGAAATGGAGAGTGAGCTGCCACCCACCCGCCTCTCTCTGGTCCCTGCCATCCACGGTATCACTTAAGCATGCATTTTTTAAAACTTATTATTTTCTCCCTTGCATTTGAGCCTCTTGTGTCCAGCTCCCCAGCCTCTCGGCACAGCCATAGATCAGATTCCCCCGTAATCAGATGGCCTCAGGAGCTCAGGCTTTAGGGAACAGGCCAAACCACCAGGGTCTGATGGCACTTGCCTGTCGTGCATTACTCCCCAGGTGCTTCACAAGGGGAAGCAAGTGCCTTCCACCCTTTTACAAATGGGGCAGGATTGCAGGAGTGATTTGCCCAGGATATCCCGCAGGTCTGTGACACAGCCAGGAATGAAACCTCTGGCCTCCTAGCGCAGTGTCAGGTCATTCATCACGATTACGTAAATGAGAGTAAGCCACCTCCTGACTCGATGCCTTCTTCTCAGCTAACTAGCAAATTGCCCCACTGGCTATGCCTGCACTGCACTAGACAGCGCGTTTTAATTTGCCTAGGGAAGCAGGAGGAGTCAGCTTGGCAGAGCCCCGTGTTAACGTAGCTGGCCTGTTTCCAGTACCTGAGCTTTACCTGCTTGAGGTAGCTCCGGTTTATCTGCGTGCCTAAATGGTACAGCGTAGACAGCCCCACAGCCTTTTCACTTGAGGAAATCCCATCCCCCTTTGCTCAATGCAAGGCTGAAACAGTTTTTATGCTAGAGCAGGCTGCCAATTTTGTCACTAAATTTCACAGATCGATTGGCATAAATGCTACATTTTAATTTTAACATTTGAAAATGGTTTTTCCCCCTCCTTAAATGACAAGAGGTTCCAGTTTATCCTTTGCAGCAAGTGAAATTGGGCTCATCTGACAGCTCGCAGCTCCTCTGACAGCTCTGGATTTGGGCCGATTTCACTGTCAACTTCATTGCTCACTCGTTTTTGTTTAACCTTTTCTTCTAGAATGCCCCACGCAAATTACCACCAAAACGGTACACGCAACCACAACAAACAACAGTAGCTGCGTTCACCTGTAGCTTGTGTGGCCACGTTCACTTCTTCCTTGAGAAAGCCTGCTGCCCTCAAAGCATGGGCCGTGGGCCTCAGGCCACTTGTAAACCACTGTAGTGGCACAAGCTAGTGGACTGAGCAAGCGTGGAGGCCAGATCAGACTCAGATTTTTTTAAAACATGGCTCTGACAACAACTAGTTTTGTGACCATCCCCTTTGCCTCAGTTTCTCCATCTGTAAAATGGGTTCAACACTTAGCCACTTCAGACAGAGAGCATATGGCTTAACTGCTGCTTCAGTAAGGGAAATACAGTCAAGCAGATCATTATTCAAAACAAATGATATATTCAAACTGAAAAGTGAACGAGAGGCAGATGTAGCAGAAACTAACTAATGGGCAGTGAAGGATCATTAGCTATAGTAAGAAAGGATTTTAATTTTCACTGAGAGAAAGAAACACGTATAGAGGAGAGGGAGGAAGCTATGGCTCTTGGGTTTATAGGGCCCTTACTGATCTTGCCCTTCAGAAGAGGCTGCGGGCTCAACAAGAGGAGAAAGGACCTAAGCAAGAGCTGCAAAGGTTATGCTTCACAGGTGTTCACTGCACCTCGGCCTCTTCTTTGGAGCAGGAGTCAGATGGAGGGTGAAACAAAAAGCAGAGACAAAATACAAAAATAGCAGGAGTGCGTGTGTGGAGTGGGGGGTTGTGGGGTGAATAATATGTAACAGGCAAACAACCTTAAACATGACAATCTCGATCCATCAGGGCACATTTTGCACAATGAAACCCTTGCTAAGGCGTGATGGGAAAGGTGTGAACATTTTGTGAATTTGTCACAGCCAAGTAATGTGGAATTTGGAGAATTCTATGCGAGTGCTAAAAAATGCATTTCCTGTTACACTCAGGCAAAGTGGGGAGAGATGCTAAAATACTTACGATGGGTGTTCCAAAAGGAATGTAACCTATTAAGAAAAACAAAAAAGAGAAGATATATGCATTTTAATACACAGAGTTTCAGGGGATAATCACACCTGAAAGAGCCAACACTGCTACCATGGCAGGATGCGAGACACTGGGCACACTGCTTACACTAGTTTCAGGCCAATTTAACCTCAGGGGAGTTGCTCCTGATCCAGGGGGAAAACTGATACTGTGGTCCTACTGTTTTTACCAGCTGTCTGCCCCATCCTCTGTATTCCTCATGTGTTTTAAGAGTTTCCCTAGGATTTGAGTCACGATCTACATTACAAAAGCTGTTTCTATATAACTATGTCAACTAGAGGGGTGATTTTTTTTTAAATTAATATAATTATACTGGCATAAACCCTAGTACAAATGCAGTTGTACTGGTGTGCAGGTGCCTTATACTGGCACAGCTTAATTCTCTTCCTAAATATGAGTAAATTTTACTAATAAAAGCACTTTTAAGCTAATCTAGTACACTGGGTGTAGGGTGCAGACTGCTTGCTGCTTTAGCTATTCCAGTACAGTTAGAGTAGCAAAACTTTCTCCTAGAGACAAGTCTTTATCCCAAACCACAGTGAGCCCCAGTCATCAGGTGCTCCATATGCTGCCCTCTGCTACAGATTCTGATCTTCACAGCCCTTTTCATTTCAGGGGCATCTTCCAGCAAGGGACTCGGAGCGAATGCTCACAAATGCAGTTTATGGACAGGGAAACCAAAGCTCAGGGAGCTGGATCAGTTTATCAAAAATTATACAGCAGTTCAGTGGAAGAGCTAGGAATAGGACCCAGGAACCTTAGCTCGCTGCTGCTGTGAGTTATCCCAGGCAGTTGCCCTTCCTCTCCAAAAGGGTTTGGAGGATGAAGGCATCAATCGTGCTGCTTCGATCACATGCACAGATCCTTGCATCACATGCCCCAGCTCAGCACTTCTGAAACAAGAGGAAGGTCTCATCTAAGAGGCGCTGTCCTCAGGGACTGCCCAAGAAGCCCTGCCTTCAGGAGCCGCTGCTCCGTCAGGCCATCTCCTGTACTGAAGGAGGGAACACCAGGAAGGGGGGGAAAGAGGTGAAGCTGATTTAATAATAATGCAGCAGCAATTCCCTTAGCCCAGTGCAGCTCGCTTAGGGCACATCATAAAAGTGGTGCAGACAGACTCTAGAGGAGGAGGACGAGGACGGCTGCAGCTCACCCCTGGGCTGGCCTGGCTGGTGCCTGGCAGGAATCCTGGCTCCATTACTGCTCTACTTTGGTTCTCGCACTATGCTCATCACTAGGGACCTGCCTAAGTCACGGTGAGACGAAGGGTTTTTCGTGGCCCCCTCGCAGGCTGCGGAGCTGCTTTGGCAGGCATTTTGTGGTGGTTCCACCCCTCACCGCTGACTGGTGAAGGGCACCTTCACTCAGCCTATGCCACAACCCCTTTTTTGTTTGGTTGATTTTGTGGGAAATCACAGCCAATGCTGGACTTCCCAGCAATCACGGCAATCGAAGACAACATTGTTTTTCGTGGTTTCTGTGAAACCACAATTTCGGTGGGTCCCTACACATCACCCCAAGTGTGTGACCCATCCCTCAGAGAAGAAAGCACTGAGGTTTTTAGGCAGTAGGTTTCTCTTCAGGCCCCGAGGTTAAAATGAATGCTGACATTTGAGTAAAGCTGGCCTAAATACTAAGATCACGTGCACTTTAAAGATTAGTCAAGCTAGAGTCTACATGCAGATGCTTAGGTGAGGCTGAGAAGAGAGACAGACACAGGCAAAAATGGAACAAAGCCTAGTGCATTATTTTGGGTCAGATTAATCAGACAGATAAATGCCTTGGTTAGAGGATACACCATACCTGACATTCTGAAAGGCATGAAGATAGTCTCATTTGTATCAGGATGTATGATGGCCTAGAAAACAAACAGCAAATAGAAAGAGTGAAGGCATGGAGATGGCTGGCAAACGGGAGCGAGACTGGCCCTTTTCCTGCTGCCCCTTCTGTCGAGTATGTTTAACCAGAGGGCAGGGGTGCACAGGTAGCCATGTCTACAAGAACAGACAGCATGCTGCATGGGGCTCAACATTTTCAGTAGAGTCTGTTGGAAAGCCAACCCTGACTTAGCTTTCCTGCCCTTTTTTAAAAGGCCTTTACATAATCTAAGACTGATGAAAAGTGACAGACTGGAAATGCTGGAAAGACTGAAAGATGGATTATTATGGACAGTAGTTAGGTCCATAAAGACTATGCAAACCGCCTTAACTAGGAACAACCCATTAATTAGGACAAAAGCATTCAGTCACTATATCCCATTCGTTACTTGGTGGTTCTACTGTATCTGCGAAAAAGGCCAGTTTTGATGGTGGGCTGTTTAATCTGGGTGTGAAGGGAATGGACAGACAATCACATGCCCCGGGGTCATTTATATGAGCTTTTTGCATTTATATGCAAGTTAGACACAGATCAGGAACAGACAGACATGCAACAATCCTGCCGGTGCCTATTTGTGCACCTTACCAATAGGCAACAGGGAAACAGGTACTGGCCTACTGACCCTAGGATGGATGTGGGCAGAAGAAATTTAAACCAGTGTAATTTACAGCAGCAGAGTTTATAGCCAGTTCGTGAAGGGGTAAGTCTACACCAGGTTTGGATGAAGTTACCCGACTTTAGAGGTTTTCATTATCTGTCTGCTACTTTTTTTAAACTGGTGTAAATGCGTCAGGTGTCCATGCCTCAAGACTAAACTAATTTCATTCCAGTCAAGCCTTTACCAGAGAGTTATTCCCATCTCCTGGCAAGTGGACTATACAAGAGCTAGCAGCTGAATTACTGGCCAGGCAGCTTGCCTTTTCCATGCATACATTTCTGGTCTTGACACGGGGAAGTTTTTGAAGAAAAAAAAGCAATCAGTTCTAAGCAACTGCTCAGGACAGATTTAAAAATTATTCCAAAAAGTTCCTTTGGGTAACCTGAGTAAATGCAGCTGTTCAGAAGTTCTTGCAATTATAAAAGTAAAAGCACACGTTCTGAAATGACGGATTTTATTTAACGTTCCCTTACTTTAAACATGATGGCCCATCCCCCTCTACATCTAGCTATACATTTTTTCTGGAAGGAAGGGTGAACACAGTACCCATATCTCACAACAATAACGGAAGATTTTGCCTACTCCTATGTACAACAGTTTGACTGCCAGGACTAGGGACAGCTGGGAATTTTGCTAAAAAAAATCCAGCAGAGGTGGACTAAAATTGCAATGGCATAGTCAACCGGTGCTGATGACAAAAAGTCTTCAGAAAAATCCTCTTGGTTCTAATATAGGCTCATAACATTTCTTCTAAGGGTATGAGACCAGTTCAGTGTTCATGCTAACAGGCCTTGGCTTCTCTGCTGAGACTCCCAAGCCTAGGAGACAACTGTAGGGGTTTATTTTGGTTTGTTGTTCTGTTTTTTGGAGGTTTTCAATTTTTTTATTTTACACTGTGGACATCAAGACCTGGAGGGAGTCTACCCACTTGTTCTACTCGTGACCCATCCATCCATAACTCACTTAGCTTAAGCTACACTTGGATCCAAGCTGGTGAGGCTACACCAGCATAGAAAACTGGGGTACATGTGATGAGAATCAGGCAGAAATTCAGGATGCTCCCAGTGAAAATATGGCAGAATTTATCATTCCTGAAGAATGATTAAACTACTCAGTGAGAAAGTGGAGACCAAAAGTCTCTTGGCTAGATAGGTGGGAGAAAAAGACAACACAAAAACATAAACACTAAAATAAAATTAAGAATCTTGGGCAGAAACACGTTGTTAGCATATGCATTTTCTCTGGCAAGGCAGTAGAGCAGCTGAAAAACCTGCAGTGGAGAGAAGAGCAACACATTTTTTCCCCATTTATAGAAAACAGAAAGGAAACAGTGACATTTAAGAGAAATAAAATATTTAAAATCACATTACCTGCTTTATTTTTTGAGCTCCCCACAGCTAGAAAAAATGAGAGAGAACATTAAAGACATCAGCACAGTGGCCACACGTTCTGAGAACCAAAGGTTCATACAAAATCAGAAACATCAGATCTCTGACCTATTACAATAAAGAAAGGAGAATTGCTCCACGAAAGAAGCTACTTCTCTACACTTCTTAGAGATATCTAAGACGTAGTGACCCATTCTTCTATTTTCATCCATACTGGGCGCGTCTACACGTGCAAATACTGCGGAGTGGGCTTACTCTAGAGTAAACCCACCCTGGGCAGGTGTTTACACGTGCAGGAATTCAGGAGTAATTTGCTGCTCCTGGCTGCAGTCTGCTCCCACCCCCTCTGGCCCTGCACCAGCCCCCTACAGCAGCCAAGGGGAGCTCTAGTCTCCCCCTGGGCGCTAGCCCAGGAGCTGACACAAAGCGCAGGGACTGGGAGATTGCTCCCTGACGCAGGGAGCTGCCTGCTGCCGTCCGGTGGCACAGCCCAGGTGGGGACAATGTCCCCCTGCCCCAGCAGCAGGGAGCTCCCGGTCCCGGCTCCTTGACCGGAGGCAGGGGGTTTCGAAAGAACTGCAGGGGAGGGGCAGGTCCCAGCCCCTTGCCCCACCGGCAGATCAGGGCTGGGGGTTGAGACCTGCCCGTACCCTGCAGCTCTTTCCGAGCCGCATGCCTTGATTGCCTGATTGGGGCACAGGACTGGGAAAAATATGCAAGGCTGGGACCTGCCTCTGACCAGGATAGCTCCCGCCCGGCCAGCTCCAGGCTATGCAGCATGGAAGTGGCTGGGGACTGTCCTGTTCTTTCTTCTCCGCGATCGCAGAGTGGGGGCTGGGAGCACCCTGCTGCCGGGGCAGAGGGACACTGTTCCCACCTGGGCTCCAGTGGCAAGGCCCACACTGGAAGCAGGCAGATCCCAGGAGCAAGGAGCAATCTCCTGCCCCTGGCTACCTGGCTGACTGGGAGCAAATTGGTCAACCATTTACACGTACTGTACTGCGCAGTAATTACTCAGCAGTTAATCTGCTGCTTACCTCATTAGCCAGAGAAAGCAAAAGATCCTCCAGGCAAATTGAATGAGAGAGAGGCTGGAGCCTGGCACTCCCGAATTGGACACGGCTTGGGTGATGCCACACCAGGGATACAAGAACAACTCAACTAAGGTTTCTCTCTCTTTCTCCTGGGGCGGCTGAGAGCTGCACAGATGAATTGGGAGCTAGAAAACCTGCTCCCCATGGGGGCAGGTCGTCCCCCGCTTCACTGGAGGGGCAAGCAAAAGCTGTGTCATGGGAAAGCCTTGAGTAGAGAGAAAGAAAGTCTGTCTTGGAGTTTGAGACTCCTATTTCCTCCCTCTTCCCCCTCCCCTTTTTTTCCTAGAGTGGGGGTATTGATCCCTGGAGCAAAGTGATCAGGAAGGGAGTCCTGGCAGTTTTGGCCGCACAAGCCTCGGGTGGAATAATATGATGGGGGTCCCAGCCTACCTGGGCATGGGTAAAGCCTCCCCAAGAGGATGCCACCTATAGATTTTGCTTTGTGCTTAATAGTGTTTTTAAATGATATTTCATGTTTTCTTTTGTTTTGTTTCATTTTCTGTAATAAAGCAAGTGTTTGCGTTTACACTGCTTGCAAGGAGGGGCTTTGTTTATACGGGACACCCCAGCAAATTTAGTGTTCCCCATTTTTCTGGGTGGGGGCTCAAGCCACTGGTATAATTTCTGAGGTACCCCGAAGTGTGAACCCGGCCCTTTTTGCTGCCGACTGATGGCCGGCAGAAGGGCTACGCTAGCTTCAACAACATGAGCAACCCAGGGGCTGCTTCCCACAAACACTGGTACAACAGAACCAATCACCATTGGAGAACAGTTATGCAGAAGGAAAGTATCACGAAAATTCACACGCACATTTATTATTTTTTGTAATAGTCATGCCGGAAGACCTCAAGTGGGGGCCCTGTTCAGCCAAACATATAGAAGAACACGGTCCAGGCTTCAAACAGCTCATGATTTACATTAAATAAAAGATGCAACAAGTAAGCGTTACTAAGAGAGAGGAAAGGAAGAGGAAGGGGAAGGAAGATGGGATGTGACAGATGGCAAGCCATCACCTCCAAGGCCAGAAGGGAACATTGAGACCATGTACCCCAGGGCTGGCCAACCTGTGGCATGGGTGCCTCAAGTCGGCAAGCATAGTCTGTGTCTGTGGCATGTAGGGATGGTACAGCAGCGTAGTGGCAGATAGGACAGGAAGCAGAAAGCAGAGCATCAGATCAGGCAGGAAGCTGAGCAGCAGACTGGGTAAGGGAAGGGTATCAGCGTGGCACTCAGGGAGGGCTTGGGGCTAATTTTTGACGTGCCTCCCAAAAAGGCTTGGCCCCCACGGATGTAACCCAACCTGCATTGCATGGCCAAAAGACTTCCCCCATGTAATTCTTGCTTTAGCGTGAGTACGTCTCAGAAAAACATCCATGCTTTGATGCAAGTTTCCACGGATGGAGAATCCATCACAACTCTGGCTTTAATCATGAATTGCCCTCACTGTTCAAAATATAGTCAGAGTCTGAATTTGTCTTGGGGCCAATCGCTGCTATGCTGAGAAGCTTTCCATTGCCCCATGTAGGTCCTTATAGAGATGGGAATCAAGTTACCCTTTAACGTTACCACCCCCCGCTATGTTTAATGGAGCCAGCTCTATGCATCCGCATGAAGCATATTTTCCAGTTTTTTAACTGTTCTTGTAGCATTTCTCTAAACCAGTTCCAGCTGTCCAACATTTTTCCTGAGCTGGACAAAAGCATCCCAACAGCAGCTTTCCAGTGCCAAGACAGTGATGACAAAACCTGGCTGGTCTTACTGGATAGGCCCCTGTTTATTAGGACAAACATGCCATTAGCCTTTTTGGTTCACATTCAGATGATTATCTTCTCCAAGCTCTGGGTGCAAGTTGGTGGTTTAGTGGCTTAAGGTTTAGGTTTTCTAAACCAGGTATCTGCCGCGTTCCTTCACATTGAACTTGGTCCTGCTCTCGCACAAACGGTCACGGGGAGTAAGGTACCAACTCCGGAGAAGGAAGGGTAGCAGAACCTGGCCCCCAATTTATACCATTCTACACCGGCTGCGTCAGATGCTTCACAGATACTTAAAGGGAAAAAGAGCTGATCTTCAAAATATTAGACAAAAGTCACCTGCATTCAAACAGAAATCTCATCAGGTATTTCTACCAGATCTAAACATGTTATACAGCAAAGCACAATTAAGATAAAAAAAAAAAAAAGAAAGAAAGAAAGAAACCCCCCCAAAAACCAGATATTGGATTTATTTCAGGTCTCAGTGTCCCAACCTTCGATTTGCATCAAAACAGGTTCAGGACAATCGTTTACACACCAGCTTAAATGGCAATTAAATTAGTCACAACTGGCCTGGGTGCGAAGTTTTATCTTAGATACTTCACAGGTACTCAAAGTGGGGCAACGGATTTGTGCATCTGTAGGATCCCAGGAGAAAAGGCTTTGACTTGAGAGAAATCCAATATCCGTTTTTACCCTAGCTGGCGTGGTCCGAGGCGGGGGTGCAGGCTTTAAGCTCCCGTTTCGGCTGACATGTCAGATGCAACGGGCAAAAGTCCAGAAGAAAAAGGCAGTTTCCACACAAACAGGCTGAGTATTTTGGTCCAGGTAAACGATGATGTCAGTTCATCCCAATATTAGTGCGCTTTCCTGCTGCAGTACAGAGACTGTCAGAGTGCTGGATTGCTGTCACTTCCCAGAAAGAGATGTTACAAGCGGCACCCGATGAGTCACCAAAAGATTCTGTCAGCTCATTTTTCACATTTTTTTAAGTCTAATTCATCACCACCATCTTTCTTCAATGGCTTCAGCAAGCCCAGTAGCTGCTTTTGCCCATCAGTGGCTTGTTCCCAACAGCAAATCTCAATTGAAGGTAGGGACTCCATTTGGGCTCTCTTTGGTCATCTTAGGCTGCAAACAGACGTTGACTTTGTGCCACCATAAAAACTTTTATGGTGGCATAAGAGCTGAGTGAACCGACATCATAGCCCTTTGTTGCCTGGGGTAACCCTGACTCACCTGTTGCTCCAGGCAGAAACTCCCCCAACCTCATGGAACTGATTCTGCGAGGGAAAAGGCCCTGGGTGCCCTAACCTGATTTGGGGTGTGCGTTTAGTCAAGGAAACCCCCACTTACGGATGAACTCATGCTGGGGCACAGGAGAATCCCCCAGCTGGGGATATCCCAGGCATGTGTTTGTACCCTGGTGGGGAAATCGTTCCCTTGACATGGGTTTGCAAAAGCAGAGGAGGGAGTTCCCCCTCTACTTTCACATGGCCCCAACCCAGGGTTGGCAGTATAAGCGTGTTGGTACACAGCATGCTTTTCTCACTGCCACGCACGGGTCAGGGCACCGCATGCAAGCAGAAGACGGTATCCTTAGCAGAGTTCCCCACTCTGTACTTAAATCCCCTGCTGGGAGATCCCAATGCACCGATATGGGGGCGCATCTGCAAGCAGGGGTTTCTCTGTTTGAAGACACATACCTCAAGTCAAGATGGGGCACCCATGGCCCTTTTCTCCCCCCAGAATTGGTCCCCTGAAGCCCTGGAGGGGCAAGGGACAGACCCTGTGTGAGGACAGCTCTAGCGATGTCTGTTAGATGCCTGTGAAGCAGATCAACTGTGCTATGACATAATCGCAGCACAGCTGGTAATGCTCCAAAGATGTCTGTTTTCAGCCTCAGAGATTCAGCCAAACTCTGATCTCATTTATGCTACTGTAAATCTGGAGTGAGCTTACTGATGTAATGGCGCTACCTTACACTGACGATGATTTCAGAAACGGACCTCTTGCAGACTACTTGAGGCTGGTCTTCTACAACGGGCAATCATTTTCTCCGTAGGTTCTAGTGTATCTTAATAATTCATACATTCATTAACAATTTATACATTAGTCACTCTGCAGTTTGTGCCCTCTCTGAGCGCTTGATACCTTCCAATTTTGGTGCAAGTAACAAGTTTGTTCCTACTTGGATTTGTACCAACGAACCATTAGAAGAAGAACAGAGAGACCCCTTGTTGCTAGACGTTATATTCTGTGTGGCAACCCACCTCTGCCTGGCCACTGTCATCCTAGAAAGTTGCAGATCTGCCCATTTCATGACAATATAGACCAGAGGTGGGCAAAATCCAGCCCCTGGGCCAAATTTGGGCCTCCAAGGGATTTTGTCCAGCTTGCAGTGGGTCCCTCAGTCCAAGCACAAGGGGCAGCTCAGCCCATGGCATGTGCAGCCAGTCCTGCCATCCCTGGGTGCACAGAGGGGTTGTGGCAGCACAGCTGGACTCACTTCCTGGCAGGCCCTGTGGCAGCAGCTCCTTTCGGCTATTGCTGCCCAGGCACCCTGCCCCTGCAACCACCACTGGAGGCAGGACCTGTGCAGGAAGGGTGCACAGCCTGGCAGATGGGATGGGGCTGTTGTCAAGCAGGGAGTGGCATCTGGGCAGGGTCAGGATCATGGGCCAGTGGTAGTGCGGGGTCAGGGCCTGGGGCAGAACTGTGATCTGCTCCCCATATGTCCCTGCAACGGGCACTGGTTTTGCAGGCGGGGGAGTATGGGGAGCACATCACGGCTCTGCCCTGGGCCCTGGACCTGCTCTCAGAGGCAGCTTCTCACCTGTCCACAGCCCCATCCCATCCACCTGGCCACATGCCCTGCCCATGTGGGTCCTGGCCCTTCTCCATGGAGACCCTGGGATTGCAGGGAGGCAACAGCATGTGGCCAGGGCCCAGGGCAGAGTCATGACCCGCTCCCTGCATGCCTCCGCCTGCAGAACAGGCACTCCTTGCAAAGGCATGAGGGACGCAGACTGTGGCTCTGTCCTGGTCCTGGCCCCATGCTGTCATGGCCCCAAGATCCCAGCTCTGGCCCCCCCACACTCCCAGATGCTGCTCCCCACCTGCCCGCAGCCCCATCCTAGCCATCTAGCCCAGCGTACAGCGGAGCCACTGAGGGAGCTTGGGTGAGCTGTTGGAGGGACGAGTGTTGACCTACCCATGACAGCTCACCAAAACTCCCTAAACGGCCCTCCGGCCCAAACGATTGCCCTCCCCAGATGTAGACATATCTGTGAAGGAGCTAATTCCACGATTCATCTGCCAGAGCCTCAAGGAACGGTTTCAGAGCAACTCAACCAGATAATAAAGTTTCTACCCATCATTTCCAAAACTATTCCTCTCTTCTAAGAGTCAAGGATCCTTGCTACTTTATTATTAACCTACCAGACAGCTCCATAGGAAGAAACATGAAAACCTGTTAACAGAAATCTCTCCAGTGGTTACTCGCAAGGCCTGGGGAGGTACCTCAAGCCATCAGATAACTGGGAGTCTGCGTAGGTTGGGAAGGGGGCTTCAAGTCGGGAATAGAGCATTTGCAGCCTCCTCCCAACCAGCCACCACAGTCACACGAGGCCCCAAGAGCCCCAGGTGCAACAAAGTGGTGGTCCAACCCCCTGACTTCCTGCAGGCTGGGCGTTTGTGTCAGGCAAGCTGAGGCTTGGAAGACCCAGAGCACAGCTGAGATACAGGCCTGAGAAACCCTTGGGGTCCAAGCTGCTGATTTAATGGGTTTAGTTAGGAGGGGCTCTAATGAATCGTAAGGAACACTTGGAAGTAGCTCTCCACTTCATACATACAAAGATGTGTCAACCGCAAGTCTATCGGTTAAGATTTTGAATTGTAAAAATTGCAAGAGTCTCATTTACATAATTAAAAAGGAGTAATCCCCTTTTTGTTAACTGCATTAATATTTAGCATCCTGGAGACAGGACTGTTTTCTGTTCACTCGGTCTATGCCAGGAACGTTTGGCAAAACTTTCCCATTGCTTCGCCCACCGGTGTTTGCAACACTAGAGACCTAGAGCCACTCACTCCACCCCAAGTAAGCACTGCCAGTGAAGCCTTGCTCGCCTCTGATTTATTCCAGATTAAAGTCCACATGTAAACACTCTTACTCCACAGTAAGCTATTGCCTATGAAAGCTTATGCCTCTCTGAGCCAGTTAGTCTCTAAGGTGCCACTGCATTTTGCTTTGTCTTGCTCCAGAGTACGTGTTCCTTGTTCATCCACAACGATGGGTTAAGAAAACAAGAAGAGCACTTGATTATTCAGAAACAGTAATGAGGAATAAAACCATGTATGGATAAGCCTGAAAATCTGTTCCCAGTAGGGTAAGAGAACCCAGAGTACTTAGAGGGAGCGTCTACACATTCATTAACGCGCCTTACATACGGCACTTTTAGTTTAGTACTTCCTTAATATAAAAGTACTAACTGAATGAGCAGTAACTAGAGTTATTGCACAATAGTGCTGGCACACGTTTTTTAGTGACACGTACTGCGTATTAGCCTAATAACACTGTGCAGGAGGCTACTAGCACAGTTTTTAACTGCCACGTTATTGCGCAGTATTATTAGGCTACTGCGCAGTAAGCGGCTCATGTAGACACGCCCAGAACGTAGGAAGCGAGCAGCCAGCCTACAGTAGAATTGGCTCAACTAACGGGAACAATTTCCCCTAGAGTAGACAAGACTTTGAAGCGAATCTTTGGTGATGGAGCAAGGAGTGAATCATTTTTAATCATCTCTGCTTCTCTGGACAACAAAATTACAGTTCCATTTGGAACCTGTTAGTCCCCTTCTCTCACCCTTTCACAAGATCCCACCTGCTCCTATGAAATCTCAACTTTAACAAGATAGCAGTCTTGAGTTTGCACCCAGTCAGAAAGTGCCGGTTGTATTTCACTCTGGAAGCTGTAAAAGGTTTATTAGAACAAAGCCTGGATTATCTATCCCATGCTGAATCCCAAGCATTTCAGCAAAGTGTCTGCAATGTATTATATGTCAGGACCTAAACCTAAACTTCCCTCGCTCCTTCTTCTGTCCTGTCATCTGCCGCCACTGAGAACAGTCCAGCTCCATCCTCGTTGGAAACACCCTACAGGGGGTTGAAGGCTGCTATTAAATCCTGCCTCAGTCTCTTCTTCTCTGGGTTTATTTAGTCTGGAGAAGAGAAGACTGGGGGGCGGGATTTAATAGCAGCCTTCAACCCCCTGTAGGGTGTTTCCAACGAGGATGGAGCTGGACTGTTCTCAGTGGCGGCAGATGACAGGACAAGGAGCAATGAGCTCCAGTTGCAGCAAGGGAAGTTGAGGTTGGATATTAGGCAGAATTTCCTCACTAGATGGGTAGTAAAGCACTGGAACAGGCTGCCCAGAGAGGTGGTGGAGTCTCCATCCTTGGAGGTTTTTAAGATCCAGGTAGACAAAGCCTTAGCTGGGATGATCTAGTTGCGGCTGGTCCTGCTTGGAGCAGGGGGTTGGACTAGATGTGACCTCCTGAGGTCCCTCCCAACCTGAATTTTCTATGATTTGGTTTGCATACAAGAGCCAGGTGCCATCATGTACATCACCTTTCAGAGAAAGTCACAGAACAAAAGAAAGAACAGTCCCCTTGGAAAGTAGAAGACAGCTTAACGGTGCAATCAACCAAGTTTCCATATCAAAGGCATAAGTTACTGTGCCTGGAAAGTACACTGAGAAACATTTCAAACAGACTGCAAGGACTTGCAGAAGAGGTGCTATGAGCTTAACAATAAATATTAAAAACAGCTGCAATAAATTAAAGTTCTCTCTGTGTACATTAACCGAATGGCTCCCACACTGTTAATCTCAACATTTCTCAGAGATCACCGCATACCTTCAAACTTGCTACCAAAAATCACTAGAAAGGCTGGTATCTAATGCAATCCACAAGCTAGCTACAGACCACTGCAGTACACAGAGCACTGTTTGGGAATCACGGCATTAACTAATGGAGATGTGTATTGCCAAATAGTTAAAATAAGATGCTAAGAGACAGGTGATGTCCCACATCTGCTACTGAACTATGAATCAACTTTCCAAACTGACTTGAAATTTTGGGTGTTCGCTTACAACACCTGGGACTTATTACCCAGAGGTGTTGAGCTTCCATTGTCTTCAGTCTGACATGCGAGTGCCTAACGCCCCTTGAATGCCAAATGTTGTGGAAGTTGGACGCTTACTTTTAAGGTGTCTTTGAAAATTCCAGCCCAACTTTAGGCACCCAACATTAAAAATGTGATCCTTAAACTCCTTGTTCTTGTATGTCTATGTAAAAGATGGTGATACTATTTCTCAGTCTCTGGAGGTGGCAACAGGTTTAATTAATGGCTTATAAAGGCACCATATGTCTTCAACTGGAAGGTGATATGGGAAGTCAAAGATAGTTGTTGTCAGTGCATAGCTCTGTGACGTCCAGCACATGTTAAGGACAGACTTCAATTTGAGAAGCAATATTAGAGGTGCCACCACCTTGCCCTTGGTTCACAGTGTTCTTAGACTGTTTTCAGTGCCTTCAACAATTTTTTTTTTTTTTAAAGAAAGAGATGGAGATGGAGGCTCCTATTACATCTCCTCTCAGTCTTCTCTTCTCCAGACTAAGTAAGACCAGCTGAAGGAACTGGGCTTATTTAGTCTGCAGCAGAGAAGACTGAGGGGGGGATTTAATTGCAACCTTTGGCTACCTGAAGGGTGGTTGCAATGAGGATGGAGCTGGACTGTTCTCAGTGGGGGCAGATGACAGAAGGAGCAATGGGCTCAAGCTGCAGTAAGGGAAGTTGAGGTTGGATACGAGGGAAAACTTTCTACAAGGAGGGTAGTAAAGCACTGAAACAGGTTATCCAGAGAGGTGGTGGAGTCTCCATCCTTGGAGGTTTTTAAGACACAGCTAGACAAAGTCTTGGCTGGGATGATGTAGTTGGGGCTGGTCCTGCTTGGAGCAGGGGTTGGACTAGATGTGACCCCCTGAGGTCCCTCCTAACCCTCAGTGTCTACGAGTTTAAGACTGACCAGCTGCCTGGACTAGGCATGAAGTCAACATAGCACTGCTTCCTAACATGGCATTTGGGGCTCAAAACATCAAAGTAAGCTACAACCTGACTGATAAAATTTAACATCCTACTGAACCATATATGTCAAAGATGCATGCTTATATTAACAAGAAATGGCTTATGGAAAAATACGATTTGATTAGCTGAGGTGAACTAGCTCTGCTGGCTCTGGTCACCAAAGTCAAATGTGTCTGCAACCCTTTACAAAATGTCTATGATCTTTTAACATGTTAAACGTCTTTGCCTTTTGGCCCTTCTGTGAAACTGTGCATAGGCTGCTAGAGCTGGGTGGTGCAGTCACACTCTTCCCAATATAGTTGATATATATAAAGGGGAAAGATTTCTAATTAACTCTCTCCCAGGGGTTGCCTTCACTGCTAACGTGAACAAGAATGCCACACAAACCCACAGCCTATAAACTTTCTCTTCATCTAAATCAGATGGTCCCTGTAGGACTTTATGACCCTGCCCCTAATGCCTTTTACCTTAGAGAATACTTAACTTTCTTACCTCCTTGGAGCTCATATGACCCATGAAGTCTGAGCAAAGTCAACAGGAATAGCTCAACATCGGTGTACGCAATCCTGCATCTGATGCCCAGGTGAATCAGCAAGAGAGCTCTGCAGTGAGACCTTGGCACTGTACCAGTTACCCCAGTGGAAATTGCCCATCCTTCCCATCTTCAGTATTGTGAAGGCACGGTGGCATCGACGTGCTGGCCATTTGTCAAAATCACAAAGCTGCCAAGCAACTCTGCATATTTAGGAGCCTGTGCTCATTTGAGAGACCTGAGGATTTCAGTAGCTGAGGTGGTGTTGGCAGAGCCCTGTGGAAACACTGACACAGTGCCTGCTTATACCGCATTACTGCAAATTAAGTGCCTGACTCCCCCCTGAATTACACCGGTGTAAACCAAGAGTCACAGCACCGAAATCTGCAGCTTGACGCTGGCGTAAAATGAGTGCTGAGGGCAGCAGAATTAAGTCCTAAATGATAAGATGAAAAAAATTCATAGCACTTAGATAACACTTTACAGCTTCACAGGATTTGATAAACATTAGCTAAATAATCCACGCAGTGTCCCTATAGGAAGCATTTTATAGAAGAAGAGGAAAAAACAAATAAAAAAGGTTATTTGGTCCAGAGTCAGAAGAACGCAGACGCCACTAAAAATACATGATGAGAAGACTGCTGGTTTCCAGCGCAGAGTGGTCACTGTCAGCAAGGGCCACACCATGCTTTCCTATTTATCTGCCTACCTAGGAAGATAGGGTGCTTTAATATAGCACCTTGCTACTTCCTCTTCCTAATTAGAAGACTGTCTCTTCTGCTATGCTGCCACTCTGAGCTTGCTGAAGTTTCAAAATCTAGAGCTTGGGTGACAAGGCTACAGACTTCCTATCCTCTTCTTTAAGAGAAGCAGGGATGTATCCTCCCCAGCATGATACCCTCAAAACTTTGGCAGTACCCAAAGACAGTGTAGGAGGCCCAGCCATGTGGATCAGCATGGCTCCAGTAAACATAATGCCAAAACTACTCCTGGTGCAAAAGCCTCTAAAGAAAGGGACGGTGCTGCTGTGGGTAGCGTGGTCCTTCCTATTTGGAAGGAAAGGGCAGAACGAGATGTCACCCCCAGCCTCCCCCTTCTCCATCTTCACCCAGCTTCTCTGCTTACTGCCCCTCGGCAGTACTAATTAGCCCAATCCCAACACTGTGCAACTGTGGCTGCACTGCTTACGGTCCAGTGCACGCAGAGCAGCGTGGCGTGGTGGTCAGCCTCTGCAGCGTGCGTGTGTCCCAAGTGAATTCAAGTCATATGGCTTTGGAACAAGCAGCTGTGCAAGGATGTAACCATGCTTTAGTTTGCGTGGGATGAAAGCACATCTCTTCTTGGGACATTTTAACTTCCTTGATTTTCCCTTGCAAATGAGTCCCAAGTCCCGCTAGTGCTTGTAGAACGCATTTCAGGACTGGTTTCCAGACTGCACTTACCCCGGCATGCGAACAGCCCTGATGCTACAGCCAGGAACCAAAAAAAAAGGAAGAAATAGGTACCACTGCTATCTTTGGAAAGGAAAGGGATCAGCAGGACAACAGATATAGAGCATTCTGATAAAACGTAGGCAAGAGTCTGGGGGAAAAAAAGGAAGAAAAGTACAGTTTACTGCAAACGGACCTCTTCGCTCTTCATCAACAGTGTTAAGAAAAAGCTATTATTCACCAAAAGGGATGCTGTTTAGACTCCAATAGATTCATTGTTCTCTGCTGTGTCTGGGACAGCAGGAGTGGCTCTTCCCGCTGCTAACATGATTGAAGGAAGAACACAGTAATAAATATATGCCCATTAAGCTGGTGAGTCTCTTTTCACTTCACTGATACTAATAGGGAAGAAATGAAACAGTTTCAAAACAGCAAGTTGCCAAAACTGCATTTGGAAAGGATGGGAGTGAAAAAAAAGTCACAACTGACACACCACAGTGCATGCTCAGCCAACGTGCCCAGGAGGGAGAGGGGGAGAGCGTCTGGCTCTGGAGGAGGGGAGCACGCGTTTTGAAATCTCGTATTGCTCTGGCTGTGGATCATCCCATTTCTTTCCTTGATGCTTTTGTGTTAAGGTGGAGGGTGGGGACAGGAGGTTGAGATTTCAGCTCAGGTGCTCCAAAAGGTGATGAACTGAAAGAACATATATTTTATAAAAGAAGAAAAAGGTGGTGGTGGTTGCTATCCAGGCGCCACAACGCTGCTGTGATAGGTGTATTAAGAACATGTAAATGTTTCCTTTACGTTATGGGATTTATGGCAACCCAAATGAGGTTGTGCGCTACAGGTATACAGGAAGACGCAGTCCCTGCACCACAGAACTGATCCCACAGAACTGTATGCACTTAACTAGAGAGAGAGGAGAATCCAGCGTGTAGGGTTTTTACTTAGGACCTGGGAAACCTGAATTTCCATGAACTTCTTGTGGGACCCTATGGCTGGTTTTCACCTTGTAAACAGATCTGGTTCGCGTGGCAGAGAAAACAGCATGCAAAATTGAGGTGTGTTTAGCTTTTAACCTTGCAAGTCGTCATCCAATGCACAGTGAGCCAAGTCCTCCTGCTGCACAGCTGCCTTGGCAGTGCCATGCAGTGGTTCTCTGCCCCTCTCTGGTGGCTAAGTCGCAGATAAAAGCATGGGCAGCTCCACAGAGGTCTAAAGCAGTGGTGCTCAACTTCTTGCCCAGTGCATTGGACTACGTCACCCAGACCGTGGGGCTGGGCGAGCATGCTGGATTGCACTCACAGACCGAACCCATGCTGGATCCAGCCGCAGGCTGGAAGGTTAAGAAACCACTGGTCTAGAGTAAGAGAGATGGTCCAAGTAATATCACTGTAGATAATCAAGCAGGAAATTATGTGCATGTCTCTTCAACCTAGACCACAAGACCACCATCCTATTCCACTTACCGGGTTTCGATGTGGAGTTAAGTGCCTAAATGAGGTCCTGTTCCACCTTGCTCCAGACCCTGGAAAGCAATTAACACAAAAAAGCAGCTATGTTCCTCTCCTCCTCAGCACTTTCTTGCAACTTAGTCAAGACGAGGATGACAGCTTGTTACACAAGTAGAAAAGTTAATGCTTTTTTTAGGCTCCCTACTGCAGAAAGGATGTGGATAACTTGGAGAGAGTCCAGCGGAGGGCAACGAAAATGGTTGTGTGGCTGGGGGACAGGACTTGTAAAGAGAGGCTGAGGGAACCGGGCTGATTTAGTCTGCAGAAGAGAAAAGACTGCAGGGAAGGGGGATTTAATAGCCTTTACTATCCTTTAATGTACTGCAGGGGGGTTGCAAAGAGGATGGAGCTGGACTGGTCTCAGTGGGGGCAGATGACAGAAGGAGCAATGGGCTCGGGCTGCAGCAAAGGAAGTTGAGGCTGGATATTAGGAAAAACTCTCCCACTAGGAGGGTGGAAGCACTAGAACAGGCTCCCCAGAGAGGTGGTGCAGTCTCCATCCTTGGAGGTTTTGAAGACCCGGTTAGACAAAGCCTTGGCTGGGATGATGCAGTTGGGGCTGGTCCTGCTTGGAGCAGAGGGTTGAACTAGATGCGACCTCTTGCGGTTCCTTCCAGCCCTCATGTTGTATGAGTCTGAATCTGGGCAGGATGGAATAGGCTCACATGTAGGTGCCAATTCCTACGAGATCCGGCTAAAGCCAGGCCCAGGCTGGGGCCTCTGCACGGTACCATAATGCACATATGACAGAATAATCACTTAGTTCCCTTACCGATGAGAGAGTAAGGAGCCATTTACATGCTAATTTGCTCAAAAGGAAGTCAGGACACAGAAGGTACAAAGGAGAAAATGCGTTTTGCTGGACATACTAGGTACAGCGTTTGTGGGGGACGGGGAAGCTATTGCACTGGAGGCTGTTATTGTGGGATTGGTCTTTGCAGAGAAAGCAAAAAGATTGAAGACGACAAAACATCTAGCACTCCAGGGAGGTGGGAAGCAGGGATATTGCAGTCCTTAAAATGTGTCTTGAGGAAACAGCACTGATTCCTTAATGCAGTCCTTTAAATAGCAGACTGACATTACTAGGCCTTACTGAAGTCATGCATGTCTGGCATGCTCTTTGCAAGGGGGACCCATTTTCCCTGTAAAGCCTACATGTGCAGCACTGACCACAATAACCCCCACACCAAAGCAGCTGTGCTGTAAAACAGGGCTTCTTTAAATCTCTCCCATGTCGCTGGTAGGCACCGACTGCTGCTTCTCTTAACTTTTACCGCGGCTGACATGCCAGCATCAATCTGTTCTTCCAATCTGTGCTGGTCTGTTGGACAGGTTGGAAAAGGGACTCTTGCACATAGAGGACACAGATGCAGTTGTACAAATTAGCCAAACGAGGCAAAGAAGCCTGGGGATAAAGGACGAAAGCCACAGTGGTACGTCTGCAGTTGGTGCAGCCTTTCGAGCACTGGAGCACAGATGCATCCGCCAGTCCTCATGTACAGAAAATGCCCACTTTTTAAGAAGCATGCCACTTTGATTCGTGTTTTTCAGCCCACGGATACTGCAGCTGCTATCCTTATACAGCAGTATTCCCTCGCGCAAAAACTCATTTTGTTCTGGTGAAGGCTCCCCACAGGAGGCAGTTTGGGAATTGGCTGCCCTGTTTCACATTGGATATGTTACAGTCTATACCTTCTGCTGCAAATTGGCTCCAAGCACACTTGTGTGTATCATTTTCACCTACCCACTCTCAAATATCACCAGCCACCGGTCTCAAGCGAAGGGCCCAATTCTGCTAGCCTGTGAGAGTCAGTGGGAGCGTTCACAGAAAGGTCTTGCAGGAATGGGCCATTTATGTGCGACTTGTTACCGCTCTCTCATGGCCTAGCAGACTATAATGAATGCAAATAAAAAAAAAAGACTTTGCGATACTCGAGAAATGGGAGCTCACATGAGCCAGGAGCAGGTGGAAAGCTGACAGGTGTCAAGGGGCACTCCAGGCTACGAGACAGTTCTGCAGCTTTCTTATTAATCTTTAACAGGACGACGAGGCATGACAGGAAGCTTGAGATCTCATCAGTTCCATTTTAACTTTTCAGAATAAAGTTTTCAGTCCTAAACCTCTTGCGAGCAAGACATTTCCACATCAGCCAGGTTCGCTCTTCTACTTCAGTGACTCGGGAGCCCCAGACAAAACCACATCTCACCCAACACAGAAATCCAAACAGACCCATTGACAGGTTAATACCAGACCAAATGGTGAGTTTCTTTGCACCACGGAGGACACTTTCTTCCAGGGTTTTATTAAATTGAATGAAACTGGCTATTCATATTTATCCGAACAGCCATGACTAGCAAACGTTACTCCCAAAACAAGCTGGACAGCTCTGCTGGGGGTTTATTGAACGTACTTTGAGCACTGAATAAGACAAGTGGTCAACTCAACTTCACAGCCTCTTCCATTTTAGACCTCAACATGCCTAGTAAAATGATGCCTTGCCTTGTCTTATCAGAATAGGGATCCTCAGCATCGACCCCTGCCTGCACAGCAAATGCAGGGGTCTGCAGAGAGCGATGCAGAGAACCTACACACCGAGCAGAGAGGAACCTAGGGATAATCAAGAGAATAAACACTAAGCACAAGGCTGCGTCTGAACACCCACTGCCTCCTCAAAGCTTGCAACCCGGAGTCAAGTGCTTACATTTATTCCCACAGCATCCACTCCTCCCAAGAGTGCAAGGCACCTATCTGGCAGGCGCTGGTGGTTTTGCCACCCCTCTTATGCATAAAAGCCTACCAGGTAGAGCACTTGGCCTGGAAGTGGAAGACTGGATTCTAGCTGTCCTCAACCCGTGGGGATTCAAACCCACACCTCCCATCTCCCACCTCCTAGGAGAGCATCCTAACTATCTACAGATTAGGCTGGATAGGGACATCTTCTGTTTCTCCTGTGGAGACCGTGCAGCCAAAAAAGGGCAAGACTCATGGGGCCAAAAATAAAAAGAGAGGAGACAAAATGGGGTCTCATTCGGCAAGTCCAGCGAAGGCAGCAGCGGGAGGTGGTGGTCCTAGGCTCTAATTCCTGCTTCCAGGAGAGTCTAATGAAAATGCATAGGATAAAAAACAAGTAAACCTGGCACTAGGAACTGGCTGGGGAACAGGGCTGCCATGGAGAGCAAAGGAGTCAAAGCTGGAGAGAACAGCAGATAGGGAGGAGTTGAGCTGGGTGGCAAAAGCTTGTCCCATTACTCAGAAGTTTGAGACCGCCATTTTTCCCCCACTTGACCTTGAAACAAGCCCAAGAACCCTTGCATTTTTTTTCCATTTAAAAAGAAAAAAAAACCCCACACCCACACCAGGGAGCCTTTCCGTTTCAGAGCAGGCAACAGCTGCGACAGGGACACTCATTGCACATGTTGCAGCTCCCAGCCACGGTGAGAGAAGAGATTCAAACCTCATTCTCCCCCAACCTGACACAAGTATCCGGACCACTAATCCATGGGCTGTTGTGGGTTCAGACAGGCTTTTTCTTTCAAACAAGAAATTCCACCCTTGTTGACACTGGGACAAAACATGTGCACATAGTTTTTGAATTAAAAAAAAATAATACCACCCCCCACACAAACAAAACCAACTTTTCCCTATACAATGCTTTCTGCCAGAAGATTTCTAACCAGCTCCAAAAGGGAACATTTCCATGGAAGGGGAGTGGAGAGAAAAGGCAGAGGGAGTACTAGCTGAAGAAAAAAAAGGGCTGGGAGCACCAGAAATTCAACATCTTTTATCCTTCTTTCTCTGTGGGTTACCCCAATGGCAAATACATGTAAGAGGTCGCCATAGGAGAACCTCACTAAAGAAACAGGGTGCAACGGGGACCCGAAGTTTCTAAAAGTCTAGGAAAAAATGCCATGAACGGCAGCGATCTTTGATGTAACGAGAATCTAGCAAGTGGTCTTCAAGGGAACATAAAGGCACAGGAAGATGCAAGATATGAAAAAAAAGGGCTGGAGGTGGTCATAGGGAAGGATATAGGAAACGGGAAGGGTCTCAATGGACATCGAGTCACACATCACCAGCAGCACAAAGCCAAGACATGGCAATGGGAAGAAAAGGAAAGAGGGAGCAACTATGGAAAGACAGGGAGTGGGGAAGACAGCGAGCAGAAGAAAAGGGGTCGGGGAAGGACCAGCACCCCATGAGAGGAGTCAGGAGAACAAAAGTAAGCATCTATACAGCCTGGTGAAGCGAGAGCACCATATGGAGGTGGCAGACATTCAACTAATGCAAGTGGGAGCAAACTGGCTGGAAGAATCTTGTAACGAGATCTGCCCTAATGCACATGCCAAGAGGGCAGTTAAAGTTGGACGCTGGCTGCAACTTTGACATTTCCCAGTCTTGAGCATTTCGCTTTGCATCTGTATTAATCTTGTTAGATGGAGCATTTTGCATCATTTGTTCATTCAGTCACAGGCAGCCAACCTGTGAACCTTCCCACAGACAGTAACAAGAAGCGTTTCCTCCAGAAGCTACCTCATAAGGACAGATGGTCAGGCGAAACAGAAGCAGAGTGCGGGTAAGGGTAAGGCTAAAGAAAATCATCCTGTGTGGAAAGATCCATGGCTGCTCCACTTCAGAACATTTTGAAGGAGAAATTCCTCTTTAAAAGCTCCGCCAAGGAGATAAAACTATTGAGAAAATATTTAACATTACAGAATTTTGGTTCAACTTTTATACTTTCATTTTTCAACTAGTGAGTTTATTTTAACAAGTAACAAAAACAAATTAAGCTTAGCCATGGTTATGCTTTCAGCTATAGCCCAGGCGTGTCTGGTGATGGCCATTAAATGGGGGGGGGGGGGAAAAGTATTTTTGGACACTTTAGGGTTTAGAGTAACATAAAGCTGAACACTCCATCAAAATAGCCAAGCCAAAGATTTGAATATGGTGTTTAACTAAAAAAAGCTATTCTCTATCTTGAACCTCATTATTTTCCCCCTGTGGCCTGTTCAAACAACTGATAACTTAAAACTTTTGCAAATCCCTTACCTTGTAACACTTCTATTTGCTATAGAAGGATTACCAGGTTTTACTCCGATTAGGAAGACCAGAAGCTCATGCAGGCTCTCTCAAGTCTGACACAAAATACATGACAATTATATAACGTTGTAAACACTGTAAAACGTCCCTCTTCACTTCTCATCAAAGCCTCCTTAATTAAGACACTTAGTTCTTTATGGCAGACCTGCCGCTGAATCCTCCCAAAACGAGCCCAGACAAAGAAAATGCAGCTGAATGCTGAGTACCTGCCCCAGTCTTTTTGATGCATAATTGTAGTGATGTGTACCAACCTATAGATTGTATAGTCTATGGCCGACTACATGGCTATCAGAAAGACAATGTGATCTTTTACAATCTTTTACTCCAAGTTAGCAAAACGTCATCACCACTTGAATGAAAGGAACATCTCCACAAAATGTGGCAATGTCCTCTTTCTAAACTAGTCACTATAGAAGGTGAAAGTGCAAGCAAATAATTTCTGATAAACCCAGTTCCATCCAGACAAGAGCAGCAGTCATGACATGCACAAATTAGACACCAGGCTGGGGGAATATCTTCTTTTGACTTTCTTGTTTCAACAGTAGGGAAACTCTGAGTGCAAGCAGTCTACACCCTCAAAACCCTCCTCCATTGAATAAAGCGACTGGCACATTGTATGCTCTGCAAACGGATCAGGAATTAATGATATGCTTACAGCTGTGTATATGTGGCACACTCATGTTGGATTTAGGAAGGGCAAGCTTTCCATCCGGGCAAACCTCCCCCTCAACTTTTATTGAAGAGATCATCCAAAACTGATGCACAGATGGAGAGAGTCTAATGGCAAATCTTGTGCCATGAAAAGCCAAAGTTTTAAGCCCAATCTACTTTCAGCAGCCTCATTTCCATCTCAAATTACAAGGGTCATACTTTTTTCCAGCCCAAAGACAAAGAGGTTTTGGCCAGATCTGGAAACAACTATAAAGGCAAGAACCTTTCCCCAAGATAATTCAGATACTGTGTAAAGCCCAAACTTTATGATGACAAAAATTAACAGTTACGTTCAGTAACAGGTTCAGGTCACACCTTCTCCCCAGGCTCAGTGGCTGCTTCTCAGTTTCCTCCTCCAAGACTGCTCATCTCAGTCTAGATCCCTCCTCCAGAGAGCCAGGTCTTTCTTCCTTACCCAGATGGGTAACAAGCCACCTGCCCTAGTGCATCAGCAGAACCCATTTCTCATTCCCCAGCATTATCAACACCTGATAACTGGGTGGAGCGTCCAGGCCAACACTGTCAGCCTGTTGCACAGAGTTTTACTACAAAAAAGTTATTTTTACATCCATGTGTTAATTTTTTCATTTCAATATATTTTCAGCCTCCCTTCCCACCCTGCTCTGTGCCCATACATTTATTTGACACCTGAATTCTTCTGACTTGTTTAGTAAAAATTCACATCACACTTGTAGTGCCGTGACTGGAAGGATACATGCAAGAGAGAACAAAGAAGGAATGGGTTTATGCATCTTGCAATTAATTCTGTGTGCAGCGTCAGCCTTTCATTGTGCAGAATGAAAAATTTAGGCCAGTGTCCGAGTGGCCCAATACACTGAATATCCTCTGGTTCAGTTTCACACTGGGGGTGGAGAGTCATAGCTGCGTCCACGTGCAGCCACCAGGATATCTGGCAGCAGATAGCAAGAGGTACAACCACCAAGCCACCAGAATGTGTGCCCATTTGGCAGCTCCCCTACAGCCTTGGTGCAAAGGGCAGCCTGGGACGGCACTAGATGCATATTAGACTGCGGAAGCCACCTGAAGGCATAGGAGAACCTTTATGCACCTGTAGCTGACTGCTGGTTAATGGCAGGAGCCTCACTCCACTTGGTAGAAGTACTGTAACTCTGCCAGCAGAGCAGGGGGTTCCTGCCACTACAGAGGGGCTTAGCGTGGGAATGGACTCAGATATGTGGTGCAGGCTAAGGTCATGTTCCCTACTGTGCAGCTCTCACCTCTTCTCATTTCCTCAAACTCAGCCTTCCACTCAAGCTATCTGAAAGAAAACCAAGACAATAACAGGATCAAAGAACCTGGAAAGCAAGAAGTGTTCAGAACAAACACTTGTGGTGTTAGAGGGGCATTTTGCCACTAGGGAGAGGCTCGCAACCAGAGGGGACAGATCTGCCTTCTGTGAAACTGCATGCTGGACTTACTCCCAACACAGTGAAGAATGACTACAGAACGAGCCACGTTCTAAACTAAATTAAAACTTACTGCCAGCACAGCCTTCCTGCTATACATTCTTCAGGTGCAATGCATGAGACACAAAGCATTTAAAAACATACTTGGTGTACATGTCGGGAAGAGTGAAAACGGCATTGCTATTTCTGTTATTATATTCTTGGGATATATGCCAATATGATTGCTGCCGGCCAAATAAGCCCCTGTATATACAGACCCATCCAATGAGGCCCTTCCAATCTTTTTCTTTTGAGCTTTGCTATTTATATAGCATCTATCATCACAGCATGCAACTAGTGTGCAATCCTCATGAGAGCCCAGGGTAGGTGCTGTTACTCTCATGTCAAAAAGGGGAGCTAGGACACAATGGGCATATCTATAATATGGGGGTGGCATGTCCAAGCCGTCCGTTCCCAAGGATACCCCATCCACCTGCTCCCACAGGCACGAGCCAAATCCAGAAATTTGCTGGTGAAAACAGCCCAGGGCACTGCTCCATGACCGCTTCAGCTCAGTCTTCAACAGTGAGGTTGTAATTGCCTTGCGAGCTCCAAGTGGCCTTGCTGGCATATTTGAAAGTATGGGATGTGCGCACAGGAGCAGATATGCAAGCATGGTCGGGAGTGTCGAGCCAAGGCGCACTAGTCCAGGGTGGACCTAAAAAGCTAGATCCAAAAGTGGGTCTCTGTACTGCAGAACTCAGCATTGCAGCACTTAGCTTTTAGGTGTCTGGATCCCCCAGCCTGGAATCCAGATCCCAGATCTAGGCTCCTAGGTTCCCAGATCTAGAATCCAGATACCAGATCTAGGCTCTAGGTTTGCCACGTAGTATTTAAGGAGCATCAGTGGGCTCCAAAGCCAGTACAGAGTGAGAAGGCAATATGGAAATGCTAGGAACAGCAATGTGCCTAGATCATACCCATCTCTAGGGTTTAAGCACTTTATGTAGAATGGCAGGGAGGAGATGGTCTGTTTTAGACCCAGAGTGCTAAGCCTACAACCCTTCCTTCCATAAGTGTAGTACTTTTAAATGTATACTGTTAACCTCTTTTAAAATGTGGTTGGAGACGGCAATACTGAGAGGGCTGCCACTTGCTCTCTTCAGTTTCTGGTTAGGGCGCTCACTCAAGCCTGATCCCTCCCTCTGCCAAAGGGGTTTCAAACCCACATGCGCTAGGTCACAGACTAGCCTGGAGTGAGTAGATGCTTAACACCTCCTAGTATATGCCCAGTGCTCCTTTGCACAAAGAATTCACAATTCATTGTGCCAGAGGGAGCAAGAGGGAGAAAGAGCAGTCAGGACACTCACCTGGTCTGTATATGCATTTTATGTGAAAAACAATCATTCAATAAGAAAAAAAAAAATCACAAACAGCCCTTGGGCAGGGACTGGAACCCAGAATACATCCCTTTGTTCAACTCCCCTTCTCCTGGGCTAGAGTCATTCTCCCTTTCTTTGCCTCACTGCATTTTTGTGGAGTCTGGTTAAATCACCTCTTACTCTCATTAGAAGTTTCAGTTTGACCGTGACATATTCCAAATCAGAAGACCCAATACCCAAAGTCATTTGAATAGCTAATTTAGGGGAGGGAAGTCCAGTGGTTGAAATACGTTGATGCTACAACTAATGCAAGACCAGGTATATGCCACAGCTAAGACACCATTAGTTAAGGATTCACAAAAAATAAATCTTGATTCAACAGACGTGGTACCAGATGCTAATACATGGCAATCCAAATCCAGGAAAGTCATAAACCAGCGATCAGTTATGATCACACCTTTGAAAATGTATCTCACTTTGGTAAAGCAGTTGCCCAGGCCTAAGTGGAAATCCAGTTAATGGGAACCCATTTAGCAATGGATCTTGTATTACCTCTTTGTTGGTGACTCCTGGGGGTAAGGTCCCATGTTTATAATCCTCCAGCAACTGCACTGCTTCTTTGAGACGACTCTACAAACAAAACAAAGACACGATCAGAGAAATCAGAGCCTGCAGTGCACACACACATCTAAGGCTGTGAATCCAGGGAACAGGATTGCAGACACTCTTTAAAACATTCTTCTTACATAGCCCCGAAGATGGTCGTGCCTTTATATAAATGCATGTATCTGTATTTGATCTGTACTAAAAACTCCTCCGGAAATGGATCGCATCATCTTCCACCAGAACACAGCGTACATGTAAAAAAAAAAAAAAACTGAACCCAAATGGAGTTGCCATGACTAGCAGCACCAAACACGTGTCTACCTGAAGACTTCATACTTAGTGTGATGAACCTGATTTGTCTTCCCCAGGAGACAGAGCCACAGTACAAATGGTGAAGTACTTGCAAGAAATCTGGTCATGCCGTACAAACATGATCTCCAGAAACTATCAAACGCCATCTGGAGGGAGCTTTCTTCCATAAGGACTACAGGATTGAAAGATGAGGCCTTCAAAAAGTATAGTAAGAGCCCCTGGCTAATAGACATCATTTAGATCCTTGGGGAAAAAAGAACCTGCACCCCCCCAAAAACACACATGCACACAGTCACTGCTGAGAAATCAAAATCAGCTATTAACTATTACGAATACCGTACGGAGTCTGAGTCTGGTCCCAGCAACATCCGCATAAGGCAGTGTAGTTTAGTCAGTGTAGTTTCTGCCATCAAATGCACTGAAGCTAATGCAGTGACCCTGCTTAATGCTGATGTGAAGGAGTCAGAGCAAGACCCAATATATCCAAGATACCAAAGTATTTTCATATATTGCCAGCTGGATTTCAGGAACCACTTTGAAGAACAGTTGGCAAATGATAAAATTTTAAATGATGACTATTATACATGCACCTGGGTGGGGTTCTCAAAAATCACATTCTTAACATAATTCTGCTTCCACCAAAGTCAAGGAGAGCTTCATCAGCAAATTAATGAGAGCAGAATTAGACCAAGCACTTTTGAAAAGCCCACCCACTATAACATGCACGTAGTGGAATAGGAACTTCCTCAGATTGCCCTAAAAAGGCAGCTTTCACGGGACCTCATGCATTCAAATTAGCACAGCTGGGCAGCTGCACATTGCTGACGGACCAGGAGAGAGATCCATTCATTTTCAGAATATATAGCCAAGTAAAAAAGGGAAGAATAATCTCACCGTTCAAGCTCTGGAATGAGACATACAGAAGCCGATTCTTTTGATCTTGGCAATGAAAAGGGGAGGGTGGTGAGGAAAAAAATCTCTTAATTAGTCCAACCTGCTGAAGAACGAGTCAAGCTGCGTGTGCTGATTTAAGTGGCTAAGTGCTTGGCCAGAGAATCCAAACAGAGTTGGAGCAAGGCTGCAGAAAATGTCACAGGACATGGGAAGTGCTTCTCAATTATTTAAAAACAGGCACATCATTGAGACTGCCTAGCTGTAGGAAGGATACCCATGCCGGAGATTCAAAGCTGATAGACTAAAATCCCTTAAGTAACTTATAAACAGCCCTGTGCTGTTGGAGCAGTTATGTTGACTGCTTGGGAATGCTTGAAAATGCAGAACATTTTTGCTGGATATTATGAAATCTGATTATAAACTATGTAGGTACTTAGGGCTCTTATCACCATTGTGCCAGAGCACCTCACAACCGTTAATGAGCTTGTTACTCACAACAACCCTGCAAATTAGGCAAGTATCATTACAGCCTAGCTTGGACTTCTGTGGGTTAGACTAATTGCAAGGAGATTATTTTTCCTCCTTTTCATTGCAAACATCAAAGAATACGTTGTTGTTTTCTTGGAAATACCAGCAGTTACGCCAACCTGCAATTGGCAATAAGTGAATGACTAGTGCCTTTAAAACATGCCGTACACAAAGCACTTGAAGAAGTGGCAGTCCAACCACTCTACAGAGCAAATGTGTTGTGGTTGGATTCCTGCCCATTTTTGCATACGCTAAGCTAATTTTATACCGGGGAGAAAAATATGTGAACATGTATTACATACCTCACTAGCTCTTGTTGAATAGCTGCTAATAAGCAAGCGCAAAAGTGGGCAGTCTTTGCAAAGTAACCTAATGAGGCTTAATTTCAGAAGACATGAAGAAAGAAAGAATCCAGGAAACGTTTCAACAACCTTAAAGAAACGTGACCGTTGGAGCCACCTTCTCTTTACGCATGCTCTGCAAGGGGGTTTGCTGTCCCCAAGCTAGCTGCACTGAGCAAACCTCTACAGCTTTCCACTCCTGGGGCAGAACCACACAATTCTCCAACGTGTAGACCATGATCTACAAATCCAGTTTTGGGTCCCCCACTACACAAAGGATGTAGACAAATGGGAGAGAGTCCAGCGGAGGGCAACAAAAATGGTTGGGGGACTGGGGGACATGACTTGTGAGAGGCTGAGGGAAATGGGCTGATTAAATCTGCAGAAGAGAAGACCGAGGGGGATTGAATAGCAGCCTTCACCTCCCTGCAGGGGGGCTGCAAAGAGGATGGAGCTGGGCTGTTCTTAGTGGGGACAGATGACAGGACAAGGAGCAATGGGCTCAAGTTGCAGCAAGGGAGGTTGAGGCTGGATGTTAGGAAAAACTCTTTCACTAGGAGGGTAGTAAAAGCACTGGAACAGGCTACCTGGAGAGGTGGTGGAGTCTCCATCCTTGGAGGTATTCAAGACCTGGGTAGACAAAGCCTTGGCTGGGATGATGTAGTTGGGGCTGGTCCTGCTTGGAGCAGGGGGTTGGACTAGATGTGACCTCCCGAGGCCCCTTTCAACCCTCGTTTTCTATGTTGCTATGATCAGGGATGTAGAGCCCTGTGCTAGCCTTGAGCAGATCCAACAGGGCTAGAGTTTTGCTGCTTGGGAAGTACAAGGGATAAACAGTCTTTCCAAAACAAGGTGCAATTCTTTTCTTCACGGTACAAACACTGTGTAGTACATGTGCACGATGGTTTTTAAAATGTGTCTATATGTAGGTTTAGACACCTAGATCTTCATCACTCCTCCTAATGCTACCTGGCCAGCTCAACCGCTTCATTGTCCTCTTCAAACAACCTCTCTCGGTCTGGGTTTGTTCCTCATCAGCTCCTGGCAAGTGATCCAGGCCCTCTCTATAAACAGGTAAGATGTCTCCTGTAGCTTCTGTCAGTATTAAGGTCTCCTACCTTGCAAAATAAGCCTGTTAACATTACTGGAGACATCCTACTAGCAGTCCAGTCACTGCTCTCTCTGAGACAAATACCTAAAGCCATAGAGACATCTTTTCTCCAGCCACTTTTTACCTAATTTTTACTAGCAGCCCCTTTTGGCTTACTCAAATATTAATAAATAAGCTGAGCAGCCTGCAGGTGATATTCAAGTTAATCAATATATATTTGAATCAGAGGCAACCAGCATGGGTTCATCAAAGGCAGGTCTGTCTGACCAACCTGATTGCCTTTTATGACCAAGTAACTAAATCCTTGGATGATGGTGTCGCTGTGGACGTAGTCTTTCTAGACTTTAAGAAGGCCTTTGACACCATCTCTCGCCCCATCCTCATCAATAAATTAAGCAACTGCGGCATTGATGCCTGCACAGTTGGATGGGTAAAAAATTGGCTGCTGGGGCGCACCCAGAGAGCAGTGGTGGACGGGTTGTACTCAACCTGGCGAGATGTGAGCAGTGGGGTCCCCAGGGCTCGGTCCTCGGGCCCGCACTGTTTAACATCTTCATCAGCGACTTGGACGGGGGCGTGGAAAGCACGCTGTCCAAGTTTGCTGATGACACCAAGATGTGGGGCGAGGTGGACACACTTGAAGGACGAGAGAGGCTGCAACTAGATTTAGACTACGAAAGTGGGCAGACGAGAATAGGATGGGGTTCAACGCAGACAAATGCAGGGTGCTGCACCTGGGGAGAAGGGATCCACAGCACACATACAGGCTGGGGAGCTCCCCTCTTGAAAGCACAGAGACGGAAAGGGATCTCGGAGTCATTATGGACTCCAAGATGAACGTGAGCCGCCAATGCCAGACCGCAGCCAGCAAGGCCAGCCAGACCTTGTCATGCATCCAAAGGGGCATCTCAAGCCAGTCCAGAGAGGTGATCCTCCCCCTCTATGTGACTTTGGCCAGGCCGCAGTTGGAGTACTGTGTCCAGTACTGGGTGCCTTCAAACTCATCAGGGGAGATCAACAGCAAATAGGTAGAGCCCTTTTCTCCCCAGTACCACCTGGGGTGACAAGGAACAATGGTAATAAGCTGATGGAGAATAGGTTTAGGTTAGAGATCAGAAGGCAATATTTTACAGTTAGGGTGGCCAAAATCTGGAACCAACTTCCCAGGGAAGTGGTCCTCACCCCTACCTTGGGCAAATTCAAGAGGAGGTTGGATGATCACCTGTCTGGGGTCTTGTGAACCCAGCATTCATTCCTGCCTGTGGTAGGGGGGCAGGCTACATGATCTGTTCAGGTCCCTCCTGACCCTAGCTACTAGGAAACTATGAAACTATTTATTTAATGTATGGTTTTCAAGGCGTGCCATCTGGTCAGCCTTGGTCTCTTTCCAGACAACAAGAGTCCGATGTAAAATCTCTCTGGTGCCTGCCCACTTTCTCCAGGATCAATCAGAAGCATCCTAGAGATCTTATGATTTTAGTCTGGGTTGCGTGCTGGAGCGTATTTTAGAGCGTATTTTAGTGCAATCATCTGAAGTCACCATGACAACAAGTGTGTCTGATGATTACATTGCATGGGAGCAAGGTGTACAGCGGGCATCGGGAATAGGAGAGGGACACACCATGTCCTGTCCTGAAGGCTATAGACTGCCCCTGTAGCCAGGCTGTGCACCACTCTCGGCACAGCTGGAACAGATGAGACCCATACTTTGGTTAATGGTGAGAGGAGCATTTTAAAGAGTCAGCCCATCATAGACAATCGGTCTGAATCACAAGTGAGGGGCCAAGAGTCTTTTCCTGGAAATTTTTTTTCCTGGAAGGAACAGATTTCTTTAAAAAAAAAAACAACGCACACAACAGCAATTAAATACTAAGATGCGAGACCCCTCAAATGCTCATGTATAAAAAAGTTGTCATTTGTCAAAGATCTCAAAAAACGTTACCTACATAAGAGGAACATGCAGAAAGGTTTGTTGCTTTTGCTCTAGACATTACGGTTCTGATTATAATCTTAAAGAGATTATTTATTTATTTATTTATTTTAATGAAACTATGCTGGTGAGTCCCATCACCAGAGAAGTATGGGCTGTGAATCTATGTGGAAAGTTCTGTAGAGTTTTCCTTTAAAGTCTTTAAAAATGACAGGTATTAAAACCACATAATTTAGGAATTTATGCCACATTCTAACAAGATAAAATATGAGAATTTTAATGAATACTTCGTTCATGTTACCGATTTTCTCTTACTAGAATTAATTTGTTTTTTGGTTGTTGCTTTTTTTTTTTTTTAAATAAAAGGGCAGTTTGGTGCATGCAAAAATAATGGCAGCGGCTTTTGAGAAAAAGGGGCTCAGAGACATTGAGAAAAAGGTTGCGGCTTTTGTGCTTTTACCATTACAGGAGCTGGCTTCTGCAATTTGCTCCTTCCCAAGACAACTAATTTATGATGGGTATAAAGGAGGAAGATGTCAGGAGAATGACATGGCAACCCAAGCTCCAAAAGTGAAAAACCAAAGACAACTGAACAAAAACCAGCGTTTCCTCCCAAGCTATCATATTGCAAACTCAACATTGTGGAAAGCCATTCAGATTCATTATTCGTATGTGTTTTTGTCGCTGGAAGTTACCTACACTGTGCGCCTTGCAAATTATCGACACAGAACAGCATGCAACTTTGAATGAAACCCTAAAGTAATAAATGAATGGGCCTGTGTTCTATTTTTTCCTCTTCTCTTGAGGAAATCTTAGTAGTTACTATAACAACCCTGGCCAGATCCCATCTTGTTTAGTACGGTAACAAAACAGAAACAAAAAAGCCCAATTTTTGCTTTAAAAAAAATGCAGTCTTAGCAGGGAAAAAAGGCCCTCTTTAAAGGAAAGCGTTCCAGGACAAAACTGCCAAACATTTTTAAAGACTGCAGAAGGCAGAAGAGAACTGAAGAGCATCATGTAACAAGCAAAAAACATAAGTCATTTGGCTTTAGAGCTGTTCAGACTGTATTAATAAAATATCCACTGCCCCAAAAATGTTGCTCGTGCAGGGTTAAGGCTCGTGCCCTTCTCAATGTCGAGAGCATCCATTATTCGCCTCTCTGAAAACCAGGACACGTAGGGCCAAATCCCATTCCGCCTATTAGGCACGCAAGTACAAGCTTGTTCCACCATGCTCGAGTCCCTGAGAAATCCCATTAACGCAAAAGTAGATGCGACATGCCCTTATCTTAGCAGTAAGACTAAATCACAAGAAAGCAGTGAGGAGGAGGAGGGCCCACCACCTTGTGTTAATGGGTTGTCAGGATGGAAGAGGATCACATTTAGGCACCTAAAAGACAGAGGAGGATGTTGCTAGTAGAGGTAAGCTATGCATCACCCCAATCATGCTAACTCGCACTTCTATCCCAGCCCTAAAGCCGCAAAGTATTGCGATCCTTCCTTTTTTGTGTTCTTGTGACAAGGTATTTAGCAGATTCGTTGGATCTGACAGGGCCGCCCTGTAAGCCCATCTGCTATAGCCTCAAACTTCAGCCTCTGGGCTGTCAACCATACGCCTTGGCACCCACATCACCCCAGCTCCCAAGCGCTGCGATGATGGGGTGGTAATAGTTAAACTACCCCAGGATTTTTATTGCAACCAGGATGAAAAAGTCTCATGCCTGTCCCTGCTCGACTTCCCCACCGACAGCCAGGCTAACCCTTCCTGGCCCTGCAGACCACTGAATTAAGGGCTTTGCATCGTTGCTCAGCATATAAATCTGCGGTCCACATGGCCAGGGGACCGTTCATCTGGCTGTTGCAACATCCTGCTCCCATTCCATTCCCCGTGGCCAAAACCTCAACTCCTCTACCTCCATTGTAGCACCCAAGGGTGCCAGCTTTCCCAGATACACCTTGGGTTACATTTACTTGCTGAGTGCGAGATATACACGTGTACTGAATATGCACATAAGGATCTACAGTTACTTTTTGTTGTTGAATCTGCCAATGGCAATTAATGCACAGCTTTACCTTATCTTCACAGTATATGCCATGCATGCCAGCCAGGCAGCATTCGTACCCCACACTTGTGGCTGAAGTCACTTATTTCTGTATGCTCTTGGTTTCTTTTTCTACAGGGTATTGTTTTACTGCTGACCTCAGAGCAGTCCTTAGAACAGCTCTCCCTAGTCTCAGTGTTTTTTGATGCAACACATTTGCAACGGTGGCGTAGAAATAGCTAAAATACCCCAGGACTTAATGCAACACATTTGATCAGGCTAAGGGTGAGGACAGTGCCAGCTGCTGGCTTTGCTTTGATCACGCTCAGGCCTGTTGTTCAGGAAATTAGTATGAACCACCCAACATTACCCTCCTAATGCCACTATTTACTGGAATCTCATCTTCCCTTCAAATCGCTGCTATTTTCCTTCACGATACTCCCGAATCCGAGTCTGCACTTAGATTTAAGCATGCTCTGAAATAACCAGAAATTCTGCCTCAGAACAAGCCTCTGCACGAGGCAGGTAGAGGGCAATGACAAGCACGTCCACAGAAAGCTGTGAAGGACACATGCACCCCTATACATGCGCCACTTGGGTGCATCAGCCGTGATGCATCACTGGGACCAGCCACTTAACTCTCACGACAAGCTGACTTCTGCCTCGTGATCGAGCCTCAGGCCTACAGCATACAGGTAAGCTATTTTCTCTGGCTTGCGAGACAGGCTTCAGCCACCCTATAAAGCCAATTTTTACACTGAATAAGTTTGAATATTGCTTCTGGGAAGTGAACACTCACTGAGGTCAATTCTAGGAGGCAGCATCGTGGGCAGAGAAATTAAAGGCATCATCTGAGTCATAGGAGCACACACAAATAAATCATAAGAACAGCATAAGAGCTGCCACATCTTGCGTCAGACCTTAAGCCCATCTCGGCGAATATCCTGATGCTGAAAGGGAGAGTGAATTGCTTCCGATCAGGTTTTCTCCGCTGTTCCTCTCCCACTTGCAGCCTCCAGCATTTAGGGTCTGGGAAGTCCCCATTCAAAGGCCGGGTCCCTCACCCCCATGTTCAATAGCGACTAATGCTTCTTTCCTCCGAGAATTTGTCCAATCCCTTTTTGCATTGGAGTAAACTGTCAGCTCCCGCAGCATCTGGTGGCAATGAGTTCCACGTTTTAAGGACATATTGCATGAAAAAGAACTTCCTTTTGTTCGTTTTAAACTTACGACCTACTAGATTCATTTTGTAATCCCTAGCTCTTGTATTGAGCAAGACAGTAAATAATAAATCCCTATTTACTTCCTCTTCGCCATTCAGCATTTGTAAACCCTTATCATACTCCCCCTCAAGCATCTCTTTTCTGAACTGAACAGGTTCAACCTCTTTAGTCTCTCCTCGTATGCAAGCCCCTCCATACCACTAAATTATCCTTACTGCTCTTCTATATACACCGTCTCTAAATTTCTGTATATTCTTTCTGAGATATTGGGACCAAAACTGAGCACAGTATTCAAGGTTGGATGCACCATGGATTTATAAAGGGGCATCATGATGCTTTCAGTTTTGTTTCCAAGTCATAATCCCTATCATTTTGTTTGCCTTTTGGATGGCTGCTGAGCACTGAGCTGGTATTTTTAGTGAACAGCCCACCATGACGCCCAGATCTCTGTCCTGTGTGGAAGCAGCAAAATGTAAAGCTGTCATAGGTATAGTTTGGGTTATTTTTGCTCATCAACATTGAATTTCATCTGCTATTTAGTTGCCCATTTGCTCAATAGTGCCAAATCCTTCTGTAGTTCCTCGCAGCCTGCTCTGGTCTTGACCACTTGGAATAATTCTGTCATCCACAAATTTGGCCATTTCACTACTCACCCCCTTATCTAGATAACTTACGAATATGTTAAAACAATGCTGAAGATAATGCTGTTATACCATGGGGAGGGAGGGGGAGAAGAGGGCTGCATCTAGGGCAGGGGCGGGCAATTATTTTGGGCGGAGGTCTGCTTACTGAGTTTTGGCAAGCCATCGAGGGCTGCATGACATATTACTTTTCTAAATTTTTTAGGGGCCCCACGGGCCGGATAGAATGGCCTGGCAGGCCACATCTGGCCCACGGGCTGCATTTTGCCCACCCCTGATCTAGGGCATCTCCTACTTGAACGGTCTCAACATTTGGACCACTCGCGATCATACATGCTGAGAAGGCACAGCCATTTAAGACCACGTGAATAGCCAGATGGATGCTAGAACACTTAAAATTAGCTATGAAACAATAAGCTAGGCTCAAGCTACAGCTCCACTCACTCACAGGTGACTGGATGGGTCAGGAATGAGTAAGGGATACCAAGTCTCCCAGATTCACTATACATGACAGCAGTGACCAAAAGCTTTGAACATCTGATAAAAGGATGCCTCTGCTTCAGTCCAATTCCTTGTTGCTTAGCAAGCACTTGCCGACAACTAATTACCTGTTTATGCTGATCAGGGAGCCATCAAACAAAGAGAGGTTATAAAAGAAAGGGTTCCCCACTGGCCATTTTAAAATGTGCAAGAAAAAGCAGCACAGATTCAGCTGGCATTTGGAGTAGACGCCATGCACAGGTGAGGAAGGATTGTGGACTCAGCTCGACCCTTTCATTCCTGTCAAAAAAACACCACTCAAGAGTACTGGAGAAACCAAAGACTCACACAAATACTTACTGTTGTGCAGAAGCGAACATTTTATTCCATCTGATGATGCAAGTCTCTGTGTTAGGCGTTTCAACACCACGCATTCAGTGCACACCCTTTAAGTGTACAGTCTTGGGAGTGAAAAAAATGCTTAGGCATTTACACAAACTTAAAATACAAGCAATGCTCATTAAGCACAGAACAACCCATCACAACTGCTGTCACTGCTGTGGTATTAGCTGCCCACAAATTGACCAGCTTTTGTTATTCAAGACTTCTAACAGCCTGTTTCATAATTGCTATGAGAAGCATCGAAAATGATGAAAGCCGTTCAGGTTGTGGGCAGCTAGTACCACAGCTCTAACAGCAGTTGTGATGCTTAGTAAGTACAGAATAATCCATTTACATGTAAGGTTGGCTTTGGCTATGATCAAAGCTTCCAATAGCAGCCCTTCGACAGACACTTCCCCTTCACCTTTTCTGGAATCAGTTATTATGGAGTTAAACAAAGTACAGAGAGACAACTAGGCTGAAAGATGCTATGCACTTATCCAATGAGCAGTTAAGTTAGGTCTGTTATATCCTAAGCAGCAGGCTATGAATGGACTGGCATGTGTTATGGCCTCTGAGCAATATGTGCAATTGGAGTGCCCTGTAAGTAAACTTTAAGGCAGTGCCCACCCACCAGGTTGGATCTCAGAGAAAGCACGTGCTTAAGCTACTGAGGAGTCACCAGCCAAGGCCTATGCATTCGGACTGTGGGTTTCAGGACTTCAAAAGGTATGCTGGAAAGACCATCTGTAGCCTAGACATATGCCAAAGCACTACCTAGACACAGCCTAGGAAGCCCAAGCCTCCAATGTGCTTTAGATCCAGCAGCCATAAGTGTCCACTGGGAAGCTCTCTTGGAGATCTCTCTAAACAGCCCTTCAAGCTTTGCACTGTATGGAGTACTATTACACAGACTATCCAGATCCACTAATGCCCACTAAAGAGAGCTTTGCAATGGTTATTTGACCTCAGCAGTCTTTCCTGCCCAGAGCAGGGGGCTGGACCTGATGATCTCACAAGGTCCCGTCCAGCCCTAAACTTCTGCAAATCTATGACTTCCATAAGACCAGGACCTGTCCCTTTGTCTCCTATCCCAAGGCAGTGATGGACCATCCATGACCAAGGTTTATTTTTGAAGTGTCCTGGTGAGATACCCCTGGGGGAAGGGGAGGAGTGTATGCCTGTTTCAAGGAAAGCATTTCAGATGTATACTGGTGAAGCTAACGGGAGAATTCACCCTGGGGTCTCTGAAGCATTCATTTTACAGCTCCTGGAAAGAAGGCTCTTCTTGTACAGCGCTACCTGCACCACGCTGAAAAGCCACACAGGTACACCTGAACTGCAGTTACAGCCAACACGAAGAGAGAACCCTCCAATGTTACTGTTATAAGAGTCAATAGGAAGAGAGGAACTTTACAGGTAGGAAAATGGCAAGTTTTGTACTTGCTGCTAATGCTGGCTCCACTCACACGGTGAACGTCACCCTAAGGCATGGACCACTTTGGTTTCACTTGGCAAAACAAGCCCTGAGTTTAAGCCCAGCTTGCGTGATGCTTGTGCCCTGTGCTGGCATTCTCCAGGGATGAGCTTCAGCTCCGAGCACCTTGTGTACACGCGGAAAAGTGCTGCTCCTAGTTGCCAGCACCTCTCAGTCAGCCAGGGACCTGGAAGTCCAGCTGTGCTCTGGGAAAACCAGAAATTGCTGACGGTCCCAATTTTCACGATGAGACACAAGACAGACTTGCATCCATCTGGCTCTATTGTATTGGATCCACAGCAATAGAGCCAGAAACTTTTTTGTTAAGTAAAGCCAGCAGATGTGACGCTGAATAAGCACAGCCAGGCAATCTGCTGAGTAAGAAAGGATTGTTCATATCAATTACATAGCTCTGATCCCAATTCCACCCTGGACCGTGCAGGATTAGGTCCTTTAAAAAGACTACTAGTCCAGAGAGAGATTTCTTCTTCTTCAGGAGAAGACAGCTTTAAAAACAGCTGCTGCAAATGTAACTTGACTTAATTCTCATTTCATTTCTGCTTCGAGTTATAAGACCCACAGTGTTCTCCAAATGAAGGAGCTTCCCGCAGTGTGTTAACAGTCTGTCCAGGTTAATGTCACATGGAGTAAGTTAGCTTTATAAAAATACTTGCTGATCCCCACTGCTTCCCCTGATGGAGCTTAATTACACAGCAATTAAAAGTATTATTCCAATCATTTTAACCTCACACTTTTCAGAAAATAGGCATTGCACCCACCAAGGGGTTTCTCGTGGCCTAGAAGATAAAACTAGCCAGGCTCAAGTCTCAGCGATAGCACATTTTCTGCTTGTCAGAAAAGTTTGAAATGTGTTGCTAGCTGTGGCTGGGGGGGGGGGGGGGGTTTGGAAATATAAATATATATCAATCATTAAATAAATTATCACATAGGGATTCTCTTTAAGGCTTACCTGCAACACTAGCTAATGCTGACACCTAGATCTCCGCTAGATAGTTTCTCATGTTTTTAATGAACCAATGTGGGTTTTGGACTTAAAGATCAATATAGTCTAGAATTGGAGAACAGAAACCTCAAGTCTTCTGTGCCATTTCTTGTGCAAGGACTAGGTACTGTCTTGTTATTTCACCACTTTAAAAAGTGCAGTTATAATATCATATAATGCTCATTGCCTGCCTCACAGGGAAGATAACTATTTGAAAGCCTTGAAGAAGCAAGACCCTAAATAAGCGTTAAGAACCTGCATCCTCAGAAGCCCAGATTTATTCCGACAATGCTGTGATCGGGAAGCATAATGTTCTTGCAGTTTTGGTGGCTGCATAGTCACTTTCTGCTTGAAGCGCTTCAAAAAATTATCAGTGGGCTGGACAAAACTGTGGGTCAGCGCTGTTGCATCTAGAAGCACGGTGGGGTAGTTGCTCAAGTCAAGTCAGTCCCAAGGCCACTGCAACTGTCAGGGCACTTTAGATGCTGCAACACCCCCAGTTGAATTGCTGGGCATCACTGGTGTTTCTTCGGGCAGAGTGACCTGGTGGTGCCCATCTCCTCTCCAGGTATGGATGGCCATTGGCTTGCAAGGAGCTCATCCGCCCTTCGGCAGGTCTTGTTTTTAGTCCTGCTGTGTGTCCACACACCCTCCTCACCCAGGCAAGCCCAGGTGGGGGTGCTGGTTTAGTTGCTGACAACCCAACAATGGACCAGGCTGTACTGGTTTACATGGTACCAGATAGCAGACCAAGCAGGGCCTAGCCTGACAGGTGGTGCTTGCTCAACAGTCCAGAAAATGGGGAAGGGGAGGGGAAAAAAAAAGAGTGCTGACTGAAATCACTAGGAAAATGTAATAGTGGACAAATGAGCTTTGATTATTTTCTCCCTCAGAGCGGGCTTCTCCAAGACGCAGCAATCCACTGGCAACCTGGGAAGAACCCCAAGCCCTAGATGCAGCCATCTGTCAATAGGAAGAGCTTTCTATATATGGTGTCTTCATTAACTTTTATTTTCTAGATTTCCTACGCAACTTACACTATAAAACAGAACTGAATGTCTTTTCCCTAGCTGCACTCAGTATTTCAAAGCGGCATAACCGACACATAAAGGGCAGTGACTAGGCAGACCAACAAAGCAGATTTTGTGCATATAGGAGCACTTCATCTGATCCATGATATTAGTATGTGTTTTCCCAGGATGGATTCTCGGGGGAGAAAACCATTAGTGTTGGCTTCTTAATGCGCTCCCAATGGCTCAAAGCCTCAATCTAATTTAATCCAAAAACATTAAAAGGAAGGGTCAAAGCATTTTCGTTCTCTGGGAACCTGCCAAGGAATCCCTGCAAGGCTGGGATATGATAGGGTCTGGTCAGCATGCTTCCTCGGAGGGAAATCACATCTTACTAATTCATGAGACTTCTTTGAATGTCAGTCAATTTGCATAATTTATTTTACCTTTCAAAAGGTGTTCGATGAGGACTCCAGAGGGTGAGGGGGTCAAGTATTGTCAATCAAGAACTTGCAACAAAAGCAGAAAGAGAAGAAGCTAAACTACCAATTTGTATCATGGGGAAGAAGAAAAAAAAAAAAAAAAAAGGTTAAAAACTGAATGTTTCAAGGTTTGGTTCTGGGTCCAACCCTACTCGACATATTAGCAACCTGAGGATGAGGACAAACAGTAATGTAGAAAGTTTATAGTTAGCACACAGAAGACTGAGACACTTTGGATGGACTCCATCTAAGCTCGGGGACTGGAGAGCAGATGTATTTATCAGTGCTGAATTTCAGAGTAATGCACTGGGGGATGTGGAAGTGGGAGGAAATGACTGTCCCTGTGTCTTCTACCATATATAGGTTCTATGTATAATGTAGAATATTTTTTATGGCTGGTTTACATGTTCAATTTAAGATGCCATGTAGCAGGGCCCCCTGAAGGTCCTGGACCAGGGCCAACAAATCAGCTGATTACAGCTCTGGCTCCAAACCTCTGGATATCCGTCTTAAAATGTCCAGTGAAGGGGGAGCTTGGAATTGTGATCCCAGGATCCCCCCTGCACGGGCAAGTAGAAAGGGCACAACTGGGATCTTATTTCTGATCCCCCTCCTGCCATGCACGTGTGGGACTGGGGATCGTATCCCACTGCACCTTGAAAACAAAGGCACGCCAGGAGCCCTGTATTTCTAAATCAGCTGTATTAAGTCTAGGAAGAAACCTGGCCATACCATGGATAGCTCAACATATACCACGGTGAAAAAGTAATAAATGTTAGGATCACCAAGGAATGGACTGGAGATTAATATAAGAAAGTTTGTGGTTTTTTGTTTTGTTTTGTTTTTTTTAAATATAAAGGAATCAACAATTTGCTCTCATTTGGAGTGCAGTGCTTGGCACCCCACCTTCAAATAAGAGACCACAGATTTAAAAAGGGGAGTACAAATAAAAAAGAGATGGGTATTAAGAGACATGGACAAGGTTTCATATGAAGAGGAAGTCTTCTAATCACAAAAAGATGCCAAAGCATAACTAAATGGGCTGGAGAAGGTACATCAGAAGTTTTTGCTCCGTCTCAAGAACCAGGGGCATGCAATAAGACCAAAATATTATGAACGAAAAGCTGATAGGCAGGAAGTATTGTGTCCTGTGGCAAGGAGTTCCACAGCCTTCAGACAAGCCATCAGGGTGGATTAAAACCCATGATGATCATTTTTAATGATGATTTTTTTTTTTAAAAGAGGGATTTTTTCTTCATTTAAAAATCAGATTTTTAAATTTATTTTTATTTAAATTATAATTGTTTTGGTTTATTTTAAAATAAGCCATCTTAAAACAAAATTTAATACAGCATAGACTAAAGCATAAATGTATTACTATTTTTTAATAGGTTATACCATGTTGAATCAATGAGCCTCTACTTAAAAACTCTGGCGTTAAAGGCTGATTTTCTTCTATACAAGAATGGGGGAGGGCCTTAATTTGATGTCAAGCTTTAAAAATATGGTGCAATATTCATGCATTAGGGGCTTGACCCTGCAAGGTCTATATTGGCTGATCCTTTGTATCCAGTAAAGTCATCACAGTCGCTGGACACCATCATGTGTACTCCTTGATCAAGATTACCCACTAAGCCAACCTGAATAGTATCAAATTCCTGTTTTATTCTCTCAACCTGAGCTCTGACTAGCTTAGCTCTCAAATTATGAATGTTTATGATTCTGTACCCATAATGGAGGCTTATTCTCCAGCTCAGGGAAAAACAACCATCTGCTCAGTAACTACCAACCCCCTCTGAATGATTCTGGCCAATTCACTTAAATGGCCTTTCTTGGTCCCTTTGCATATAAAGTTAATGTTTAAATCTGTGTATAAGTGTCTCTAAATTCAAGTACTGCAACACACAAGGCCAAGGGGTTACACCAGCAGGAATCAACTGTGAGCAGGGAAGGTTTCTAGAAAAATTTCCCCAGGGTAACCTGAGTAACTGGCTTAAATCCACTAACCACAGTTCACACTTCTAATACTATAACAGTTAATACTAGTGTTTAATAGATTACTTAGTTGCAAATGTGCACTCTGTTTTGATTTTTTTTTTAAGTTTCTATGTCCAAATGAAAGTTTTGTTCAATAAACTGAAAGTGTTGGTTGTGTGTGTTTAATTAAATTCAAGTTGCCAATTTATTGCAGCTTGACACAAATGAGCAAAAAAAGTTAATCATCTAGTGAACACACATATATTTCACCATTTTATAGCATATTAAAAATGTAGGATTTCTGAAAATCCAAACACTTTTGTGTACCTAGGAAATGTATATAACAAATCTACTGTAAAAAACTATCTGGTTGTAAATCAACAGGTTTTAATTGTTGCAATCAATGAAAAATACACCTTTCCTTAAAAGAAGAAAAAATACAAAGGAAAAGCTGATAAAAAAATTAATAAATTTAATCAGGCTTTTAAATCACCACATTAAGTCAATGATTTAGATCTGATTGATTTAAATCAGTCCAGCCTGCAGGCCAAACTTCAAGAGACTCAAAGAGGGATGGGATATCTCTTTGGACAGAAAGAGATGTTAAAGGGGGGTTGATTTAAAGATGACTCTGGCCTCTTCTGGAACATAGCTGTACCGGTTTACTTGCCCCAGTCATGGCTGTCCTGGCCTTAACTGTCTTAACAGCTGTAAATGTGGCCACCTGCCCCCACCTCGCTAAAAAGCCACTCCATGCCTTGCATATATTACCTTATGTGAGAGGTGGGCAAAATATGGCCCATGGACTGGATCCAGCCTGCAGCAGATCCCTCAGGTGCCACTGTCAGCTCTGCTGCCACCACCCGACCTGACCCCGCTGCCTGGACACCCTGGCCTGTCTACCCTGCATCCACTGCCAAGGCAGCCATATGGAGCAGGCAAGCAGATGGGGAGCGGCATCCAGGAGTGGGACAGGTGGGCAGGGGCCAGGGCTAGGATTACGGAGTGGTGACCGCATGGGGCCGGGGCCCAGGGCAGACTTGCAGGGATGCGTGGGGGGCAGATTGCAATGGGCACCAGTTCTGCAGGCAGGGATGTAAGGGGAGCATATCACAGCCCTGCCCCAGGACCTGGCTCTGCAGTGTCGCCACAACTTGATCCCAACCCCCACCCACCCATCCCGTTCCCAGACCCAGCTTTGCTCCTGCTTCTGGGTGCATCCCATCCACCTGCCCAAACGCAGCCTGCATGCAGGGGCCCTGGGGTAGTCTTCATGCAAACCCTGCCCGGCAGCCCCAGCAGTGGGTGTGGGGCAGACAGGATCGGGGCCAGACAGAATCAATTATCCACCCCCAGCCTGGGCTGGGTCAGCACTCTCTGCCAGCCTGCAACAGCTCACCAAAACTCCTTAAGTGGCTCTTCAACCCAAATAATTGCCTCTGGCCCTAGCCTGGTCTCAGTCGTCAAGTCCCTTACTTTCTGGGCTATTACCCTCAGCCGATGAACTGCTTGACTTTGGCCCACACAGTCTGCTGGGTCCCAGACCCAAGCAAGGCTGTGTCTTTGCTTCAGCCCCTTCTCTCCTTATGCACTGGGCCCCTGGCCCCATCTTGGCTCTAGCACACACATCTCACTAGGTCCCAGATCCTTGTTGGGCTCCATCTGGGCATCAGCCCCATCGCACAGGACCCACGCGCAGGACCCCTGGCCCCATCTCAACACTAGCCTATGCAGGACCCTGGCAGGGCTCTATTTGGGCTTTTGACCTTTATGACATGGAAAGCCCCACCAGGCACCCCACTCGTGGTCTCCACACCTATCAGGTGCACCCAAACCTCTGGTCTCCTGAGGCTTCAGGTCCCAGTCTCCCTTCAGCTTGCCTGGGCTAACTAGGTCCCCTGCCTTCTCAGCAACTCTCAGGAGTGCTTTCCTCTCCTCAGCTCAGGGCCAGACTGACCATCTGGCCCTGGACCTAGGCTTGAAGCATGCTGGCCTCCACCCCTTTCTGGGCACCTGACCTCGGACTGATCCAGGGGTTTCTGTTTAGCCCATTACTCCTCCTGCAGCCTGCCCAGCTGTCATCCATTTGCTGCTTAGCTTACCCGTTTGTCAAAGCACAGCCTTTGTAACATACTGAAGGGCATCTTGCTGCAGATAACTGCCTGAAGCTCTTCTCCGCATCTGCTCTGACTCTTCTTTCTCTGCAGCTGACCCTTCCTTAGCAGCCTATTCTGCACTGCAGCTCTCCAAGGCTGCCTGCCTAGTCTCTAAACAACAGGAATTAGGAGACCTTGCTACAACTAGTAAAAGGAAATAATTCCTGCTAGGGATTTATTTCTAAAAGTTAGGAGCTTAATTCAATTTCCTTTTATGTGCATGTTCAGATATATAAACTATATATCTCTATATACACACACACACACAATATAGAGAGAGGTTTTGGATTTTTTTTAATGGTTTGAGGGGTGGAAGGAGTTGGATCTCTTGGGTCCATTTCTGATCTTACTTAGACAAGTAAATAAGGAGCCACATGTCTTTTTAGTTCATCCAAATCCTTCCCAGTGTGAGTTTCCCAAAGCACATGCAGCACCATAGGTCTCAGACCAGACTTGATAAAAGTTTCCAAAGCTGGGCATGGACCAGGCTGCTGTGTCTGAGTCCCAGGACACTGAAGCCATGTGCTCTTCCACTTCTTATACAGTCTTTTTCTTTGGCCTGTCTAACACTAGTTTTGGGCACCATTACCCCAGGACACAAATGGGACCTCATGATCCCTCTGCCTCTGGCTAGCCCCCCCAGTCAGAGCTGATTCCCCCAATACTCCTCCAGTTTGGTTCCTTATGCATGTCATTTCCTACAGCAATACCCACATGAGCACTCTGGTCTACAGCTGACTACTCCAGGGACATGCCAGTTGAGGCACACAGACTCTGCCAAGGTCTACTTGAGAGAACAGGAGAGATAAGATACAAGTCTAGACAAGACGATCACACACCTACATAACACCCCTGACTCATTCTCCTTAGCACTTGAGCACTCTCTGGGATTTGAATAAAGTCCTCTTGGGTGTTGAAGTCCGCGTCTCCCTCATAGCTTCTCTTTCTGCACATCCTTTATTTATTTGATTCCTATGCTACCATCCCCAGAAAAGGCTCAGGGGTAATAAAAACAAGCCAAGTCATAAAAACAGATAAAACAGTTTCTCAAACAATACTGCCCGAGCCACATCTTACACTGCCTATGAAAAAAAGTCTAGGTTTGGGCTCTGGTGGGCTTTAAGGAGGAAGAAGTTCCAAAGCTGAGGAGCAAGTACCAGGAACAACCTCACATGTACTCTGGCCACGTGAACTTGGTGCACAGATGGTACAGGCAGGAGGATGCTCTCTGCTGACCTTAAGGATCACAATGCCTTCTGCTTCTGGTCTCCTTCTCTATAAGAAAACAGCCAATGGGAAAGTCTCTTCTTTATAACTGCCCAGTCCCCTTGATCAGATGACCCCTTCAGTCCAGGTGATGGATGTCCCCCATCAGCTACCCACCTATTTGGGCAGACTGCTTAGCCCTGTGATACCACCGCTCAGCATTTCATCATAGGGAGAGGTAAAAGGGAGCAGAAAAGGTGCTTTCTTTGCAAACTCCATTTTGCTTGTGGAGACCATCACATGTGGGGCGTTCACAGTCAAACTGGAATTCAAAACTTGCACACAATTCCCAACTCATCCCCAAATGCACATGGGAAAAGGAATCCTTGCAGTATGCATTACTTTGCATCTATTAACACAAACTTTGGTGCAAAACAGCCACAGGATCAGGCCCATCATTTGAAGGGGTTTTTATCCACTGCTTACATTCCCATTAAACAACAACTCAAGTTTCACTGAATTTTCAAGTCATCCTCGCTTTCAGTCCATTTTATCTTGCTAGTTCAATGGTTTGCAGAAATCTCCATGCGAGCTGCAACTCTCTCTTTCTAGCAGGTTATTTCCATGGACAGCGTTCCACACAGAGAACATCGACTTTTGAAAATTGATTTCATATATCATTTGAACTTGTGTTTGTATAAGTGAAGCTATAATCTTCAATTTTATAGCACAAGAGCTGCAGTATTATTCTCTGTGGTGTTCTTGGGCAAACATCCAAAGGAGAGGAACTTTCCAATATATCTTAGCCTCATGTTTTTGAAGAAAGCCGATCAATTCTAGAAGAACATTTAAAAGCCTACCAGGTATGTTTTCATCAGGGTATGAAAAAAAGCCAAACAACTAAGACACGCCATGGACACTAATGGATAGTTTAGCTGCTAATGTACAATGAAAATTAAATATATACCTATATCTACATCTTGTATTGGATAGCAAAGTAGTTGCCACTGAAAAAAAAAAGTATGCATTTTTTATCATCTCATCCTTTGAACAGTGGCATACGGCACTGCTTAAGGTAAACCAATTAGAAACATTTCTTATGAAAAAATATATTAACATTTATGAAATGTTATATGCAAAAAAGTCCATGTCAATATAAAATTAAATACACATGAGCCAGAAAAGTTAACCAGGATAATTACTGTGTAGAAGTGCCAGTTTCATACTCAAAAAAAGATTTGATCCTGTGCATCTTCATAGCTACATCTGTTAACTTGAATGGCAAAAAATACCTTTTTTTACTAGGGGTGTGATCTACTTTCTGTTCTGACTCACACAGCATCAGCAGCACTGTTAACTAAGCTCCAGTTGCAGAACATTTATTTCAGGCAATGATGCACGACCCAGCAGAGACCTCATTTGAGTTGCAGATCCCTGGCTGAATCTGCAGGACTGACAAAGCAAGCACAGCTTTTTTCTCTCTCTCAAAGCAAATTTAATTGGATCTGGAGTCTCAAATGATCAACAAGGATCACTACAATTAATTTTCTACAGGCATTTCTCCCAAATAACTGTAACAGATTTTGTCAAGGTGGATTTGTGCTCCTCTTGCAAGATGTCTTGAAGCAGCTTTCTACATTTTTTTAACCTTAAAACCACCAGGAATGTCACATCAGATCTTCCCTCATTGTTGGAGAACCTTAAATAGCTAGGTGAGGTTTGTAACAAGTATTTTTACTTCAGCTGGCTGCACAGGAAGAACTGGATTCAATTTCCTGGCTTTTGTGCCATTGTGGAACAATCCTGCATTGTGCTAAGCACTCAGTGACAACCTAAACCCCAATGACATCCTTAGCACTTGATACAACTGGGCCCTTATTAAGGGAACACCACTGATGCTTAAATGCAAGAGTCAAAATCATTTTCTTTTAAACCAAACTGAAAGGACACAATGGCCCCCAGGTCCTATGTTCCCATCTAAGAAATGGTACTTTCAGAGATTAAGACATGTATATTCATTACCTCAGACACGAAGAGAGTGCGTGGGTCAATGATATCCAAGAAATGCCGGAATCGTCCATAAAACGAAGTCTGGAGAACAGGGAGAGAAAGACATGGTTGGAAAAGGGTACTCCAGGGCATTATGGAAGGCTGTAAAGGGATGAGCGTGAGCGGGTCACCCAGCAAAGCATGCCTTGAATCTGGCATCCATGTCACTAACAGGAAGTCAAAATGTACGGGTTTTCTCCAAACCTAATGCAGATTTCTCCTCAGATTTATTTTTCTCTAACTTGTCCCCTAAAGAGCTTGAAACTAGAAGGCACCAATCTGCAAGGGACTGCATGCGAATGGACTTGCAGGATCGGGACTTAAAAAGACTAGCGTTATGCTGACATACTAGAACCAGGAAACAAGACAGAGGGCGCGTCTACAAGAGACGCGCAATGCCCATTGGATTAATTCTACTGCACATTAGCGTGGCTGGCAAAAACCATGCTAATGCGCAGTAGATTAGTCCAATGGGCATTAAGCATCACACAAAAAAGCATTCATCTGTGCTAATGAGCAGTGGTGATGATTATGGCGCATTTAGTACCTGCTATTACAGGTACTAAACTTAATGCGCTATAAGTACGGAGCATTAATGAATGCGTAGATGCGCCCAGTCTTGACCACACCGAGCAAAGTGCACGCTACAGGTGAAGTTAATTAAAGTTCTCTCATTTTTAGCTCTCAGGTGACCGTGATAAAAAAAAAGTTACTGCCAAATCCTTAGCAGCTTAACACTAGACTCCTGTCTGGCCCAGCAAGCACCAGGAACAAAGCAGCAGGCATGCCGAAAGCCATTAGAGAGCAGTGTCTCCATGCTTTTCTATTCCAGCAAAGAAAGAGATCAGCCTTTCCACTTCAGGCATGCACTCCAGTTTTGGAGGGCTGACTTTTGGGGAAACGGTGCATGTGGTAGGCAAGTAAATACAGAAAGTACTAAAAAGGTTTTACAGGGCTGCAGGTTTCACTAATGCTGGTCAGGGTGCACAAAACTACTTAACCAAGTACCATTTTGGCACATTGCTAGAAATCAAAAGTCGTAACGGTGCATGCAGCACCATTCTCTTTGGAGACTACAAGTCTTGAAAATGCAGCGCTTGGTTGGGACATAGTTATCCAGCCATTTTCTACATGGAAACCTGTAGCTTCTAGGGCACATCTCCATACCAAACACTAAGATCTGAACACATTAATAAAAGCAAAATGTTTCCTAATTGATGTGAAGGGTGGGGAAGAGAACAGTACATGTGTTGGAAGGAAGATGCCCCTGTATTTTTGTGTGTATTACAGGACTGCCAAGAGACCAACAAAAACAGGGTCCCACTGTGCTAGCCAACATGAGCAGTAGGAAGAACAGGAATTAAGCAGTCTTAATGTGTGTGAAAAAGGTGGGTGGAATTGGATGGTTTGTTCATATTAGTCCTTAGGCTCTTGAATGGGACATCCAATAAAAATGCATGCTGGCCACCTACTCAAAGCCCAAACATGGCACAAGCAGGACAAGACACCGTCTCACAGGGACTATGACATGAACACCTGCAGAGATGAAAATCCTAAGATTAGAAAAGCTTCTCACAACATCAGTGCGATAATTATGATAAGTTCTCCTGCTGTCAAATGAACAAGCTGCCCTTAAAATCATGTTCAGCATTTTTTTTTTTGCTCTTTAATGTCCGGATTCAATAACTCCTACACTGCAGTGGCTAGCAGAGCCCCCAGCAAACATCTCACGATGCAAAACCATAGCGTGAGATTCAATGTAGTTATTCATATATACTCTCTCAAAATACTTGTGTGAGCCAATGGCTGGTTTTAAAAGCAAGGAAGACTTAAACTGAGCAGTAGGTCTCCTCAGTAAGCAGTAGGCTTGGAATCGTTAGCAGGAAATGTTTCCATTAGTGAACTCAGATACCCCAGAAGGGATCAGGGCCCCATGAGGGATGCTAGACATACAGGCTGACAAATCTCTGGAGAGCGTGTAATACAAAGACAAACAGAAAAGCAAAGGTAGGGAATGAAGACAAAAAAAAACATTCCCAGAAAGAAATACGGTGAAAAGCTGGCGTGATTTTGTTATGCATATTGTCGCACCCTTTCTCCCAACTCCCAAATTAGGTGGACACCTACTGACTCTGCTCTCCTATACAGAGGACACCAGTCCCAAACACAGGGTTTAATTGAGTCGGACGGACTTTGAACGCCGGTTCCCGGTCAGCTGCACTCTGGGAAGTGCTTGAACACCAGGGCATGGCGCGTGCCGAACGATTCAGCAGCAGTCCCGACATCAGTGCTTTAAAGGACCTAGTCGAATCCAGGGCAAAGTGCACCTCCAGCACAGACAGGCTGCCTATTTGTTCAGCTCAAAGTGCAGACAACTGCAAAAAGCCAGAGGGCTAAAGCTTTTACAGGGGAACTCACCAACAACCATTCCCTTTCCCCCTTGCACCGGGGGAATCCAAGAGTGGAAAAAGCAGCATTTGCTCTAGCCCTGTGGTTCTCAACGGGGTGCCACGAGCCCCATCCAGGGGTGCCACAGCGCGAGTCCTGTATTGGCCAGGCTGAAATGTCATGCATGCAGCCTGCACTCTTCCTACAGCCTCTCTTGGCCCAACCCCAAATGGAAACAGGTGCATTGAGCAAGGGGGGCTGTCCCGTACCCCTCTGTTCCCAGCAGGAGTGCGTGGCATCAAGACCAGGAAAGGCTGTGCTCTGGCCTTCTTGCCGTCCACCCGGACGGGTCAGATGGGACCCTGCAGCAGCCCTTTACAGTGCCTGGACACTCAGAGCAGCCTAGCTGAGAAGCACGGAGATAGATGGAAGAAGCACAACAGTGGCACTGGACCATGGGTACTGCCAAATTCAAAGGAGTTGTGGAGGGGTGCCCTGACTCCGAACCGGTTGAGAACCACTGCTCTAATTCTTCCTGAGCTTGGTTTTCATCTGCTAAAGTCAGGGCTGTTGTCACTGCCTATAGTTAAGGTCACCCAACAGTTTCCATTATAGGACACTGTTTTCAATTGCCTATAAAACTTTGCCAAATTTTAGCCACTTGGGCTGAAGCATCCCACACCAAGTGTTCACTTCAGGCAGAATTTTCTTTTTTGTTTCAGCCCGTAAGGTTCAGGGTTTTACAGAAGGAAAACAGGGAAAAAACCAGGTAATTAACCCCTGCTACGAAAATGCAGATAGCTGTTTCAATGAGCAACAGTCTAATCCCTCCATACTTTTCACGAAGGACTGGAAATTCAATGGATTATCGCAATCTATACATACTCAAGGGAGGCAAAGTAAGGCTCCAAAGGCAACATTAAATTGGCACTTCCTTTGAGACCTTTCATTTTGCAAGGCTGATTTAAACGAAAACAAAAACCTCACCATACACAATTTAAAAAATAATCCAACTATTTATTTATTTATTTATTTAGAAAAGTTAAGATCTTTAATTTTAATTTTTTTTTGTTTTAGGACAAGATTTTTTTTTAAAAGAATCTGAATTTAAGAAATTATGCTCAGGCCTATTTTTATTATAAACTTCTTAAACGTTTACATGTATTTTGCTAAATATGAGATTCAGAAATTCAGCCTGAATAAAAACGAGGGTGAGGATGAGATCAACTAGTTGTAAAAGTATGAAGAATGGCTTAGGTAACCTAGGAGATGGGAACTTTTTTGAGGTCTTTAAATAAGTGGGAATTTAAGATCCCATCCCTTTCACGTTGGCATACTTGAAAGTTTTCCCAGGCCAACCTGAAATAATCCATTTAATTCACTGACTACAATTAACCCCACTATTCTATAAGTTGTTTAATTGTAAATAAGAAATACATTTTGACCAGAGATGTTTTAAATGCAGTAAATATTTAAGTTTGTTTTGTTTAATAAAATATAGTTTTATATGCGGCTGCTGTGTGTATAAATCCCACTTACCATGCTAACACTTTCTGCAAACTATGAGCAAAAACATGATCTGGCACATAACCAATATCATACTAGAAGTATAAACTTAGTAAGAGTCTGAAAACATGCCACCTTAGGACTCCTTAAGCAAGTTACATGGTCATAGCACCCTCTCCAAGGTCACAAAAACATGAACCAAATCTAGCAGAAGAGCACTGTTTAGGTATAAATCTATGCATTTTGAAGGGTTATATCAAATCAGTGGGAACATAAATCTTTCCTTAAAAAGAAAACCAGGAAAGTACCACCAGGAAAGTTGACTGAAACTGATAATTAAAAAATAAAAAAAATCAAAGCTTTCTATTAGGTGATTAAAACAAAAAAGAAAAGACAAAACAACCCTCCCTCCACAACTTAATTTGATTGTAGTGTATTTTTAACATGTTGTTCTTGTACTGCACTCATCACCGCAGAACCTGAACACTTCCCAGCTGTTCATTAATGAACTGCATGTAACAGAAATTAGTCATGTCACTTTTTTCCTCTCATTTGCACGTACCATTTTGCTGTCGGGTTTCTCCCACTGCTCTTCCTTCTGGGTTGGTTAAGCAAAGCTTTAAAAAGCAGGAAAGCCATTCAGACAAAATGTAAATGTGCATGATTTAAACAAGATAATGGTGGGGGGATTTTTTAGAAGTACCAGGCCATGATCTCTCCAGAGCCTGAGTCATCTTATGCCTATGCAAATGCTAGAGGACTGAACGGCAGTACTGTATGTCCACGTTGTGAAGGTATAAATGATAAGGTGCAAGGCAAGGGATAATTCAGCCCTCCTCTGCATGTTAAACGTGGATATCAAACAATACATGCTGTTATTCCAATAACTGTAAATGCCACAAAGAAATTACAAGGAGTTCAAATTTTGTTTCTAGAGGGAGCATAGAGTCCTCTCCAGCCGATTTGTTCCCTTCACTCTGAAACTAGCCCACCCAAGTTACCCCTTCTGCTACCCCTTTCCATGTTACCCCTATGCTAGTGGTTCTCAACCTTTTTATATTTGGGGCACCCCTCCCCAGCTTTGAATGTGGCAGCATCCCCACTTGAGAACCACTGTTGTGCCATTTTAGCTTATCTAAATGGTTCTCAACCGGGAGCCTGCAAGTAAGTCTGCCCCAAACTCATTATGCATAGTTACGCTGGGAAGGGCTGCAGCACATGCATGCTCTCATGTCTCATTAGGGTTCTTCAATAACCCTAAAGCAGGCAGGAAAGATGGCTTATGCTCCAGCCCTTCCCGGCCTGACCCTGCATAGCATCTCCCGGGAACTGATGTGGGGCAGAGAGAGCTGTCCCACGAGCCTGTTTCTGGAAGAAGCGTGTCTACACCAACCCCAACAAATCTTAATACAACCAGTTTCCAATCCTTGCAGGCTCACAACGTCATTTTGCATGCAAATGTTGAGCACCGGGACCCCACTTGGAGTCATGACCTCTGGCATGGAAATAGCTCCCGTAAATCCCAGAGCTGCAGACAAGTCCTTCTACTGCACTCACTACATGCTAGCGTATAAAAAGGGGCCACATGCACAACGAGGCGGCAAGCCAGAATTCATCAGAAATCTGACTCTGAAGATGGACTTTCGCATAGAGGAGGTATAGCCCTCTGGCCAGGCAGCTCAAGAACCATCAGAAAAGTTCACTGCTCTGGGTGAGCCCATGGAGCTTAACTACTCTTGCCCCCCAGCAACATAAATCCATGCCCCTGAAAGTATGGGCCAGGATGCAGAGAGATTAACTCTCGCGACAAACAGCGCCAAGTCCAGCAGGCATTTCCTCACAGGCCTGCCAGGGGACAATGCTGTGGAGAACCTGCCCCCCAAGTTCATAAAGACACTTTCATGGGGAGTGATGGATGATGTTGCTTTAAGACCATGTATTTTTCACACTAACCATTGCACTCTCTTCCATCACCTTTGGAGGTGGGAATCCTGCCCAGTCTTTGCTGGCCAAAGGCAAGGCAAACATGCTGCTTTTCTGGGCAGAGGCTCAATGCAGAGACCAGTTCTTATGAATGTCCCTCCTCTCATCATGGACTCCAACAAACAGGATCAACTGCTGCTTTGTGGAAAGGAGGTTTTCCTGACGGACGAATGGCACAGGCTGGGTTTGCATGCTGACATGTCAGTGCGAATGACCCACTTCCATGCTGCGTTAAGACTCAGGCTAGTACCGTACTGCCTGTACAGGGCGAGCTATTCAAACACCTGCTGCCTCTAAACTAAAGTTTCTTCAAAGCAATAGCATTCAGCTTCAGTCACTCCCACGTCCAGGCCAAGATTTTAAAGAGCAGCTTTGTTAATCAAGCATCTGAAGAAGTCGTAATTGGTGAAAAACGCTTCCCCCTCATACACACAAACTTGGCTCCCTCTGAAGTAACCAAAACAAGCTTTTCTCAATCAAATAAAATGTAGCTCCAGGCAGAGAAGCAGCCTCATTGCAGTCAGGTTAGATCATTAGAGGATAGGCATGGGTGTTAGAAGTCCTGAGTTTCAGAGAAAGTCGCTTCGTTCCTTTGTCTCGGTTTCAGTACAAGGAATCTCGTCTCTATTACACAGGCTTGTTGCAAAACTTAACTCCTTAATGCTGGAAAAACCCACGTGGACAGAAAGCACTACTGAACCAGGAGCATCTTACGTGAGAGTTAGTGATCAGGAAAAAAAAAAACAAATACTTAAAACCAAAAAAACCACCAAAATAAAATTAATAAAAGCTTGAAAATTCTTCTTTTTGCATCCAGTGACTGGGATGCTTTCCCTGCCAGATCAAGGGGTAAAAAGTCTTCAGTTTGGGCAAAAAGCAAACTTTCATGTAAACATAAAGTTACATTTCTAATACTCCAAGGCCAAAGGGAACCTTCCAAATGTGAATAGGGAGCAGCACTGTCTTACAGGCTGCAGACCAGTGATTCTCCATTGGGGTCCTGCAAGATCCTTCCAAGAGTGGCACAGCCCCTGGCTCCAATGCCACCGATTTAGCCTCTTGGGCAAAGAAGTTGTGTGAAAGCAAACCAGGGTGGGTGCTTACACGGATATGCCCACATCAGACACCAGATCCTGACCTTCAACTACTGGGGCAGCTCCAACTTGGATCTAAATTTTGCTTCCCCACCCTAGCATCTTTACTTTTAATCAGTGTGCCTATTCAGCCATAAATATAGCCCTACCGCTCATAGCAAACACGTACCGACATTACGTATCTGGTCTAAGCCATCTTCAAGCACAGTGCAGCACTTCTGCGTGAAAAGCAAGGGGTAAATCGTCAGTAAGGTTACAAGGATTTAGTCCAAATTATACGCTGGCATTTAGAACTGCCGACTTGCTGCGTTCACTGAAGGATCCGCTCTGCCACTGTTTTCAGCCATGATTGAACAAGGCATTGCATCTTGTAGGCCCTGCCTATAAGCTATACTTAAGACGTGATTAACCAGTTAATCATGCCTTAAGTTGCGACACAGCTAAACGTTCAAACAATTAATGGTGCGATAAAACAAGAAGTGTGTAGTAACTTGGTAGCTTGTTCTTATCACACCATTAATTGAACGCATGGCCAGGTGCTCCCCTGTGGCAGGGAGTCCCATCAGCTGCAGGGCTGGCAGTAGGGAGGAGGATGCTACTGCTAGGAGCCCAGTCAGCTGCGGGGCTCACAGCCATGGGAACCGGTACAGGGGGACCCCAGGCTCCCTGCATCAAAAATAAGGTGCAATGGGATCTAATGCCACAATTGCATCTCATGCCATGTGTGTGTGGCATGACACGGGATGCAACTGTATGGCCCCCCCCCCCCCCCAAAAAAAAAAAAAAAAAAAAAAAGCAAAAGTCTAGAACTCTTGGTTTAGAGAGGATACCTTTTATTAGACCAACTGAGAAATTGCAAAAAAAGTATTTTTTTCACTGTATGGGCCGTGCATTAGGTCCCAAAAACACCCAATCAGACTTGATCTCTGCGAAAGGTTTTGCCGTGGATAAGACAAGATAGTTTACTCCAGTTGAGACTAAATGAATCAGAAGAGGTTTTCAACAAGTTTTCCCTTATTCTTCTCCTACCCTCCACCTCACAACTAACGCTATTTGGCATTGGTCATCCCAGCTCCGAAGCCGCTTTTAAACAGTGAGGATGTGCCTCCGCTTCTCTGGTTCTGCTCCCAGACTGCCTGGGGGAAGACAGGCACTATGACCAAGGCCCTAGAGGAGGGGTCAGCAACCTCCAGCAGTTAAGTTGCAAAGGGCAGCCCACGCCAGCAAGAGGTTGCCGAACCCTGCCCTAGAGAGTGCGCATACCTACATGCTGCTGGTGGTTGTGGACATCCATACAGCAGCTCTGCCCCCAGAAGGCAAAGCACTCCCTGGGAAGGTTACAGGTGCTGAAGGGATTGTGGCACCCAACAGGTGTGGGACACCTCACCAGCCTCTGCCATGTCTGGCCCAGCTCAGCAGAGGTGGTGTAACTGATGCTGTAAAAAGAGAAATCAGTGGCTGCAAATGCGCCTTGGGTGTGAATGAATTCAAGATGATGCACTGCAGTTGCACTGGTAGATGCAGACTAGTCCTCTGAGAACTCAGCGAATTAACAGAAGAGAAACACTGATTGATCAGCTATCCCAATGCACTCACTGCTACTTCAGTATCTTCACTGTAAAACCCTTGCAACGGTAAGAAGCCCTAGTGGCAAACAGTCTGGGCTGACAACATCGTTTTGCTAAGAGGTTAGATGATGGATTTGTCTGGGATGGTCTGGATAGGGATGATCTTGCCTCGGGCTGTGGGTTAGACTAGATGACCTACGGAAATCTCTTCCAGCCAGTTTGTCCGATTCCTTCTTTGCCCTTCCACTGCTAGACTGTGCAAGTTTCTCTCTCACTCTGCCCCCTTTAATTGGAGAGTCCTTCTCTGGCCTCTCTCCAGAGTCAGGCACAGAAGCCTGCTGTCAGCTAGGAAGAGGAATGCAAGGGTCTTTTATTCCATCCAAAAGCCTAAGTGTTAGTATAGTAATTCCACTATCTACTACAATCATTTCAGTAGCTAATAACTCAGCAACTTAAGGCATTGATCCAGGCCTGAATGCCAAGGTGCTGATGAAAGACCACATAGGGAACTACCCTTTGCCTTTTGCTTTCTCCCGGCAAATCCTGAAGTGCAACCGAGGTGCGGTAAATAGCACCACTTGCACACAGCAGAACAAAGATAGCTCTTCCCCGCAGCACAGCGAAACCAAAGTGGACAATCCTGGGCTGTTTTGCTTTGCTCTTGCTGCCTTGGCTACCTGCAGGAGCCGAGGTCTGAAGCTGCCCTGCAGGATCCTCCATCAGAATTCGGCTACCAGTTTGGTGGGAGAGAAAGCCAACGCAGTGGTAGCGATTTTGTCTTGTGGAGCTGTCCACCGCAGAGTGCCAGGAGCTTGCTGTATTCTCATTTCCAATCGCTCTCCCACGCACACTTGTGCCATGTTTCAATCAGCCGCAGACTGTCGTTAACTAACGCTTCTTTGATGAACATCGTTTCCAGCGGCCTGAAGTTCTGCCTGCTGCAGATTCCAGTAAGGAAATAATTGCCCACAATTTTATCTCTATGCAAGGAGCAGTTTAAAAACCACAATGCTAATAGATTTGCTTGACCTTCAGTGCTCGTCAGGTACCAAAAGAAAAGGCACGGTGTCTGGTTCCCATCTTATTCTTTTAGCAGCTGTTGTAGTAAACAGTTCACTGGAAGAAAAAAAAAACCTGAACAACACAATTTTGCTGTGATTAATTGAGGCTTTTTTAGTATCCGTTCTCACCAGCACACAAGCAGAGTTTAGGTCTGAAAAGTGGCTAGGAATATTAATTCCTCTGCGTGGCACAGTGGTTCATAGAGAGCGAGGGGGTGCATCACAGCTCCGATTCAATTAAATCACTGTGCTATAGGCCACGCGTGATCCAGCTGGCTTCAAGATAAGTAGCACAAGAAGGAAAACACTTCTTGCAGGCTCTGGAAATTTAGCGGGGAAGGAGGAGGAAAGTGGATAAATGAGCAATTGCAACACTTGGTTATCACCCTCTTTAAGTCAATCGCCTGCTCACCAACAAAAGGTGGGCCGGCGGTTTGGGACTCGGTAGGTAAGCAGAGTCAGGGGGAACCAAATAGTTTGGCTGAAAAGTAACAGGAGACAGAGCTTGCCTACATGCAGTCCTACCAGCCTGAGTGAAGGTGTTATTTAAAGCCAATTTCATTCATTAAGCCAGTGCAGAAGGCTGAGTAGACAAGACAGGCTTTAGTTTAAAGCAGACCTCTTTCAGAGAAGTTTAAATCTGAAGAGGCTTGAGCTAAACAAAATAAGCCACTTCCAACCTCAGATAAGAATTCATACACGGGCTCACACCAATTTAACTAAACTGGTACAAGACAAGATCACAGAACAGCGTTTCCCAGCCCCTTCCAGTGACCCTACGCTGGCTTACAACCCCACCGGCTAGCCTTGAATTTCTGTGCGATTCATGAATTCAGGTTGGCCAAGACCCCTCATCTAGGAGCTACTGCCAAGGAGACTGAGATCTGTAGCTCTCTAGTTTAAATCCAGCCCTAGCTGGTAGCAATAAAAAGGTGTCACCATCCAACATCTGCTGGGCTGGCTACACAAAACTAAGCTAGTAACGTGAAGTCCAACAAGGTCAGGGTGAATCAGGCTCGGTGACGCTCTTAAAGTAGCTGCCAGAAAATAAACCGTACCCACTCTGCTCTAGTCAATACGCTTCAGACCCGAAATACAGCAGCAAGGACCTTCCAAGGCAGGGGTGGGCAATTATGTGGGCTGACCTAGCAGGGAGACTCTCTCCATGGAGACCCTACTGGATCCATCCCATGGGCTGTATTTTGCCCACCCCTTCTCCAAGGGCATCCCCTACCCCCATGCAACATCCTCAGTCCTAGGTCTGGAGCAGGGAGAGCAGGCAAACAAGTCTTATTTTAGCAGCAATTCATGAGCAGCACAGAGCCAGGTTAGACACAGGTCCTGTCTTCTGCGTTTGTTCAGAGCCACATTTGGACGTGACAGTAGCAAAAGCCTGTTGCCCTCCTGCCAGCCTCACCTTAAACAGCTTTTAGATACTAGGTTAATGCCCTTTGGTCATGGGCGCACACAGCAGCCAGGCGCTTTTGCTATGCTTGGGGTTGAAGTACATTTGAAAATGGTTTTAAGATAGAAACTCAGGTGCATATATAAAGCAAAGCAATTCAGAAGCCACATATAATTTGTGGCATAGGCTTTAAAAAAACAAAACAAAAGATGCAAGAAGGATCTTCTCCCCATTGGCCCCATAATGCCTGTGGAAGAGGAGGAGCCTTATTTGCCGCATACATTTACAGACAAAGCTTTAATCTTGGAGGCCTTGAGTGAGAACTGGACTTTCACACTGGCTTTAAAATTTAATGAAGTATTTTATGGGGCAAAGTGCTCCTGGCTGGCAAACAGTCTGCGCCCGATCTAGAGCCTAGCTGCACACATTGCATGTCTTCAGATACGGGCAACGAGCTGCCTTTGCAAGGAGTAAAGATTGAGAATCCGCATGAACGAGAAGCTTGTCTGCTCCCAATGAGGCAGGTCCAGCACTTCCTGTGGGTGCTATCGAGGTCCTGTGTTCAGGGTCCCCCTCCGATCCCAAGCTGGAAACCTTTGATGTGCAGCCCTCCCGTTGTCTCATTTGTTGTCCCAAGCATTCAGGTGCAGCCCGCTCCTCCCAACACTACCACCAGCTTTGGACAGGGAGAGGGCTGTCTAAAAATCAGCTTCTTCTCAATCTCTCCCTAAGTGGGGAGAGCTTTAGCTTTGAAAATGCGGAGCAGCCCTCTTGCCTATCCCCTCGAGTACTACAGCCACTGCGCTTCAGCACTCCTGAAGGAGAAGGGCCAGGGGAGAGGGTGAATGCATCTCCCCCAAATGCCCAGAAGCTTGCAAAGAATTTTTTCCAACTATTTGAGTTGGTCTAATAAAAGATACCCGATTTACCCAGAGAACCTTGCCTGCCTATGTCCTTAGACCAACTCAAATAGTTGGAAAAAATTCTTCTCTGAAAGCTTTCGGGCATTTGGAGGAGATGCATTCACCCTCTCCTCCTGGCTCTTGTCCCCCAGATGGGGCTTTCAAGAGGACTTCCATTCACTGCGGGTCTATAACTGCTGGGAGATTTTACTATATCCTGTAGAGTTGCTTCTTCTGATGATTAACTTCCTTCTGGCTTCATTTACCTCAGAAGCAGGCCACTTTTGCCCAAGAGGCCGCGTAACCTAGATCTGAAGGCAGCGAACAAATCCCAGCAAGGAAACTTGGCAGAGAATGGTTCACGATCCCAGTAAAGCGGGTGAATTGGAAAAGCAAGTGGGGAGAAAAAGGGGGATGCTTCATCACTTGCAATGGTACAGATGGGCCTGGTGGGCTGCAGTCAGCGATGCTAAATTGTGTCTAACAACCTTCCCCGAGCTCCGAGAACGAACAGGGAGCACAAAACCAGCTCATCTCCCATGAACCACTTCCCGATAAATGCAAGATCGTCACTTGAAGGGTTTTGTTCCTAGCAGGCAGTCTTTCCTTGGGTTGTGCCTCAAGGACACAGATTCTTAATATAGCTCAACTGTATCTCTAGCTTTATTCAGATTTCCACTTAAAAGGGCCACAAGTTTGTTGCTAGCCAGCATCTCCATGAAGAGACAGAACAGTCACCAGAAAGAAGTAGGTTTTTAGTGCAGATCTCAGGCAATATTATATGACCATAATGATCTCTATGGCTTTACATACGTCCCTTCCCAAGCAGGCCCCTCCACCAAGGAACTCTTAACCCACATCAAATATAGCACAAGACCACCCTTTTGGGTAGGTCCAGGGAACCGAGAGGGGATTTAAAGAACAGCATTTCTCGCTGTTGCTAAGTGGATGCTCTCACTAGGATTTTTAACCACCGTCTCATCTAGATCTGCAGGGCTACCTGACACAGCGGGTAAAGCATTGGCGTATTATCCACGCTCACATGCAGAGGGTCCGTCTCCACCGATCCCCCAGCTCTGCTCGAGTGTGAGCACACCCTCTGCCCATCCAGTCTCGGGCACCCTACCACCACCCAAATGCCCTCCCCTTTAGGCACGTGCCACTGGTTAGCAGATGTACCAAGGACCACAAGAATCAAGTCACTTTGGAAAGGGGTTGAAAGGGGAGGATGGAGGAGGTTTGCCTCTACTCCCAGCGCAAGCCCGGTTTCTGCCAACCTAGGGCCCTGAAGCAAGGGAGCTTTTGCTGGCGTGAGAACACGTCCACTGGCACGTGGCTGAACCCCACCCAGCTCCTTTCACAGCAGGCCCCGGGGAGGCGAGGACAGCTCTGCTAACATCCTGCCATACCCACTTCTGAATCCTTTGCTAAACATCGCTGCAAATGACAATCACTCCTTAATGAGCAGAATGCGCCTGGTTCTGTGCCTGACGGCCTGCCAAGTGTGCCTGGTATCATCTGTGGTGTCTATGAGGGAGACTGGGGAGCGTCTCCTCCTTTTCCCCGTATTAAAGAGCCTTTCTGGTCAGCCTGAACACCCCGCTGTTTATTCAGACAAGCAGGTTCTTGGCACGGCAGAAACGCCGTTTGCTGCACATGAGTTCTTGCTGTAGCTCCCCAGGTCCCCTGCCTCCCCGTCCAACCCGTCTTCCTCCCTGTCCTGGGTTCATCCTGCCCTTCCTTTGGGAAACAAAGCAGGGAAGCAGCAAGGTAAGTTTGCTTCTCAGATTCTGGCAGCAGGTGGTCATCAAACAACTGAACTTTGCATGATATCACGAACTACCCAAAACCAAAACCCAGTCCAGGGCAGCCGAGATCTGCAATTAGCAAGACAACTGGTTGGCAACTTCGCTGTCACACTGCGATCCTGTCCAGATTAAAAACGGGAGACCAAAAAAAAGTCTCTGGAAGCCTTATGGCCTTAGTGACAAGTTCCCAATGCTGGGAGGAGAGGGGAGCAGAGACAGAGAAGTCTAAGGAATAGGCAAGACTTGTCATTAACTCTTGGTTGGCTTGTTAAAACAAAACTAGCTTTTGCTGAAGCATGCTCCAAATAATAAAGGATATCACCTCTACCACAAGATCCCAACTGCTCCAAAGAATAAAACATTTAGGGTACAGTTACCAAAGAAGAAATGTCTATGGTACAGCAATTGAGGGGATGTTGCTGTGATGGTCTAGGAGGGAAGAAAAATCTTGCAGGTGATCTTTACTTGGATTTGTATGAGACTTAAGAAAGTTTTTGTAGGCCAAATATTAACCAGGAGCCGGAGGAGACCCCAAAGAACAAAATCCACCTGTCTCTCTGCAGGAGAGAAACGGCAGGGCTGTGAATGCAACCCAACTCTCTCTGCTCCAAAACTAACACTGGCTTTCTTTGCCTCCATATTTCACGTAGGCCACTGTCTCTGTCAGCATCAGACTTTCCTACCTACCTAGCACCCATCAGAAGGGAAAATTTGAAATGGAGGGGCCTGCTGCCTGCACTGCAACGTGTAATATGTTTCTGCAAACTCCTGAATGCTCTGCATGTCCCTCTCCCACGTTCGTGCTGAAGCAGTATCAGGATAGCCAACATATGGTTATCAACAGAGCTTTTATAGACATAAATCCTTTACCTGACAAGGCAGAACAGAGATCGTGCAAACAAGCAATTAGATAGTTAAGTGGCCATTTCAGGCGGTGAACCAGAACAGCCCCCTCAAAGCAGTTACAGGTTTTTAGGATGGGCGAGGGTAAAAATCCTCCCCACTCAGCCTGGAAAAGATCCAGGAAAAGAAAAATCATCCAGCTTTCACCAGACCAGGGGCTGGTCCTCCTCAGTCTCCCACAGAAACCTCCCCGCTCTTGCACTGAAGCAGCTCCTGGGCTGGGGTCAGACTGTCGGTATCTTTTATCACAGGGCTTCCTAGCCCTGCTCTGGACTAGGCGACATATGGGGGGGACCCCACCCTATTTACACTAGTTCCTGCCTGCTACAACCATCAGTGTCTTACACAGCGCATAGCGAACAGGTGGAACTCACTGCCACAGGATGGTTTTGGAGGCCAAAATCATAACCAGGCTCAAAAAAAGGGATTACACAAATATATGGAGAATAGGGCTACTGGGGGCTATTAAACTTAGAAATAGGATTTATTAAAGGGTCTGACAGGCAGGTCTTTCTACCTTATTTCCTTATACTTGTCCTCTAAAGCATCTCCGACTTGCCAAGGTCAGAAACAGGACAGAGCAAGATCAGCTTCTGCTCTGGTCCAGCCTGGATGTTCTTAAGCATCACAGCAGGTGTATTCCCTAGAAATTTCCAAAGCAGACACCTACACAGCCAACTGCACCTTTGTGCTGAACTTCAACCCAAAGCCATTTTAAAAGGAGAACAAACAAACAGAACTGTACAAGGCTGCCCAAGCGTTCGGTGGAAAAACAAGCTCATTTGTTGCAAAGTCAAAAGGAAGAAAACAAACTCAGCTCTATTCTAGTAAAATCAGCATAGAAGCATGGAGACGTGGGGGCTGGAAGGGATGTCCAGGGGGTTACATCTAGTCCAACCCTGCCCGAGGCAGGATCAGCCCTGTCCAAACCATCCCATGCAAACCCATCATCTAAACTCTACATAAAAATCAACCCCGGCACAACACAGACCTCACACCCAAACCCGCCACAGGTAAGACAGAGGAACCACAGCAGCCACCGTCCTACTTCTACAAAATGTTATTAATATACGCTCAAGAGGTCCCGGGTGGAGGACCATGCCCCGCACTGCAGGGGAAGGCAACCCCCTCCCCAGTCTGCGCCGATCCGACCATAGGGTAAAAACGCCTTAAGACTTATATTTGGGTTTGGGCTTAAAAGAATCTCACGCCCAACATTTGCTCCTTCTGGAAGTGTTTCTTCTGCAATAAAATAAGTATCTCCTGCTTTTTTGCCTTACAAAAAAAAAAAGAAATAAAATCATCTGAAGTCCGTTTCCGAATGGAAAGTGGGACGGAACAGTCACGTGTATCTCAAACTTGTTCTCTCTGCGATTTACCAAGCCGTCTTGATCACAAAAGTACAAGCAGCGGAGAGAGGACTGCATCCAACAAAGAGCAGAGAATGAGACCACGAGGGTGGGAAGGGACCTCAGGAGGTCGCATCTAGTCTGACCCCCTGCTCCAAGCAGGACCAGCCCCGACTACATTATCCCAGACAAGGCTTTGTCTAACTGGGTCTTCAACACCTCCAGGGACGGAGAGTCCCACCGCCTCTCCAGTCCCTCCTCGTGAGAAAGTTTTTCCTAATATCCAGCCTCAACTTGCCTTGCTGCAGCTTGAGCCCATTGCTCCTTGTCCTGTCATCTGCCCCCACTGAGAACAGCCCAGCTCCATCCTCTTTGACCCCCAATGCAGGGAGGTGAAGCCGCCTATTCAATCCCCCTCAGTCTTCTCTTCTGCAGACTCAATCAGCCCATTTCCCCCAGCCTCCACCACAAGTCATGTCCCCCAGCCCGACAACCATTTTCATTGCAAATTCTCCGGTGTGTCCACATCCTTTTGGTAGCCGACGCAGGACTCTGGATGTGTCCTCACCAGGGCTGAATAGAGGGGAAGAACCGCTTCCCTCCATGTGCTGCCAGCGCTCCTACCCATGTATTGGGGGACTCAGAACAGGACAGGGAGCGCACCCCCACCCCGCTGCCACGCTGCTCAACCGTGGGAATGGGGCTGAGTAAAGGCCAGTTTGTCCTATGGAGCAAGGTGCAAAGTGCATGTGAAACAAGGTTGCGCCCATTTCCCAGACCCCGGGAGGCAAGTGGAGGCTGATCCCCCAGGGCTCCTCCAGCCACCCACCCCTAGGGCTTGGAGAGATGCCCGCTGCCCGCACGCGCCCGCCCCTAGGGGGGCGCAGCACCAATCCCCAGCCGCCTCCAGAGCAACCGCAATGATTGACACCGCGGGGAGCCAATGAGCGCGGGCGAATCCCACCAATCGGGGCGGAGGGAGCGGGGGGCTCCCCTCAATGGGGGCGACACCACGTCCCCCCAGGGCGGAGGTGGGGGGCGGCCCCGGGCAGCTCTCTCTCCTCCCCCCCCGGCCGCGCTACCTGCTCGAAGCGGGGCTTCCCCAGCTGGAAGGGCGGGTAGTCCGACAGCTCCGCCATCCCCCTCGCGCCGCGAGCGCCACTTTAAACGGCCACCCCCGCCGCCCGGTCCGGCCCCGCCCTCGCCCCGCCCCTCACCGTGCGACGCTCCTATTGGCCGCGGCCAACCGCAGCCGCGGCGGGGCATGCTGGGGGATGGAGTCCTAGCGTCGCCGGCCAGCGAGGCATCATGGGACGTGTAGTTCCCCCGGCTGTGGCGGGGCAAGGGGGGAAGGGAGGAATGGAACCTGGGAAAAGGCATGCTGGGAAATGGAGTCCCGGGGGCGGGAGGCGCCTATGGGGGGAGTGATGCATTGTGGGACATGTAGGCAGAGAAGCCGAGGGTATCCTGGGGGTTGTAGTTTCTCCCCTCAGGCTGAATAGGGGGCCAGGGCAGTGCTTCCCAAACTGTTCCTCAGCATGGCCCCATTTATGTTCTCATTTCCTCAACATGACCCCAGTTGTGACCCCCTTTCCTCAACATGGCCCTATTTACATTCCCTTTTCTTCAGTATGACCCCATTTATAGCCCCATTTCCTCAGCAAGACCAGATTCATGGCCCGGTTCCCTCAGCATGGCCCCATTCATGACCCCGTTTCCTCAACATGACCCCATTTATGGTCCCATTTCCTCAGTATGACCCCACTTATGGCTCCATTTCCTCCACATGACCCCATTTGTGGCCCCATTTCCTCAACATGACCCCATTTATGACTCCATTTCCTCAACATGATCCCATTTATGGTCCCATTTCCACAGTATGACCCCACTTATGGCTCCATTTCCTCCACATGACCCCATTCGTGGCCCTATTTCCTCAACATGACCCCATTTCCTCAGTATGACCCCATTTATGACCCCATTTCCTCAGCATGGCTCCATTTATGACCCCTTTTCCTCCACATGACCCCACTTATGGCTCCATTTCCTCCACATGACCCCATTCGTGGCCCTATTTCCTCAACATGACCCCATTTCCTCAGTATGACCCCATTTATGACCCCGTTTCCTCAGCATGGCTCCATTTATGACCTCTTTTCCTCCCCATGACCCCATTTGTGGCCCAATTTCCTTCCCATGACCCCATTTCCTCAGCATGGCCCCCTCACTCCCAACCCACAGTTTCCCACCCCGTGACCCTACCCACTGATGCTGCGACCCCGATTTGGGGTGGCAACCCACATTTTGGGAACCGCAAGGCGCGGGGTTCAGAGGGCCGTGCTAAGAAAATCGAACGGGTCAGAAAATGGGCTTTTCTGTGATTACAAAAATATATATATTTAAAAAATGGCATAGTTTTTGTCCAGTTCCCCCTATTTTGAAAAAGGAGAAGAATGGAAATCAGTTGCTAAACGCTGCAATGATGCCTCCTGGGAGTTGTAGTTCAGGGGCTATATGATTTCTGGGCAGGGATTATATTTCTATTTCCCGTGACGAACTGAGGTTTCATTTCACGGTGGTGGGACAACTGCGATGTGAAGGAGCCATGGCCATGGCCGAGTCAGGGAACACCCAGTTGGAGAGTGCAGACAGGTGTGGGGGAGCCACATTACAGCTCCTGTATGTCCCGGTGGAAGGAGAGATGAATAGAAACTTTTCCAATTTCAGCCATGTATTTCACATTTCTGTTTTTGGTCCAAAAAAAAAAAAAATTCCAGGAAAACCCCAAGCAATTTCACAAAAAAGCAGCCAATGACTTTTGCAGAATCAGGCGTCTCATGTTAAAATCATCCACTGTCCAGACAGTGCAAAAGGCATCCATCCATCGACAGGGTCCCAGCAGTCATCTCTCTTTGGAAGAAGTATTGTAATTCAGGCAAGGCAAGGCTAAAATATTACAGCTCGAATATAAATTTGCATTTTAACGCAAAGTTATAAACACTTGGTCTCACAAGTCGTTTGCTGCGCGTGCGAGCACGACAGAGACTTCGGGGCAGAAGCAAGCTGGACTCTCACAAGCCTACGACAATAAGGAGAGGTCTGACAAAATCGGGCAACAGAACAGCAATTCCACTTAGCACTTAGACACCAATACTTCTTTACCGTGATTTCTCAAGTAAAAAGGGAGGCGAGCGATCATTACCTTATTTTACAGCTGGGGACATGAAAGATGGGGAGAGCAAAAGCCCCTGGTTTAGGAATTATGACATCACTTCTGATTGAAAGCCAAGTCATTGGCAGAGAAAGGGATTTTTCAAGCTAATTATTTACAAATCTAATCTTTTTTTATGCTGGTTTAACTACAAAACCTACAAAGCCCTTGGAGGGGGAAAGGATATCATAACTCTACTAGTTCTCCTGGCTTTCATAGACTTTCAGGGTAGAAAAAGAGCAAGCAAAAAGAGGATTAAAAACACAAGCAAACTCTTCAAACCTTCATGAAGAAGCACAAGAGGAAACAGCCCAAACCTTTTCCCACTCAGCCTTTATAATGGTCACTGTGAAGTAGATTTCGAAGAGCATCCTACTTTATAATGCACTTTGGAGCATGATACCGTGTGTGATTTGGAGGACAGTGAGGGTTGCACAGATGCACCTTCACAGATAAGTTTTTTTTATCCTGCAGTCAAGTGATTTTGTGAGAGTCTCAGCTTCCAAAAATGAGCCCGTTCCTAGGCCTTATGGTTGCAAATAAAATCTTGAAAAATGTCAGACCTAAACACTTCAAGCCCACAAAGCAAATGAAAGAACTCTGCATTGTCTACTGACATCTCCTAGTTTTTAAGAGCTGGGGGTCATTTTTTTTTGGGGGGGGGGGGGTGAGGGGGATGATTCTTTTATTAGAGTTATATCACGGGTCAAAGTGTTGGTGGCCGCAGCTCCCATGAACACCACTGCCCACAGCGTATGACCAGCTAGGGAGAGCTAGTGCTGATAATGTCAAGCATGTTACTCAATATCCTGCTGTGGATGAGACGGGGGAAAGGAGGGGATGGCATTTGGGTGGAACAAGAAAAAAGCAGAATTAACTCGTTCTCTTGCAGTTCAGTTAAAGGGAAAAGGTCAAGGTAACACTTGCATTGTCCTTACTCCATTTCCCCCTCACTTCTGTTCTATTAATCGTAACCTCATTTATAGATTCATTATAGTAGCCCCCATCATCCTTCTCCCTCATCATGGATCTTAGCTCTTTCTTTATTTGTACTTTTTCCATGCTGCTGCTAACTTTATAGGCAGCCTTTCCATACCACTTTGGAAAATCAAAGAAAAACTGAGCACATCTAATATTTTACCCCCAGTCAGACTGGCAGGGGGGGCTTTGCCTTTCTCTGCAGCAGCAGGCATGCTCCTCTTCCCTGAATCAGTCAGACATATTTAACATCTGCTTCCTCCTTTGCAATGGCAGGACACTGACAGTACCCTCGTCCCCGTCCCCCCCCCCCCCCT
>NW_005841973.1:2749433-2758679 GCF_000455745.1 Alligator sinensis | reverse complement strand
CCCCCCCCCCCCAATTTACCTATAACATTTGACATTTTCAGCATTTTGCATGGTTGTTTTGCAAGTGGGTTGTTCATGAAGTGTTTAAGAATAGGTTACGGATCTGCACTGCCACACATCTGCATCTGCATTTTCAGACCTGCGTTTTGCGTATTGGCTTCTATTCCACCCAGGAGAGCACGCAAAACACCAGCAGCAAAGCACTGCCGGAAGAAGGGTGTTTGTCCCCAAAAGTTTGCAAAGAATAATTTTCCCACCTATTTAGTTGGACTAATAAAATATATGACATTTACCCAAAGAACCTTGTCTGCCTAAAAATAAGCTAGATGTCTAGTGTGATTTAGACAGGCCGATTCTGCCTTGAGCAGGGAGTTGCTGCCTGAGGTCTCCTTCCAGCCCTATTATTTTATGAACAGATCTTTCAAGAAGGAACTTTGGTTGCAGAGGAAATAAAACTTTTTATGGCAGGAAAAAAGTGGAAGCAAACAGACTTCCATGCCCTTTGTCACGCCACAAAAGCCCAAATCCGTGTCCACGACAAGAAACAATATTCATTTATGCCTCTATTTTGCAACGGACATCCATTTGTATTAAGGCAGGAGAGCATGGGTAGCCCAGAGCTGCTTGTACTCTCAAGCTACCCCGGGGCAGACAATCCTGGAGTTTCAGCGGCCTGATCCTGCTCGCTCCTTGAACTCCCCGGAAGAGGAATTCATTTAGCAATGTCTGTTTGTAATCTCTGTCATATGCTTCTCAGCCCTGTCCTTCCTCTTATCTTCCCCTGATTGTTGAGTTGATCTCATTTAGATCATGTGCTACTCCGGGGGGTAAGGGTGGAGTTGTACTTTCTTCTGGGAAGAGTCTGGCACTTTCCCAGAGCCTCACACACTAATGGTGCATTTTAAATATCACCACTACTATAAGTAGCACTTGAGATTATTAAAGAGAGGTATTTTAAACATGCTAAAGAGCCAACAATACCTACTTACTCACTGTCATCTCAGCAATATCAATAGGATTGGCCAGGTAAGGAAGGATTCCTCAGTTCAGCAAGGACTATAAGATCCAGGCTCTGAAGCTTTATATGGAAAAGTTCTCTCAGCCATAAACTCTTTTATCCACTGGTATGATGACCCCTGGCATATCTTGTACCTGGTGCAAGAGAGATCGAGATTTACCCAGTATTTTCAGGTGGTCTGAAAGTAAGGCAGTGGTTCCCAAATCAGGGTCCGTGACCCCAAAAGGAGTTATGTCATTTAATGCGTGAGGTCATGAGCTCCACAGGAATTCAAGAATAGCAGACAGGCTCAGACCCCAAGTGGGTTTGCCACTGAAAGAGATTAGGGCATCAAACAAATTACAGCGATTGCAGAGGAGGTGAGGACTTCCCATGCCTCAGCTGCTCTGTACTAACTGTCTATGTGCATGCTCTTACCCTGCGGCAGGTGAAAGCTAAGCCGGTCTTTTAATCGCTCATTGAAAAGGGGGAGAGGGGGGATAAGAGGGGGTCAGTTCTGCTGCTCTTGACTCTAAACAATCACGTGCAACATGTTTCCTCCTGAACCGACCTCTGAGCAGCCCTAATGAAATGCATCAAAACAGGTGCCAAGCTAGAAAACAGAAAACGATCCCGCTGGATCATTGCGCTAGGATTAGGGCTAAACACCTCAGTGTAGGCAGCGGAGCCCTTTACTTAACAGGAGGCTAGTTTTAAAGAGCAAAGAGATGAGGAAAGTGAGGAATACAAATCTGGGCCTGGGCAAGAAAAACAGATGATTGATAACCTAACAGGTGGGTGAGATTAGAAGTGAGAAGCTTGTAGGAAAAGGCTCAGGAGGGGAAATGCCCTGGACAAAGCAGAGACCTGGTGCAAGCTCAGCCTTTGACTGCAATAATGGCATGCGGGCTTTATCCCAAACACTCGGGTGTCACTCTGAAAGCAGTGCAGGACCCTGCTCTAATGCCCTCTTTGTTTGGTAAATGTTGCTGCCTCGCAGGGGCAGTCTCTTCCCCGGCTGCAGCCTTCCTCTGTTTTCACAGGTGTCCTGTGATCCCTGTTTACCCTGAACCCTGACCCCAGCTCAAACACAGACTTACTACTGATAATGACGGCCAGGAGAGAGTATTTGACGCTGTTTTCCCAAAGGGCTTTTGGTTCAGTCACCAGTTGCTTTTCCTCCCCTTCAAGGAAGACTCGCCCTAAGTAGCATCCTCCACCCTGCACCAAACACACAGGGAAACACAAAGGCCCGTTGTTCCCTCCCCAGGACATAAAGCTGGGGGCTTCAGTGCCTCACTCTTGCTCCTGGCATATAACATGCCTCCATTATGAGGAATTATTACTAGCCCTTTTGATGAACTGTTCTCTTGATTTCTGAAGACCCAGTCTGTTTAGCTTGGGGTAGCAGCTGTAAAAAGGCAGATTTTACCAGCTACCTAGGGTTTAAAAATATCACCCCTCTGCCTTGGTTGCGCATGGCCTTGTAAATAAGGAGCTGACATGGTTGTCTTCTCCTAAGAGCCATATTAACACAGCAGCACAGCGTGGTCTTGGGAGAGTAGCAGGTCTTCACTACGTTTGGCTAGAAATGGAAGGACATTACCCCTTTCTTCTGAAAACTTCCACTTACCAAGTCTTTAATGAGCAAATGTCGGGACCCCCAGCTGCACAGCCCTTCATATTCAGTATGGACATCTTCCGCATCATAACTTTTTTGGCATTCCTCAGCTATCCCTTGTACATCACCTGCCCTGTAATATGCTATTGAGTGTGTGGGCTACACACTGCAGAGACAGAAAAAGCATTTAAACATTCACGTATTGATGGAGGTTGTTCTACTTCCAACTTCGTCACATCGCAACCCCAGTTTAACATTGTATTTGAAGCATGGGTTCTGTAACCCACAGGAAGCTTTTAAGCAAGCCAGCTTCCTTACTAAAAATGATCCTGTCCTTCTACTAAAGAGAGATTTCTTCCCATAGGGATAAACCGTCTCAAGTGCTGGGCTGCGTGCATCCTACATTCCTGCAGTTCTTAAACTCTCACTCTGTCAAAAAACCTCTCCTCTAAAAATAGTTGCTTTGCTAATGTTTTCTGTGCTCTCTCAACTTTCTACTATGAAAGCAGAGGCTGTGGGATCAGGGGCAGAGCAACCAGGTCTCTACCGGGGTCTAGACAGGCACCTCTAGGTGCCTCACAGGCACCTCCAAGGAGCTTGCTTCATTTGAGCATAATAAATGCTGCTCCATAGGGCCAATAAGGGACCACAAGGGCAACCTGCTCTTAAGCTAAGGTTTCTGTGGTGCAAGTGGCTCCAGCTCCCATTTTGCTTTAATCCACCTCTGAACAGACTCGAGGTGATAAGTGGCTTGTTAGCAAACTACAGCATGGAGAATCTGATCTAAAGCCACCTCCTGTTCCTCAGCAAGGGCACGAGAGGGTTCAAATCACTTTAACAAGATAGAGAGCTAAGGTTGGTGGTTCATAGGAGGGATTTCCCTGAGTATGGACACCCCATCCTATTAGAAGTGGACATGGTTTGAAATAACAGGCAGCAAAATTGTTAGTACGCTTGAAAACAAGGACAAAGGTTTGTCATTATCCCTTGGCTCTGAATGTCCAGCCACCATTCATCTCCAAGGATGGGTCTTCTCTGTGGTTAACCCCGCTGATCAGCACCTGAGTTGACCTGCACTAATTAGTGCACCTGCACTAATGTCTTGGCTGGTCTCAGCAACACACATCAGGGTGTTTCCACTTCTGATAGCATCACTCATTGTAAGCCGAGCTGCTCCATAATTCTTTCCCCTTGATCTGTGGGAGGACTCATCTGCTCTTCTGGGCATATGGGAAGAATTATAGGAAGTCAATGGAAAGCTAGTGGCACTCCAGTGATTTAAACTGTGCCCTCATGACAAAGTGGGTAGCCTGAATGAAAGCTGCATCTGAGCACTAAGCCGTAACCTCAGCCAGGTCACCTTCCTCTGGCTAAAGCAGCACGAAATGCAGGTCAGCGGGGAGGAGTGTGGCAGCGTTTAGGTTAGAGCCAGAACTGGTTCTAAGTGAAGACACAGCCAAGCCATACGAAGGATGGCAGCAGGGGGTTTCAGCTGGGCAACTCAGTTATTTTAGTTATCCTTCATATTCCAACGCATTTTGGCTACGAGAAAGCATTAGGGGTTGGCTGGGGCTTTGCCTGCTTCTCTCCTGTGCAGTGGGAAAGAGGCGAGCCAAGAACAGGAAACAAGGCCAGGGAACCGGGACATCTTGGTCCCATGTTCAGCTCTGCCAGAACCACCAGCAAACTCAACCGGGTCACTTGATGATCTGTGCTCTCCCCCATACACCTGGTGTTATTGATGCTGCTTCCTTTTGCAACCTGCACCTTTATAATGTTACCTGTACAAACACCTTGCTTCCACAGCAGGACCCTTGGCTTCAATGAAACAGAAACAAACAGACCAGGCTCCTAAAGGAAGGAATCAATGAAAACTAGCCCTGTTTTACCAACTAAAAGTTACCCGCTCAGAGTCCCACGCTCCCCAAGTGCCAACTGACACAGCCCCGCAATACAAATCAGAAGCATCTAGGAACAGCTTGAACAATTTTTATTTCTTTAAAGTGCTTAAAATGTAAATAACAAGCTCTTTTATAAACATTAGTTGCAACTATTAAAACAAAGAAACATATGCAGGACCCGCTTCCCACATACGCAAAGGACAGGGAATCCAACAACTCCCCACATTTCAACACACTAACCCTCTGTTTTCGGGTGCACATTTGTAACACAGAACATACTGCTCCTTTACAGACAAGATCAACTCTACTGGGTTCACGTGGCATTGTTCGATAGCCGCGGCCCTTCGTGTTCATTCCAGTTTAAGGACTTCACTTGGCATCTCTCGTGGCAGCCCCTCCTACCACACACATCTACACACCCTGTAACCCCTGAGGCCAGAAGAGCAAATAAAGAAAAATCAAATTGCTTGACAGAGTTCCTTTAAAAATATATATAAAAATAAAACCTATTGACCTGGTGAGCTGACGACAAAACGCTGCACAGATGTGGCCAGCTGCATGTCTGCAGAGCAACTTGTGAAGCATTTGTGTGCGGGAGGGCCAGATTATAGCAGACAGAGAAAAATAAGTTATGGGAATAGATTTATTGAAAACCAAGCAAACAAAACCACTGCTGTTGGTAATGGGTGATACATATGCACTCAAATCATCCTTTCTGCAGGGACCAGCCATCACCCAGAGGACTCCTGGTTTAGACTTCAGCATTAGCATGGTGATATCCTTTCAACGCCTTGTTTCCACAAAATAATCTCTCAATATGGATTCAGGACAAGAGCGTCAGTAGTTTTAAGGACAAATACATTTGTTTACTCTTCTCCCCTCCCTCCCCACCTTCCTTTTTTAAACACTGACACTTCTATCTTCTCGTCGGTTCATCCAATAATTTTTGTTCCTAGTACCAGTGAGGTTAATTCAATCATCAGGCTGGTCTTAAACATTTGTCTCCGGATACTTACGGCATGTTTAACATTCCTGGCTCTATTATGCAGGGGAGAATCACACGGGGAAGAAGATTTGTGGGGCAGTGGAGTGGAGCAATGGAGGACAAAACAACAAGCTGACTGTAACACAAGTAAACAGGCCGATTGAAAAGGAATTATCCGCAAGGAGGGTCTTTCCCTCCCCTCTGACTTCTGAATGCCCCAATAGTCCGTGACACCAACGTCCGCACAGGGAAGGGCAGCAGCACACCCCTTGCAGCCACAATTGCTGTCCTTATTCCTTCTTCCCCCTCTCATGAACCAACTTTCAGTTCAGACGTTGGGTTGCCCAACCAGCTCTGTCTGCCAAATCCTGAATGTTTCCTTGGGCATCATCATTTTCATGCCGTCTACTTTATCCTCTTAATGCATGGCCAGCATAAATGGAGAGTTTCTCACGGAGTAGAGTCTTCTGGGTACAGAGTTAGACCATGCACAGAGAGGGAAGACAAGGTCAGAGAAAAAACTCACACTATTAAACATGGCATAGCCCTGTGCAGTCCTATGCAATGCAGCTCTGCTTTGAGAGGACGTGAATATATGAATGCGCAAAACATTCAAGCTTTGGGGAAAAAAAGGCAGAGAACTGACTAAGGCAGGCAGCGATTTAGAGATGTGATTTAACTATCATGGAAGAGGAGGAGAGAAGCTTAAGTTTAAAAACACTGGCACTTGTGTGTGTGCGAATGCACAAGTATATGTGCGGTGTGTGGAAAGCACCTACAGTGTGGGAGTCCTCAGGAGGAGAACACACACACACACACACATACACACACAATCCTACAGGAATAGCCAAGAGGCCGCAGAGGGACCAAGCCAACCAGGAGGAACAGTTTAGGCCCAGTCTTATTTGGTCTCTCGTATTCTGCAGTGTATGTGAGAGGAATAGCAAACAGATGGCTTCTCCCATCCGGGAGCAGTTCTGGTCCTAAGCAAGAAGGGACAGACAGAAGGCGGAAACTATCTTTTATGCACATGTTGGTTAAGACCCAATGTAGACACATTCATGCTCACAGATATAAAATACTAGACTTCCCTCCTTTATAGTCCCCATTTGACACAGGTCTCTGTAGTCCAGTACATCCGACTTTGATCAGCCTCTCCTTTCTACCTCTTCTTGCTTACCCATTTTATTTGTACACAGAGTTTTGCTTATTTGCTTCGTATTGGAAGCAACTTCTCCCCAGCACGCACACACACACCATTCAGATAACAGAAAGTCCTTTTCCAAGAGGCATGCAACCAGAGGGAGATCACAGCTCTCCCTGGAGGAATTTTTTGATTGTACATGCGAAGAGGAATTGTTGGTACTCAAACTCATATACAGAAATTAAAAAAAAAACCAGCAGGATTCCTCTCTTAAAGTCCTAAATCTTACAATATAAACATAGCCCCATGTTCCCCGAGATGCACAAATACAGCAGTGTAGGCAGGTAAGTGCAAAACCTCAGATTGGATCCGTTTCCTATTGCAACCAAAGGCAAGTAAGAACTCACAGCCAGTATTTCCAGCAAAGCCTCCTTCTCATACAACACGGGCTAGATCGGGACACCAAACTCTTCATTATTGTACCAGCAGGTCCACTGAACTTTTACTGATGTATCCTTCCAGCAGGTCTACCAGCCGCAGTCTACCTTGGCGTACACTCTTCTCTGTTACTATCTGTAGATTAATCTCAACATCATTTACATCAGACTAATGCAAAGTGTTCCAACCAACAGTAACTCGCCCACTTTTTTACTAGGACAGGTCTTGTTTTTGGCTTTAAACAAAACACAAAGACTTTAAGGAAGCCACAGCCTAGCCAGCAAGGAAAACTTTGCCAAGTTGGGCAAGGCATAGACTGAAAGCTAAGTTTAAGGAATCCTTTTAGCAAGGAAACTGCCTTGTTCTGTTGCAAAAGGCACAACTTGTAAATCCACGTGTGCACAGAGGCAGGTCACAGTAAAAGGAAAGGAAGACTTTAGAAGGAAAAGCCACACGCTCCAGGGACAGGTAGTAACAATGCACCTTGGGCGTGTCAAGGCAGGGGAAGTCCCAGGTGTTAAGCTCTTTTGTTAGCTTCTTGTTGGGATAGGACAGGTAGGAAAACCATCCACCCAGTGCCTTGATGGAGTGAGAAAAAGAAGCCCAGAGATAAACACCAAAGAACAGAAGATGTGGCACTAATTTCTCCCCACATCCCCACCACTACTGCACACCAGAGTCAACTGCTGCACACTTCCTGCTGCAGGTGGACGGATCACTCACAATCAAGCCCCAGACTCACTAGCTATTAACCCAAGCAGATCAGGAGCTTGTTAAGAGAACAACCCCCTCCTCAACAAGTAGTGATGAAAGTGTTCAACCCCAGAGAGCAGGTCCAGAAAAACATCTAGGGACTGGCCAAGGGTGTCGGAGGCCGGATACTTATATAGATGTGATCAAGCTGCAGTCGTACTGCTGATAATGGTCGGTGTGTACTAATGAACTGATAGCCTGCTACAAAGATCAACTGAAGGTGTCCATCAGGCATCTGATCAACTAGGTTGCCAAGCACACAGAGGTGGGTTGGCAGTCATCTAATCATTTGCATACACATTTTTGTTTTTTACGGCATTTTTCCATCTCATTAAAAAAAAAAGAGACACAAAACACAAAGAAGTAAGTAGATTGTGTCAAAGGGGCAGACAGCTGGCTATGGTGGTTTCAAAGCACTCCCTGTAAATACTAGAAAGAGGAATCTAGTATGATAATACTGCATGGAAAAGGACAGAGCGGTGATCTATGGAAACAAGTGTCCATAGCATGTATTAGTGCCATTTCCACTGGGAATGGGTTGGGGAGATTTGCATAAAGGAAGTTTCAGGGGCTGCACAAACTTCACCATGTCTCTTCACAGGGACTGTAGGACACAGGGTGAAGTTTTGTGTCAAACTGAGTAATGGAGACAGTCACATCACAGCAGAAAACCTGGCCGGACACAGTGCAGATCTAAGCGCAGTACATGACATGCCACCTAATGCACGTGTTGTCCTTCAGGCTTATCCAGTTTCACCATTGTGAGTTGTTTCCTGCCCCCATCAGCCATCTGTCTGGGTACTCAGGGCTTGCAGGAATGTCTTGTATGGCAAGGAAACCCTTTGCTTTAGGGAACCATCAGATAATATGAGAGAGCTGAAAACAGCTGTCCCTTACTTCACTTACTTGCACAGTTGAAAGAGCAACAAGACAGGGTAGATCCTCACTGAGCTCTTAAGTGTCATGGGTAAGGTTTCTCAGAGGCTGCAGGAGAAACAGCTCATAATGCTTTCCATAAGCAACTACATGCTGTTTTAGACAGGATGGAGGTGTTTGGGGCTGAAGAAGGAGCAGCCTGAAAAACAAGGGCAAGGTGGCACATTTCCACTGCCCACACTCTCAGTCCCATGGGTGATGTAAGGCTCTGGTACTCTGCCCAAAAAGATGCCTCTCCATGCTGTTGCTGGGCCCTTGGGGAGAAGCCTATTTTTTTGGGAGGATATTGCTGACTGTATTATAATACTGGGTTCTGTGCCTGACAGGAACAAGAGGTGGAGCGCATTTCTCTGGAGATGCAGATCATCTTTCCTGCTCAATTTCTTGTAAACCTCAATTTCTTGTAAACTTGCCAAGGCCACCACAGTTCTCTCGTGTTTTACCTGCAAAAGGAGGTGTAAGTGCATGGGT
>NW_005841973.1:2744115-2749402 GCF_000455745.1 Alligator sinensis | reverse complement strand
GGGGGGGGGGGGGGGGGGGTGTAGCGTGTTTATTCCAGAAGTGCTGTAGGCAAGTGATGCTGACGAGATCTCCGAGGAGCGAGGCTACTTGCTGGTCTTGGTTTCCTCTAGGGGGATCTGAAGGAGGGTGGGAGACTGTTCCATAATGCGCACCAGCAGCCGGTCAATGTAGTTTTCCAGCTCCTGGATGTGCTCCTCCTTCTTGCTCAGTTCTTTCTCCCTCTGCAGCAGCAGCTGGATGAGTTCGTCATGGGTCAGGTGATAATACTTGGCAGACTGGTCTGGCAGAGCAGGATCCTAAGGCAGGAGCAAACAGGAGAAGCCAGTGAGATGTGAAAGGTGACTAGCAAAACACAACTGCAGCCAACACAGACTATGTGTGCTGCAAGGTACAGCATATGGCCATTATGGTAGTAGCATCCTACAGCACTTTACAGTCACACTGGATCGGAAGGGACCACCCGAACCACTGAGTCTGGTCTCCTGCTCTTACAGGCAGCTACATTATAATCCTATTAAAAAATTGATCATACTCTCTTTTAGGTTTAGGCAGAATGTTTGCCCCCGCTACTCCTACTGGAAAGCTGCTCCATAATCTCCCTTCTCTGATGGTTAGAAGCCTTCTAATTCCCATCCTAAATGTATTATTATAGCCAGTGTGTATGTATTTATTCTTGTGCTAATAATGTCTAATAGCCTAAATAGTTCCTTTCCTGCACTGGTGTTTTTTCATTGTTTTACTTTTCCATTGTATGGATGAATAATAGCAGTGCAAGAGACTGTGCAGAGCAGACACGGAGCATAGGGAAGAACCAGAAGCTTGTCCCAGATGGCAGCGACTCTTCCAGCCACAGTGGGGAGATCATGAGAAGGGAGAGAGAGGAAGTTACAGCTAGCTGGATGCAGGGGAGCAGAATCATACAAGACCTGAGAGCCAAGGAAGATATGGTTGTAAGCCAGACCCCCAGAAATACAGGGAGCATTGCTAGGGGTGTTTGAGCACAGCATCTGAAGTGGCTGTATTCCTGTGAAATAGAGCAGCAAGCAACACTGTACACACAGCAGGTCTCAGGACACCTGGGGCAGGGAATGCAATAGCCTGGGGGAGAGGAAATTCAAGCATCTCATTGGGACCATGTATTTGTGCATATCCACAATACAGCAAAAGGGCTTTTGATGTGCCCATCTCCACACCAACTTTTCGCAGGCCCTGCACTATGAAGAACTAAGGCACATGCAACATTTCAGGAAGCATCTGTCAAGAGACAGAGCCCTTTGGATTTTCATTCAGAGTGAACTCGACACATCACTGACGTCTTCCTCTCTGCAAAGCATTCGGCTCTGAATAGATGGGAGAACTGCTGTGTTTGGCAGCAACCCCCTCAAACACACCGACTGCTCCACTTGGGCAGCTCTCTACGTGGAATCAGATGTAGTGCCTTCTCCAGATTAGGTAATCAGCCTCGGCGAGTGGCAACACCAATCAGCTAGCCCCCGTGCTAATTAGCCCACCCAGAGCTCCAATGCTCCCAGTTTAGGAGGCGGTGCCTGTGAAGCCACATGTGGTACATGAAGACCTTGCTGTATGGCACGGTTTGCTTACTGTGTAGACATGACCCTAGTTCAATTTTGGGGGGTTCAAGGCATCCCTCACGGACCTTGAGGCATTCCTCCATAACTTTTGTGAACTGAGTGGCACAGAGTTTACCTCCTTGCAGAGGGGCAGGCAATAGGGGTAGAGAGTCAGCCAGGTAGGGACAAGCCTGAGCCTGTGCTTATCTCACACCTCAGGACACCCTTCGAAGGAACTTGTGGCACCCAACCTGCCAAGGCAGCCTGGTTGAGAATCACTACTAAAGCCATCCAGCTTGTCTTGTGAACTGTAAGTCACGGCTTAGCAGGAGGCAATGAAATCAGAGGCCTGATCATGAAGCAGAAGGAAAAAGAGTGCATGCTCACTCCGTCCAGGCTAGGATCTTGCTGTGCACTTAGCATCAAGACTGGAGGCAGGACTACTGGGTAATAGCCGAAGCTCCGCTGATTCAGCCATCTAACAGCATCACGCAGACAAGCGTCCCCTACTTCGGGGATAGCTACGGCTTCCATTTCAAGCACCTCTAAGTACTAATATAATGGAAGCAAACCAGTGGCTAAGGATAATGAGAGTCAGAGGCCAGTGGTGATGCACCTACCTTTAATTTCTTGTGCTCCGCCTTCTCTAGTTGCGTGGACGGGGCCACTGGCTGGATGCTGCCCGTTGTGACGGTCTTCAGCTTCTCCAGGCCACTGCTCAGGGCAGAGGTCAAGCTGGACCTGTGCTGCTTTTTCTCAATGGAGGCCTCTGACACCGCAGCACTTATGGGCTTCACTGGATGAGGACTAGGGAAAGCAAGACAGACAGTTAATGGCACACATGGTTGAGGGGAGGAAAGCACTTTTATCTGCCCTAGATTGGGGAGGAGGCTGCATAGCTGTCATTAAAGTCACACAGCAAGACGTCCTATAATGAACCACACTGAACGATCCTGGCTCCTAGGGCAGGGGTGACCAAAGTGCAGCCCACTGGCAGACAGCCCACAGCGCTCTCCAATGCAGTTTGTGACCTCCAAGATGAAAACAGGACTCGTGGAAACTGCAGACTCCAGGACACAATGCTGAATCTTAATGCAAGGAAATCAAGCCCCGGCACGTTGGAACTCATGGTCTCTGCAGGCTGCTCAACGTGGCAGCATTGTGTGCTGGAAGCCATGGTCTGGGGGGTCACTGAAGCAATGGGAGATTTGGTGCAAGTTAGGTGCAAAAATGGGGGGCTCCTGGCTGCGTGTACAGCTAAGGACTTTGTGGCAGAGTCTAGGTGCCCTTGGGACAGCCTAATTAACTGCCTACATTAATTACAGGACAGCTTTGGTTATCCAAACCCTCAATTACCCAAACAGCAATTCTTTTCTTTTTTTTTTAAACGATGTTGCACCTGCTGGTATGGTACAACCACCTGTTCTCCTTCCAGCTTTGCTGCAAAGGTCTGTATGGGTCAGGGCGGTCTGGTTTTACACATGATATCACAAATTGCCACCGTTTCTCTTATCCAAACAGCTTTTTGTCCTGTGCCTTGCACGGGTTTGCTTAAGTGAGAAGACACTGCGCTATGTTATTATTGCAAGCTTCAATCAGCAAGTTGCCTATTGCACATTTTCCACAGCTGCGAGACTACTCTAGTTTCACTAAGAAACCTCACTAAATACCATATTTTCTCACATACAACACCTGCCCAAATATAATATGCATCTTGTTTTTGAATGGCTGAATGAAGAAATAAAGATTTGTCCACAGTTAGGGCTGCACAGAGCAGGGACAGAGCCTAAACTCACTCTCCGTTTCTGCAGAACTAAAGCTGATTCCCTAGCTGCTGCAGAAAACTGGTCTCCATGGGTGGATTTATGATTCTGAAAAGAGCTGAGAGGCTGTGCAAGAGAGAAACCAGGAGCAGCTAGCTGACAGCAAAAGTTAGATTGATTAATAAAACATCATGACCATTAAAAAGGGGAGATGATTCATTAACACTTGCACAAGAGTGAAGAACAATGAGCTATTAAGTCAACTGACTCCCTCAGCTGCTGCACTCTGAAGCAGGAATCAAACCAGGGTATTTCCAACCCCTGGCAGAAAGTCAGCTCCCTGCTTAAGACGCGCCCCAATTTCAGGGAAAGGAGCATGTTGTATGTGAGAAAATATGGTATTCAAGTTTCATTAACAACGGTCCCTGGCTTTTTCCTTCCAGTGCTTTTGGCTACAACATAACTCAAGGGCACTACAGCATCTGTACCAAAACACCCCAGTCAAGCCATAGGGACACAGCAGCATCGCCTCTTTGCACTCTTTGGCAGATGAGAAAGAATTGCTCTGTTTTAGCTAGCAAGCCCGCCCCTTCTGCAGTTACTGGAAGTGGATACAGGCTGCATTTCAGGGCTTGGTCAGCACGTGTTTGGCCTTCTAGCTGTAGTCTGGACCCCCCTCCAAACTAACGGGAAGAGAAGTGTCCTGTGGCAAGCTGTGCTGCAAGCTTCTAGCGGAGCAGAGCGGGGCTGGTGCAATAACTATCCAGGTCTGACATCAAAACCAGGAAAGGAAAGCCAGGATAAAAAAGCCATGGAGCATACTTACACTGCAAGTGCAGCAGCTACGCTACGAAGAGTCATGACTACAACTGACATATGTGCGTGTACTACTGACAGCTCAGAGGAGCTCCAATGCTCAGCAAGGATTCATCTGTTCAAAGACCCAGTCCAGTGAGGCAAGTGAGGATGTTCCCCATTTGGAGATGGTATAACTGACACCCATCCTGGGGAAGTAACATGTACCCAAAGTTACTGGCAGAGCCAGGAACAGGAACCCCTTCCTCCTGATCTCCAGGCCTGTAATCTAGCTTCAAAGTTGTGAAAACTGGAGAAAGACAACAGAGCACAGGGGATCCCAGATTTGAAAAGCACTCCTCCAAAAGGCCCCCAAGTTGCTTCTAGTAGCCAAACTAAGTTGCCCCTAGCAATAAAAAAGGACTTCAAAAGCTACCAGAACTTCAGCTGAAGCAATGCTGCCAGGGATGCTACGATAACAGAAATGGAGTGGGAAGAGATATGTGACCTTTTCAGAGCAGTACAGATCATTCAAATCCCAACACAGATCCATCTTGCACATGGCAGCATTCCCCAGAAAGGAGACTTCCAATTTGCACATGCTTTGGGGATGGACATTTGCACTCTAGCTCAGGGATCAGACTCACAGCCATCAGCCATGAGAGCTGCACGCCCTTTGAAAGACCAGCCAGCCATCTCAGAGAGGCATTGGGACCCAGGCCCAAAACTCAGGGCAGAGGAGAAAGGTGTCCCTTTTCTTAGGCCTCCAAGACTGGTCCTGTGGTTCAGAGTTGGCTCCTTGTTACTTGTATTTCAGTTCCTGTGACTGCACACCTACTCAGGGTAGAGTCTGGTGATGCTATGGCCACTGCTTGGAGCCAGATAAGCAGAGATCGCTAGCTTAGAAGCCAAAATTGGCGTTTTGAGTCCTACTTAGCACTGGAGGAGACATGTTGTAACTGGCAGGTCTCCCTATGCACCACGGAGAAATTTTCAGAGACTCTCTTCCTTCCAGGACAGTGTTGGCCAAGTCAATCTACATCCGCAGTCCAGGCTAGTTTGGCCAGGTTGGTCCCAGGAGCTCTCATGAGACAATGCCAGCTGCCCCTAACATTACAAAGCTAATGCATTAACACATCCTGCCAGGACCCTGCAAA
>NW_005841973.1:2739919-2744084 GCF_000455745.1 Alligator sinensis | reverse complement strand
AAAGAGAGGGAGATCCTTTTAGCATCCCAAGTGAGTCCACTGATGCCCTTCCAGGTGACAGGGTGGAGAGCTGGCACTCAGCCTTCATAGCTCAACCTGCTAGACGTTGGACCAGGCTGCACGAGAGAACAGCCGTATACCTAGGACTGGGCCATCCTGGGCTATGGCTGGGGCTGCTCAGGCCCACGGCTCTAAACCCAGAGCTTCGGGGATATGCTCCTACCCCAACTCCACAGCAGCTAGTTAAGGTTAGGGTGCTAGGGTTTTGTCTTACGCACCACAGCTCCACCCTGAGCAGGACTTCTGGCCTGGAGAGCGAGACACGACAGACGATACGCTTCACTGTCTGGCCAGTGAGGACTATGAGCAGCCCCAAAACCTTAGTGTCCTCAGTGAGGGCTCAGCCTGGTCAGAGACTTCCCAGCGATCACCTACCAATGGATGACGCTCTCTCCAGTTGGCAAAAGAGCAAGAAACCAGGGTGGACGATAAAGAGATGGGGCAGATGCCGTGACGAGAGATCCTTGCAGAGTCACACCAGTGGGCACAACCCCTTCCCCAACCATTATTCTTCTCTGGCCTGTTGTTAAAGCCGTGCAAGGAGGGAGGAGACTGCAGAAGCCTCCAGATGCAAGCAGAGACCTCTCTGAGATGGATCAAGGGCTTCTCCCAGATGTTTTGGGATGTGGGGAAACAGTTTGTTTCCCCACAGCTCAAGCTTTCTCCAGTTCCTTGATTCCCCTGCTGGGCCGGGCATTGGAGCACGGCCCTACCGAAGCATTCAGGGGGAGATTAAAAGAGCTGGCTGAAGTGTTGAGCAGGACCCTGACCTTGTCCAGTATCTTTCCTCAGCTCCCAGACTTGCTGGTGAAGAATTTTAGCTGTGGCTGTAAGCACCCTCCCCAAGTTACCCGAGCACCTGGCCCCTTGCTTAGCAAGACCCAAAAAAGTAAGGGGCATTGCTGCATGAGACGCCAAGCCGTCAGGCACTTTCACGTCACCACGCTCTGCATAAGAGACCAACTATCAGGAAGAAAACAGCCTCTTGCAAGCGTCTCCAACCTCTCAATGGAGTTGTTAGGAAGTTGCCCCTGTTTTGGTTGGCACAGCTGACCCACATCAGAAGCGCTGGACCTATGGATAAGACAAACTGGTATTTGAAACAGCTGAGCTTTCAGACTCAGCCCTGAAGGTAACAAACCACTGGAATAATTTCCCTCATGATACCATTTGTAGCTTTGAAATTCAAGCATTAGATGCTGCTCAAAACAAAAATATTTCTGAGCGCAGAAAGCATGCCACGGCGTTCTCCGTTTTCTTGGGCAAGCAGACAGGATCATTGTCGGGATTTCTTCCGCCCCTAAAAAGATTCCTGCAAATCCTTTCAAGGTGGCAGCTATAGTGTTTCTGGTAACTGGCATTTTTTTTCTACTATCAACAAGGAGTACAGCCCAGCCAAAAGAGCACAAGTCAGACGTTCCCAGGTCTAAGCTCAGGCCAGTGTGCTGATGGTCATGAGACTTTGGGCACATCTCTAAAAGTTTCCGCGTCTCAGTTTCCTCAACTACAACTGGGTTCACCACCCCCCATCGCACAGGTACCGTGAAGTCCTGACTGCTGTTGATAAGGCACGCAGGCATTCTTCGAGGATAAAAGCAGCGAGCGAGAAGCGTGTGAAAGGAAGCAGTGCTCAGATCAAGAGAGTTTGCTTTCATTCTTCAGTGTCATTCTAAAAAGATGTCTTCCTTTTAGAAATAAAAGACTTAAGTAAAAGCAATGACTTGTGTTGTGGCAAACAACATTTCCTTGTGCACAAGGGTGTAGGCTGTAGCCGTGTTGGTCTAAGGACATCGGCAGACAAAAACTTCAGGAAGCAGGATGCTGTATTCCTCCTAATACCTTGAGACCTTGGAAGGGCTGCTAGGAATCTGAATGGAGGAGAGTCCAGAAGCTGTCGCACTTGCCGTAATGCCCCTTCTAGTATCTGTGGGCTTGTTACCCAACAGTGGTTTAAAATGAATATCAACCCAAGAGCAAAATTCTCAATCTGCACTCTAGCAGCAGCTCTCAGGGCTCAGCAAGGTCTCTCTGAAGCACAAGGAAGAAAACCAGTCCAAACCTTTCCAGGGAAGGACCTGAAAACTCAGAAGCTTTAACAAAAAGCATGCCGGCTTTTTGTTAAAGACATCAGAACATGGCACGTTCCCAAAACCACAAGAGAAGGAGGAATTTCTTGATCCTAATAAATTTCACGTGTTACTACCTCATGTCTGCAACATGCTCCGGACATGTCCCAGGCTGTGGAAGCAAGGCAAGAGTTGTCCTTCAGGCAGGTGATGCCCATTTCCAGGACATCTCCAAAGGGCAGGCAGACAGAAGATGATGTGAGAAACGCTCCTCTTCCTACTTTTGAAGAGTGGGTGCCGCTTACTTTTCAATGAAAGAAAACCTATTGCTGAACTTGCCCTATCGACAGGAAAATGAAGATTTGCCATGCAAGAAACAAGCTTTCAGGAAAGTTCACCGATGCTTCAATATTTCCAGGAAAACAAATCAGTAACGGAGGTGGAAAAAACTGCTTGAAGCTGCTGTGGAGAATTAAATGCACAGCAGGACTCTTGTCAAAAAATTAATAAGGAGGCTATTCCTCTCATGGCCTCTTGCTCACTCATAAGGAAGTCTACAGGCAAGATTGACAGCCTGCAGCTTTCTGGTTTGTGTTATGTGGGAGTTGAAAGCTAAGTGAAAAACTTCTCTTCTGGACTTCATAAGTCTCAACATAACTGGAACAAAGACCCAAGGACCGAAAGAAATCATAGTCTCCACTGCAATCACCAGGAAGAGCCAAAACAACTCGACATGCAGGAGGTCTGCAGCTGAAGGTATCTTGATTTTTCCAGGGTTAAGTACTAACAATACCGACTCCTCACTCCATCCCGCTTTCCTTCTGTTCACTGCTTACAACCACGAGTGTCTCCAGAGCAATGGTGGAGAGAGAAGAAATGCATTTCTACCCAGGCCATGTTGCATAAGTCTGCTCTGTGGCTGTAGCTCCATCTTCACTGCTAGAGTAGCTATCTTCTAAATACCCTTGCCACTACTACGTAGATGGAAATGGCCTAAGGAGTGGCTTAGTCTGCAGTGCCAGACATCCAGTGGTACATAGCTCTGCTGTTTCAAACCACCACCTCTACAGCTGTGACTGGCTGAAAGTTGCTCCTTCTGTCCAGCAGCCATGCTGCCCAAAAAGGCTATTGCACTTCTGCTGGAGCAGACCTTCTCATGGATGGGTGCGTACCACCTCCCAACCCACAGCTGAAGGTCCTGTGATAACTCCCGCAGGCACCAGGCTCCATGTTCCTCTACTCGGTGGATGGTAGTTAAGTCTACTTAGCTCCTACTCTAGGCTTGAAGGCCATCCTCTCTCTCAGTTTGCCTACACTTCTTTATCTGCCAACTATCATCCTACCCATCAATCCTACCATCATCCTACTCTTCTTCATCTGCCAACCATCATCCTACCCATCAATCCTACCACCATCTACCATCATCCTACTCTTCTTTATCTGCCAACCACCATCCTAGCCATCAATCCTACCACCATCTACCATCATCCTACTCTTCTTTATCTGCCAACCATCATCCTACCCATCAATCCTACCATCATCCTACTCTTCTTTATCTGCCAACCATTATCCTATCCATCAATCTTACCACCATCTACCATCATCCTACTCTTCTTTATCTGCCAAACATCATCCTAACATTGCCCCAATGGATAGCTAGAGACTCCGTGCCATCTAAAACAAGAGGCCATCCCTTCTGCCCCTGAACTCTGCAAAGCCCTGTGACAGTTTGCCAAACACAACGTGTTGGGTGCCCAACAGAAAAAAGCAGGTTGTTAGTTTACCACAGTATCATGCAGCACATACCCTTCTACCACATCTCTCAGCTAGTAACCTCAATAAACTCTACGAGAAAGTCATGGCTTTCCGGCAAATATCTGCATCGTACAGAGAAGAAACTAAAGCCTAGAGTGATGGGCCCAGTCTGAAACCTGGAGATGCCATTAACCATGAGTGTGTGCTGTACATACAGTGATTTCCTTTTGCCTGGCATCAGCCTTCTTAAATAAACAGAACACATCCTTTTCCCAGGACACATT
>NW_005841973.1:2736456-2739888 GCF_000455745.1 Alligator sinensis | reverse complement strand
TCATCTGAGAAGTATTTTTAAACAGTTTTTGAGCAAAATTACCTGTTAGAGGAAGAATAATCCCATTAGAAATGATCCAAGGATCTAGCCATGATGGAAGCACTGAATGGACAAAGAATCCCCCTGAGAGAGAGACCAATCCTAGAAACAATCTGAATGCAGAGCTCCTGACTCAGGAGAGCTTTGCACTTGGGAAAAAAAACACCTTAGTACAAGACATCTACTGAACCTCTTCACAAGCAGAAAGGGCATTACCCTCTCAGGCTGGTAGGAATATCCAAATCACTGAACTGTCTCCCAGACACTCCTTTTTTTGCATCCATAGCAGAAGTAAGGCCGATCAGATCAGGGTCTCAGCCAGACTTCACATGGGCGTTCATAGTTTCCATCACTCGTTCTGAACCAGGAGCAGAATTTGGTCCTTGAATGGACGGATCCCCATGACTTTTCCTTGTTCCAGGAAAACTGGAATAACTGTGAAACCCACCATGATTACTAGCCCGTCCCGCTCTGTCCTGGATCTTCCTTCGTTTAACCCAGCTCTAACACCTCCCTCCCCACTCCCTGCATATTCAGAGCCAAATCCGATTTGTTCTTGAACAGGATTCCCTGGAGGACTCAAGCAAGCAGAATGGAGCCATTTTTTAGCTATGGGAAGAAGAGAATTTTAGTACTTGATGGTAATTAAAAAAAGGAACCAAAGCTGAATTAAATGTAGGAAGAAACAGCTGCAAACATGCTATGAAGCTTTCACGAAAGCATTAATGGATGGAAGACTGCGGAGTGCCACACAAGGGGCACGTATAAAAAGGGACCTATTTTGAAAGAGCAGCATGGAGAGGGTAAGGAGAGGAGAGTGGGACACTGACATTAGTATTACCAATTGAGTACCATTCGCCTTTGCAGCTCTGCCTAGGCAGAGCATTCAGGAAGGGCAATCCTTGCTCTAGTTCAGAGCAAACACAGGAGGGTAGCGGCTGGTCTCATACAGCCGGAGCCACATCCTTTGCCGTATGAGTTATTGGACAACTTTGGCCAACTAATATGTTATCTGCAGGGCCCACATAGAGGCCCAGAAGCAGAAGGGAGGGAAGTTTTACCTCTATCACCACACACACAGCCTTCCCCAGAGTGCTCACCTGGTTGTCGGCTGGAAAAAGGCCTTCTCAGCTGGCTGTGTCTCCTTGGGCAAAACCACGAGCGTTGAGGCTTTCGGGCCACCGGGCTGCGGCAAGGGGTAGGGCTGGGCTGCTGCCTGGCTGGTCACTGCGGGGACCCCACCAGTTGTAGCACGCACGATCGGGGAAGGGAAATCAAACTGTTCAGAGTTAGTTGCAGCCACAAGGGAAGGTGTGGAGAAGGCCAAGGGTTGCTTGCCATGCAGGAAAGGATGCTCGGCTAGCCGGTCCACGGGGAAGTTAGCGGGCTGGAAGCCTGGAGGAGCAGCCTCCTTGTGAGGGTCTTTGAAGTGGAGAGCTCCCTGGCCAGGCATTTCGGGGGACATGGTTGGAGCTGGGAAGGTGCTGGGTGGCTTTCCCACAAAGGGGTTGGTTGGGGCAGGAGGGCTGGCTAGGGGAGTGAAGGGATTGCCCAAAGTACAGGTGTCATCCCGCCTACTGCTCTCCTCTGCTCCCTCTTGCTTCCAGAAGTCAGCCTTTTTGAAGTCAATCACTGGAGCTACTGAGTGGGCAGGCCACTGACCCAGCAATGGCTTGGCCTCCCTAGCTGAACAGCTACCCTGCTCCGGCTCCCACAGAGAGCCTGCCAACCCTTCCACGCTTCGGGACACCTGGGCTTCTGCTTTATTCTTCTGGCTTTGGCCTGGGCCTTCCTCATGCCCAGGAGGCTCCTCACTATCTCCCTGTGCCGATTTAGATGCTAGCTCAGGTGGAGACTTGCTAAGACCTAACCTTTCCGGCTGGTCAGCCTGGCTGTGGCTGGCCGAGGGCTGCTCCTCCAGAGCCGTCCAAAACAGCACAGGCTGGCAGATGTCAGGGTCCCCTGGAGCGCGTGGTTTTGCAGGGGGGATTTCTTTCAGTTCTGGGACTGCAGGTGCCACTTGTGACGAGCCCCCCCCAGCGCCGTCCGCCTGCCCGGTGGAGCGTAGCTGGGTGATCTGTTGTGACGGGGCAGCCCCAATTAGATGGGCAGGGAAGTCAGGATTTGCGGCTCCCAATTTGTCTGAGTCGTCTTTGGCACCTAATTCGTCTAGGGAGAGTTTCGAAGGGCAAGTCTCGAACTGCTCGGCCGTCGCCTCCTCATTTATCTCTAACAGGCTTTCCCCAGAAGAGGCGTCCCACTTCGTCAACTCATTATTTTTCGCCTCCAAATTAGCTGCCCGGTCCTCGGTGGCAGATTTAGCATCCTCAGCCATTAAAGGGATGCTCCTGGCTTTGGCTTCAATTACTGCTGGTCTCAGTGCAGGGGGGCTGGGTGCTGCCAGGGCCATGTTCTCTCTGCTTGCAATGTTTTGCTGATGCATTTCCCCCACTGGGCTTTCCCCATTTTCACTGTCACCTCTGACCCCTCGCTGGCTCCTCTGCAGGTCTGAATGGGCCTGGTCATCTTCCTTGCTAAAATCCAAGGACGCGAACCGCCTTGGAGGTTTAGGAGGTGGCGTCCCCACGTGCAGCTCCAAACCAGATGCCCCGTAGCTCTCCGTCTCAATCTCCTGGGGCTCAGTCCATGGAGAGGAGACTTCTTGTGTCTCAGGAGAGTCAGGACGTAGTTGCACATTGCTTTCCTCTGCCTCCTCTTGTGTGCTAGCTGGGAGCCCGCAGGCCGGCGGCACTGTAGCCAACATTACCACTTTACTATTAGAGCCGTGATCCCTTGCAGTCAGCGAAGGCTCCACTGCATCTTCAGGCCACCCCAGCGGCAGCACGGCAGCAGCATTGCTGCCAGAAAGCATCTCACCAGGTTTCTCCAAATCAAAGCCGCTTTTGGTCAGTATGCGTAATGCACTCAGAGAGCTGCTCTCTTCATCTGACCCCATACGTTGTCTGCATTCATTCTCCTGACCCTTTTGTCTACTTTCAGCTAAGTCCTGGTCGCTTTCGGAGAGCCACTGAAATGGCTCTTGTCCTACAGTTGTCCCTTTATCTTCCCCTGGACTAGTGGGTTCCTCCTCATACGTCTCAGTTGGTTTTTCCCCATGCACGTCTTCTCTGTCCCATTCCTCTCTGGCAGCAGTTTGAGCCGTCAGTGGGGAAGAAGCACGCTATTCCCTCGGTATTTCCAGTGCAAACCTAGAGAACCAAACTTGAGAGGTGCTGTTTTTTCCACTCTCCACCAATGTGTCTGGAGGCAAATGACTCAACGTGACCTCTTCCATCAGCGTGGCTTCCTGACCTGCACTCGCTAAGTCCACCTCTGAGCCTTTTACGACAGTGACATTTCCCCAGGTCTCTAGGTCTACAGCCACTTCATCAT
>NW_005841973.1:2731457-2736425 GCF_000455745.1 Alligator sinensis | reverse complement strand
GTTCAGCCATACTAGTTATCTCAGTCTGGTTTTCCTGAACAAGTTCAGTGCAACGGTCTGTAGGGCTTGCCCCATCCAGGTCATCGATGTAGGCCATGCCCTCCATAGCTAGAGACCTAAAAAGGCTTTCCTCCTTAACTTCTGGCTTGAGTCTACTTGTTGCAAAGGCATCGAAGGTGTCATCCCACTCGGAGAGGGCTGGAGGAGCAGTGGGATCCTCTTCTGGAAGAGGAAAGGATCTTGGCAGTGTGGGAGCAGTTTCTGCAACTGGGATGCGAGTGCTTTGGGCTGAAGACTCCTTTTGTGGGTCTTTAGGTCTTATGGAGGCAGAGGGACCAGAATCCGCAGACGAACAAAGGCTCTCAGCGACCTCTGCGGTAGCTTGCAGCCCAGGCGGGAAACTAGAGAAAAAGTGAGTAGGTGAGGGAGAGTTTAGTACCTGCTCAGCGAGGAGGTCCTCAAAGAAAGGGTTGCTCTGCAGGGAGTTGAGGAATGGATTGGTGGGGGACAAGCACCCACACTGATTTTCTTCGTTAGCTGCAAAAAGGTTAGTGCTTAGCATGCGGGCAGGATGGACTACAGCAGCACAAGGGAACCGGACAGGGAAGCAAGGAGGTAAATGAGAAGGAGCGTCTGAGCTGGTTTCTGCCTTAGGAGACACTTCCAGGCTGTGGAGGGAAGACAAAATAGTCCTCCTGGTTAATGCTATGACAGTGCTCTATGTGACACCACACACAGTACAAACACGCATGTTACAAGCTATGCAGTCTGGCAACGAGCAAATGTACCGTTTCCTTCCTGTCAAGCAGAGCAATGGCTATGAAATCAATGCATGGGTAGTGCATGCATCAACATCGCAGGAATGGCAGCCCTTGTTTCACGGCAGATCTAGGACCTCCCCTTGGCTTGTCTCTTTATGACATACGGCTCTGACACCCAGGGCAGCGTCGAGAACCCAAATCCCTTGCTCCATCTACTGTGGCCCAAACTCTCCGCTTGCTCGTCTGCAGTCAGAGGCAGGTTACACCCTGCTGAGCCTGGGAATTGTCCCACTCTGTTCAGCACGGCTCCTGGCTTACTCAGGTTAGTAAGGGGTGGCAGTGCAAGCCTTTAGTGATAGAGTCTGGGGTCTGACCACTTGCTTTGCTTCACATTGGAAAAGCAGTGCAAATGCTCTCAGCACACTCCCTTCCCTTCCCTTCCCTCCCCTCCCCTCCTCCCTGGTCAGGAAACGACCCGTGATAACGAATCGTAGGCTGCTATTATGGGAGGGCAACTAGCTAGAGCACAGGACTGGCGCTTTGGGTTCAAGCCCTGGCTCTGTCACTGGCTCCCCGTGCCACCGTGGCCAAGACAGTTCTGGTCTATGGCTCAGGGAGGCTGAGCACTCCCAAATCCCACGGGAGTACAAGTAGACTGCAAGGTCTTCAGCAAATCCGGTCTCTCTCTGCAGCTCTCTGCTCATAGAGACGAGGTTTCACCCCTTGCTTTGCCAAAGGGCAAGGGCCATTCTGCCCCTTTATGGAGCCTTCCACCTCAACACCAACTTTCCATACTCCTGAGCGTGGCCTCAGAGTCCCAAGGGCCACAGGTCAGCAGCACTGGGTGCATTACAGAAGGGGAAACTGAGGCACAAGGATGAGAAGAGACTTGGCACACTGTCACTCTGGAGTCTCCGGTACTACTCAGGGTCCCGTGCATCAGGCACAAGAAGAGCTTTTTTTACTGCAGCCTGCTTCTTCCTCTACTTACCAGCCAAGACCCAGCAGCCAACTGCTAGAGGCACCAGGGTGAGGGCCTGAGGTCCCTTCTCTCCATAGCTCATGCAGAGCCTGAGACCGTGCACCCCAACAGCCTAACACACCCCACAGCCATGGAGGTACCAGGCACTTTCACTGCCCCCAGGTCCCGGGGATGTCAGAGCACATCACCGCCCCTACCAGGACCCGCTCACAGCCCAGCTGGCTGGGGGTATAACTAATCAAGCAGTCAAACACTACTTTAAGGTGGCTTGCAGCGTGGTAGAGGAGCCAGGGCCAAGCCTTTCTGGCTGGGATGCTACGTGGGGATGTGACATCCTGAATTCCCTGAGAGCATCATGCCGGCAGGTCCTGGCATGCCCATACAGCAGCACCCGCTGCTTCTGTGCGCAGAGAGGTCTGCAACCCTCGTGGGACCAGCACCAGCCCTCAGATACGGTGCCACAACGGTGCCGAGCCAGGAGGGCGATGGCAGAGCCGGGGGACGGGAGAGAAGGTGCATTTCCCAGGAGGTCGCTCATTCCCTACTCCAGAACCAGGCTGGGAAACCAGGGAGTGATGGGCACACAGGAGCACTGCCGCTGGCATTGGGGCTTGTAGCTATTCACACCAACGAGCAATTCCTGCCCAATTAAAGATGGAAACGATCCGGACACAGATTCCACAGAAGAGCCCAGCATCGCTGCTAGGGCAAGGGGCCTCCATGCGAAACAGCCATCTGCATGGAGCCAGTTGGGCACATCAAAGCTTATGCCAGGGAGAATCAGATACCCGTGTTGTCCAGACAAAGTGTATTACACGGAGCCTAGTTTTATGCCCCACAAAGAGGGAGACGGAGCCCCAACGGGCCGCAGGAACCATCAAGCCCCGCTCTGTGCACGGGATGAAACTCAGAAGAAGGAAATGCATTGAATGCATTTCCCGCGGGATTAGCTCTGCACTCGCAGAAGCCCTCAGGACAGCCTGTCTCACGTGCATTTCTCACAAAGTGCCAGGAAAAGAAGAGGAGGAGAGAAATGCCTTTTTTTTTTAAACAAAAAAACCCAAAAGAGGTGAGGACTGCAGGAGAGGGGCAAAGCTGAGAACCAGGGAGGTTTCTTTAGACGTGATTTGGGTTTCCAGCTACCAGCATCTCATGGATGCATACAGTCCCTGTGTTGTTCACAAACCCACACCGAGTTTGAAGGACCCGACAGAGGACAGAACCCCTACCTGGGTGTAATCTACTCTATTCCAGCAGAGAATTACCCTGGGAAGGATCAGGGGTAAAGCTACAGCAGCGTGCAATTCCCCTGGGATAGATGCACTGTGTCTGTTCCTGTTTTGGGACAGCCAAATGCTCTATGCAAGCAAGCCATTGCTTGCTCCCTTGCTTAGTGGCCAAGAACAGCAGTAGCTCACTACCTAGTAGCTGCTCATCGTCTGTCTACCCTGGATCCTTAATGTAATTTATATCTGTGTCCAAAAACACCACGGATTACACTGCTGTAAAGGTGTCCCCAGTGCAGACTGCAAATACCCAATGCAGCTAGTACAGTTGTATCACACTGTACTGTAGCACAGTTATCACTGCATGCTCTCCCACTGCAGGCCCAGTGGCCTAATGGATAAGGCATCAGCCTCCGGAGCTGGGGATTGTGGGTTCAAGTCCCACCTGGGTCGATTTGGATAGTAATTTTTTGCACCACTTACTGGCACGGGTACAAGACTGACTCCTGCCTGGAGGCATCCCAAGGGCCAGTCTGCTCTCAAGGCAACTTCAGCTTCCCTGCATCTGTGCAGGGGGCTGCACTAGCTGGCCCTTGACATCCTTTTCAACAGTAAGAGCCTCTCTTATGCCCGCTGCCGTTATCTCTACTTTCCTAATGGGAAAATTCAGGCACGGGTGATCCGCCTCATCACTGGCATCAGCATCACTTTCGTGCACAGCACGTGGGAGGAGCAGAGAACCAGGCCTGCTGCAAGCACTGCACGGACCAGGACAAACAGGGAGAGACCTGACTACATCTGCACGGAGCCTGCAAAAAGGGGCAAGAAAACCCAGACCTCCCACGCTTTGGGGCCTTGGCACCAGCCGAGCCCCTCTTCTGCACTTAAACAGAGCTGCAGCTCCACCAGCCTGCAGCAAGGCCACGTCTACCCCCAGCCCAGGAGGTCCCCAAAACTGCTATAAAGCATCATCTCACCCCAGCTCCATCGCCCTTCAGAGCTGAGCACATGGAGCCAGGTTCTTCACGGCGTAAGGGGGATTTTGCTTGCTACGCCAGGGCTGAATCTGGCTTGCTGGTTCTGCTTGTGGGTTGGCATCACCATGGCATTTCTCTGGCCGCAAAAGTGAGCGGTGTCATTCCCAATCAGCAAGGCACATTCATCAAGGGGCAGAACTCGATCGACGTGGGAGAAGAAAAAAAAAAATCAGAAAGCCAGAAAAGCCTGATTTCCACCTAAAAATCAGGCGCATGGCTGGTCATTTGGTGCTGCGGGACAAGGAAGCTCGCCGGCACCCCCTGCTGCTTCCCACAAGCACGGCAGCAGGGACAGAGATGGCACCTGGCTTGTGCGAGCAGAGCCAGACCCCTCGCTCCCCAGCCAGCTCTGCATTGCAAACGGCTCAGATCCCGGTGAGCAAACGCATGGCCCTGAAGTACGGACTCCTCCAAAACCGTGAGCTTCTCCCCAAAAGCACTCAGCATCATGTTTCTTCTGGAAAAGCAGGAGCTCATGGAAGCCGATTGACGCACACGGGTGGGTAGAGGGGCTGCAGACCGCTAACTGTAGCCTCCCTGCCTAGAAAACGGACAGGGTTAAGTTGCCTCCGGAGCTAGAGCACAGACCTTCGCTCTCTACAAGCCAGCCCGTGAACAGCCACTAGCCCCTCCGGCATCTTTGTGGCAGAGATGTGAAAGGATCCATTTCTAAACGGTGCCACGTAAGATGTTTTCCAATGTGCAAAGCCAACTGAGAGAGACAGGAGTGATGACAATTTACATTTCTGCCAGACTCGGACACGCGGAGGCCTGGCACTGCGAGGGCTCACACGCCAGCCCGGAGAGACGGTACCTTTAGACCCGTCTCCACAGCCGGGACAGGCAGGCTCCTTGGGCTCCAGGGACCCCTTGCACCTGGGCTGGGCTCTCTCCAGCCAAAGGAACGAGCTCTTTGGAAACGGCTGCTCTCCAGGACCCCTCAGACAGCAGATTTCCTGCTG
>NW_005841973.1:2730188-2731445 GCF_000455745.1 Alligator sinensis | reverse complement strand
TCCGCTGCATTCACCGAGTCGGACACGAGAGGGAGCGTGTGCTCTGCATGGCTGCACTGGAAAACTGTCTCCATTCAAAACCCCCAGAACGTCTCCCCTATTTCTGGGAGCAGATCAGTGAGCCTCCATGCACGAGCTACCCTGCCACTGGCTGAGGAAAGCCCATTGCTCCTCCACGAATAATGATGATTTCCAGCCCCCCCCAGTGCCTTCACATCTGCCTGGTCCTTTGGAGTCCATAAGGCTCCTTGCTTCCCCCAGGCCCATTTCATCTCTCCCGTGGGCAGCTGGCCCCTGCTTCCCTCCCATGTCGAAACAGAGCCTCTCCCGCGAAGACTGACGTGCTCTGGAGTCGCAGGGTCTGAGCACTGACCTGGGAGCCAGGAGACCCGGGTTGCAAAGCTGGCTGCAACAACGGCCTCCTCTGTGCCCTACCTGTAACAGGGGGATACTACTTCCTCCAGGCCTGCTGTGCCAGCAAGCAAGGGCATGTCACGGCAGGGCAGTTTCCCATAAGGGGCAGTGCCAGCCTTTCCCACCCACATGCCCCAAACGTGGAAATGCAGCAGCGAGGCTGCTTGTGATGTCCCTCGGGGGCTGCTCTCAAGCCCTGTGTCTCCAGCAAGCCCAAGTGCAGCCAGGGGGGTGACCCCAAAGTGGCCACACTGGGGTATCCGTGGGATGGGATCAGGCAGATGGGGCATGCTGCTGTCCTCTGAGCAATCACCTACAGAAAGACAGGTGGGGAAGCATCACCTCTGCCTCCTAGGGTCCTACAGGGCAGAAGTGAAAGCAAGCAGAGTGCTGTCAGCTTTGCTTTTGCAGCAAAAGGCCATTTGCAGACGCAGGGAACCAGTGCCCCCTCTCCCTCCCCACCAAATTCACACTCACTCAGCTCGCACTGCGAAGGTTTCTTCACAACCCGAAGGACTGAGCTCGAAGAAAAGATGCCGAGGCAGCTGACCGCAAGTCCACCCCGCTGCCGGGGCAAGCTGCTCTCTGCCGAGGGCAGGGGATTTTCAAAGCCCCCAATTCAAGAGATCATTAATGACCTTGAATCTCAGGACTGAAAAGCATTATAAAACAGGTGGGGATAGAGAGCGAGGTTCGCCAGCCAGCTAAATGAATCAAATCAGCACGAGAGCGAGGATGAGAACCCAGGAGTCCTGACAGCTAGATGCTATTCTTAGTCGTGTCTTTAGACGTGACGGAGCAAAAGCCGAAGCCAGTGAGAAGTGCTGCTAATATCTCCCCCCC
>NW_005841973.1:2716995-2728315 GCF_000455745.1 Alligator sinensis | reverse complement strand
ACAGCGAATACAGAACCGATGCTATGAATATTCCTGGCAACATCAGCCTCAAAGCAGCATCCAGTCCAGAAAAGCCAGCAAGCTGCAACCCCTCCTGCAGCATCGATGGGAGGGGAGAACACGCCCTGCTATTTTTCACTCTCGCCTAAATAAAAACCAGCAACTTCAGTCGCCTTCTGTCCTGGGGAGGAAACTTTCCTTCCCCCGTTTCCCTCAAGGTCCTTCCTCTCTATGCTGCTCTCTCAGCACTCAGAGGAGGAAGGAAATGTGCATTAAAGGCTGCTCAGAGCTACAACCCCTTTCATGGGGACCGGCAGGAAAACGGGCCACGTTATGCCCGAGATTGTCCCGTGCAGCTGGTAAGAGCAGCAAACAACATGGTGTTTTCAGTCCCAACATTTAAAGGCCTTATAACCCCAACTCACTCATCAAGCTAATTTGCAGGCAAAAACCAGCTGCTTGGTGCCTGTAGCCAAATCAGTGGCAGTGGTAGGAGCAGGGCCCTGGATGACCTGACCGCACAGCGCCCATCGGAGCGTTACCTGCAGCACGCCGAAGCTTTCGCCCCTCCTGAAGCGGAGACCTTCACAATGGGGCCTGAGCTGCAACCCGCTGGCTCCCTGACAGCTCAGGTCGGGCCGTCTTGCCTCCAATCGCTTTGAAATATTCTGTTTATCCTCCTAACGGAGGAGCCAGCAGCCAAGTCCTATCCATTCAGGCTGGCTCAGCGCTGTGGTTGACGAGGTGGGGACGCTGGCTTCCTAGACCTCCGCTTGGAGGTCTGCTCAGAGCACCCGAGAAGCCCCGGTGTTTATCTGAGGCCAACCCCACAGGGCATTAGTCAGGGACTTTTGCTCAGGGAAGGAAAAAAAAAAATGCAATACCTCCTCCAAGCAGAGGCAGGTCCAGGAGGTTGTAAAGAGGGGTTTGGGAGCCGTGACCAGTGCTGCAGCGGCGGCTGCACCCCACGCTGCAGGAGCAGGGGGCCTTTTTAAAGTCCCCAAAGCAGGTAAGAATCCTTTCCCCTTCACTGGTCTCTCTACTTACGCCTCCGAGTGCAGGACACCAGCCCGCCGCCACTGTCCCTGCCCCTCTCCACCTGACCGCATAGGGAGCTGGGCTCGGCCAAGGACAGCGGCAACCAGGTCTCCCTCCCTGCCCTGCTCCGGAGCTGGCAGGGAGCACCAGAGACCAGGCAGGGAGGAGTCTGCCCATTGCTGCCACCCGCTGCTGTCCCCGGCTCAGGTGAAGGGGGCAGAAGTGGCTCCAGATCTCCCCCTGCCCCTGGGTCAGCCAGGAGGGGAGGTGCTGCTGGACACAGAGGGAAGGGAAGGGGTGCAGAGCCGGTGGGAAGGGAGGAGAGCTCTTACCTGCTTTGGGGACTAATAAGAAGTCCTGACTGCGACTCCGGTGGCGTTGTCTGAAAGGTGGGGGGTTGCAACTGGATCCACCCCTGCCTCCAAGCATCTTCTTGAAATTTGCTATGGGCCTCTCTCATGGCAGCCTCTGCCACAGTCCTGCACTTACCCCAGGATCAGGCCAGCCCACGTCTCATCAGCACATCTCAGAGCTCTCCTCAAGGGGCGTCAGTCGCATGATCTGATCCCTGTTCCACAGATGGGGAAACCGAGGCGTGAAGCACTCTATCAACCGAGGCTGAACGCCCTGACCTGGGCACGTGCCTGTCTGCAGGAACAAACCCCAACGTGGCGTGGCATGCTCTGTCCAGCCCCTTTCCTAGAAGGCACCGCATGGGCATAAGGACTTGGTAAATCTCTAGCCACCGCCAGCTTGAGATGCTGAACATGTAGGACGCCGACACGAAGCCTCACGCCTAACATGGAGAAGATGCCAGTCAGGCCTGGCCACCAAGTGCTGTATGCTAACATCTCCATCACCGCACCCTGCACCCCGCCATGCCCCCTCCTTGCTGCCGGCCAGCTATCTGCTAGGCCTGCTTGCTAAGTCACTTTATTAAGAGTGCTAAAAACACTCTTTATTAAGAGTGCACAGCCAGCTAGCACAGCAGGGCCTGATCTCCCCCAGGCCTCCGGGCACCACCGCAGTGCAAATCAATGAGACTCGCTGCGCTCCCATGGGGCGGTCATTAGCAAGTCCGGCATAAACTGGCAGGCATCCAGCCGAATGGCTTTATCTCCGGCCCCAGGCTCTCAGGGAAAGTCCCATATCCCAACTCCACCCTGCCCTATCAGAAATCAGAAACAGCCCCAACCACCCACAGGGCATTTCTTCTCTTAAATACCACGATCCTAGCACAAACTCGAGAAGCAACGGGAGCGCTTGGAGCTTTATCAAGAGCTCCTCCCAGCCGAGGGGAAGGAGCATTATCTTTTAGCTTCTGTTTCCAGGCCAGGAAGCTGGGGCACGCAAGACTTGCTCAAGGTCTCGGTAGCCGAGCAAAGGGCATCGACTCTTGTCTGCCTCTCCTCTGCAGCTGTTCAGCAGCACTATTGCCTTCCTCCAAACTGCCTCTTCTTTTATTAAAAAAACACCTTTGAACTCAGTCCATCCCCCGCTTGCTTTGCCCCCTTCACTATTGCCATGTTTCTCCGTGCATGAGCTATTGCCCTTGTTTTTAGGGGACTCCAAACTTCCCCTGCAAAGCACCCAGCACCGGTCAGTGCTCTGCAAACAGCTTCCCCTGTGGCCATCCACCTTGGGCACGAGGGCCTGGATTCCCCTTGCTGAGCCCCGCTTAGTAATCCCACGCACACGTTTGTTCTCATGCAAAAAGGTCCAAAGCACACAGCCCCGTTCTCCCTAGCACGTGACAGACATTTGTCTTTCACACGCTCAGATCATAGCTTAACACGCTACGCCTGGGGGCCGCACGTAGCCGCTGCTTGCACCGCTTTGAAGATGCTGACTCAGACCCCGCTCCCTTAATGGGAGGCACAGGTCCGTCAGCCAAAGCAAGCAGCGGGTCCCTCTCTGCCCTGCTTCTTTGGCATCGTTTCAGATCCTATTTCAGCTTCGCAAGAGCCAAAAAAAAAAATAAAGAGGTTGAAGACCCTCCGCGGGAGGGTCTGAACAGCGAAGCCGGTGGATAACGACGGTCCGATTTCCCCTACTCCTTGCTGCGCTGAAGGATGACTGCAGCCCCCCCGTAGAGCGGCTGTCACCCCAGGAGCACAGCACCTGCATGGAAGGAGATGGAGAAAGCCACAAGCACGTGCATGCAGAGACATGGAGAGGACCAGCCCCCGAATCCATGAGCATCGTTATGCGGGGCACAGTGAGGATGGGAAGAGCCTGGGTGACGAAGCAAACACCCAGGCCTCGGCGGCTCCTTGGCTGTCCAGGCACCCGCTGCCCCTGGCATTGCTGGCATTTCGGCGCAGCCTTGCTAGAGAAAAGCAAGTGTCCCCCAGGTGCTATGTCCAGGGGAGTTGTTTTAAAGCAGAGGAGAAAGCCCCACAGAGAAGGGACAAGACAAGAAACCAAGAGAGAGGACAGAAATCACTTTGCTAAGGGGCAGGGATGGGTGTGAAGGGAGGTGCCGCACGGGAGCTGCGAGTCAGGACAACTCCATACCTAGCCCTGCCTCAGCCCAGCTCTCAGCTGCCACCTCTTTGCAGACAGGGCCCATATCTCCCCAACTCCTCATGCAATGCCCAGCACGAGACCCCCGTGTTGCACGGGGGCTTTGGGGAGCTGCCAGCTCCGCCCTGCAGGGGACGATGCCGCTCCACGCAAGACAGAGACTGGGAGGAGAGACAACACCAGGAGGAAAAAACGCCAGGTCCTAGTCATCGGGGACTCCCTGCTGCGAGGGCTGGAAGGTCCGATCTGCAGGCCCGACCCCATGTCACGGCAGGTCTGCGTCATGCCTGGGGCTCGGGTCAGGGACATCACGGAGAGGATCCCGGGCTGCATCCGGCCTGCAGACCGGTACCCCATGGTTGTCGTCCATGTGGGTACAAACGACGCGGCAAGAGGCAACCCTGACCGTATTATGAGGGACTTCGAGGCTCTGGGGACCAGGCTTGTAAACTGCAGCAGCAACTGGAAGTCACTGCTGCCCCTGTGTACCGGGCACCTGGCTAGGTCCCTATGCTGCTGGTTTTGACACTTGGTAAAGTCCTTCTGTAACCCAAAACTAGTATAAGAATGGAGCTATAGTGGCTGTTGACTCACTGTGTATCTCGCGCAGACTTGTAATCAACCTAAACTAGTGATTAGTGAAAAGATGCCTAGCAAGCTAAGTTTATGCCTCTTCTCTGTTACCGTGTGTGCTTAGCACTGCTACAGGTATCATTAAAGCTCTCCCTGAGTAGCACCAAGGGCCTAGAATGGTATAAACTCAAGTATATGCTCTGAGAACCTAATCAGCATGTGCATGCTGGTTTTGTCATTTGGATATTTGCATTGTAGGTATTTGCACAAGTGAATATTAAATTTGGTGGCATCACTTCTATAAGTTTGGTCAGACTTTCAGGTAACTACATGTAACCACATATAAAAAGTTACTTGTATGTAGTATACTATAGTTACTTTTTCTTCCTGTACATTACCTCTTCACTTAAAGCCATGTTCCTTATTCTGGCATGCCTGTGGGTATCAGGGGGGGGGGTGGGACTTTATGTCAAGGAGCACTACACATCCTCTGCCAGCAGTATGGGGTCAGGGGAAGGGCGAGCTGAAGTGCTCTGGGTCAAGATCCAGGGGGGGCAAGGCGAGAGGGATTTGACGGTGGGGGTCTATTACAGACCCCCCAATCAGGAGGAGGAGCTGGACAGGGAATTTTCAGGCCAGCTTGCGGAGACACTAAAAGCAAGGGATGTAGTTGTCATGGGCGATTTTAATTACCCGGACATCTGCTGGGAGGAGCAGTCAGCCGGGACGGACCGCTCCAGGAGGTTCTTGGCCGAGTTGCAGGACCTCCACTTGATTCAGGAGGTGCACAGTCCCACCAGAGGAGATGCTCTGCTGGACCTGGTCCTGGCCGCAGGCGACGACCTGGTAAGAGGCCTCCAGGTTCTTGACCACCTGGGCAATAGTGATCATCGCGTGCTGGAATTCACCATCCAGCGTAGAGTGTCAAGGGCCCGCAGCAAGGTGGTGGCCCTAGACTTCAGGAGGGCCAACTTCAGTGAGATGAGGAGATTAGTGGGAGAGGAACTGGGGTCCTTGAGGGCAGAGGAACTCAGCGTCCAAGAGGAGTGGTCGTTCCTTAAGGAAACGATACTCGGGGCCCAAGGGGTGTCCATCCCGACAAGAAGCAAGGCGGGCAGGAGTGTCCAAAAGCCCCCCTGGCTCACCAAGGGTGTCCGGGAATGCCTGCTTGCCAAAAGGGTGGCGTACGCCCGGTGGAAGGGGGGTGTAATCTCCAAAGAGGAGTATACCTCCTCTGCTCGGGCCTGCAGGCGGGCTGTTAGGAAGGCCAAGGCGGAGATAGAGCTCGGATTAGCGTCCAGGATTAAGGATAACAAAAAGTCCTTTTTCAAATATATTGGGAGGATGAAGAAGGCGCCGGGTAATGTGGGGCCCCTGCAGGATATGCGGGGCAATCTGGTGGTTGCGTCAGAGGATAAAGCGGACCTCTTTAACCAATTCTTCACCTCCGTTTTCTTGTGCAGGGACCGGGACTTCCCTGCTGTGATAGAAGCCGGACGCGAGGGGATCGCCTTCAGACCTCAGGTTGGGGAGGACCGGGTTAGAGAGCTTCTGGAGGGGCTGGACGCGTTCAAGTCAGCGGGTCCGGATGCTCTCCACCCCAGGGTGCTGAGGGAGCTGGCTGGGGTTATTGCAGGGCCCCTGGCACGGCTCTACGAGCGATCGTGGTGCTTGGGCCAGGTGCCAGACGATTGGAAGGTAGCTAATGTGGTCCCCATCTTCAAAAAAGGGAAAAGGGAGGACCCGGGCAATTATAGGCCCGTCAGTCTTACCTCAATCCTGGGGAAGCTCTTTGAGAAGATCATCAAGGAGCACATTTGTGATGGGCCGGCATCCGAGATGATGCTCAGGGGCAATCAGCATGGATTTATTAGGGGGAGATCATGTCAGACCAACCTGATTGCCTTTTATGATCAGGTCACAAAGGCCATGGATGCAGGTGTCGCGGTGGATGTAGTCTTTCTGGACTTCAGCAAGGCCTTTGACACCGTCTCTCACCCCATCCTAATTAATAAACTAGGCGACTGTGGCATAGATGCCTACACGGTCAGATGGATTGCAGATTGGCTGAAGGGTCGCACTCAGAGGGTGGTGGTGGATGGATCATACTCGACTTGGGGGGAGGTGGGTAGTGGAGTCCCCCAGGGCTCGGTCCTGGGGCCTGCGCTGTTCAATTTCTTCATCAGCGATCTTGATGTTGGGGTGGAGAGCAACCTGTTTAAATTCGCTGATGACACCAAAATTTGGGGGGAGGTGAGCACGCTAGCAGGGAGAGAGAGATTGCAGAAGGATCTGGATAGGTTACAGGGGTGGGCAGACAGGAACAGGATGCGTTTCAATACGGACAAGTGCAGGGTGCTGCACTTGGGTAGTAGGAACCAGCAGCACACTTATACGATGGGGAGCTCCCTACTTGAGAGCACGGAGGCGGAAAGGGATCTTGGTGTCATTATTGACTCCAAGATGAACATGGGCCGACAATGCGAGGTCATGGTTGGCAGGGCTAACCGGACCTTGTCGTGCATCCACAGGTGCATCTCGAGTAGAGCCAGGGAGGTGATCCTCCCCCTCTATGCGACGCTGGTCAGGCCGCAGCTGGAGTATTGTGTCCAGTTCTGTGCGCCCCATTTCAGGAGGGATGTGGACAACATGGAGAGGGTCCAGAGGAGGGCCACCCGCATGATCCGGGGACAACAGGGCAGACCCTACAGTGAGAGACTGCGGGACTTGAACCTATTCAGCCTCCACAAGAGAAGGCTGAGGGGGGACCTGGTGACCGTCTATAAACTCACTAGGGGGAACCAGAAGGGTTTGGGGGAGACGCTGTTTCCCCTAGCCCCTGCTGGCATAACAAGGAATAATGGGCACAAGTTGATGGAGAGGAGGTACAGATTGGACATCCGAAAAAACTACTTCACAGTTAGGGTGGCTAGGAGCTGGAACCAACTTCCAAGGGAGGTGGTGCTGGCCCCTACCCTGGGGATCTTTAAGAAGAGGCTGGATACTTACCTGGCTGGACTCATTTGAGTCCCGTTTTTGTTTTTAGGGTGAGTGGTTTTGTTTGTGTTTTTGGGTTGTTCTCCCGCCCTGGCGGGGGGTCGGGCTAGAAGATCTATTAGGTCCCTTCCGACCCTGAAACTATGAAACTACGAAACTATAAGTGGCATGCACTGGCTGCTGCATGCTCAGTGCCCCTGGGGAACAGGGTGCTTCTGGTGCTGCATTTTACACCCCCAAACCCCACTATCACACTGGCACCCCAGGAACAGGGCATGGCGCGTTTCCCCCTCCCACGCACCCCAATGCAAAGAAAACAGCTTCCCCCCTTTTTCTACCCCTGCTACATCCCGACATCCTCACTGCCTTCTCCCCCCAGACAGCTGGTCCTGGGGCAAGTCAGGCTCCTGGGGGCACTCGCTCACCTTCAGCCGGGAAGGTGCTCGGTGCAGCCAGTCCAGCAAGACAAGGGTAGCCCCAGAGATGGGAAAGGCTGAAAAAGATGCCTCAAGCTGCACCGAAAAAACAGGGGTGCCTGTGCTCAGTGGCTGGTGCTGAAGAACTGGCCAGGATCTCTTTGCTGCAGTTTCCCCAGCTGAAAAGGGGGAGCCATACCCCACTTATTTCATTTCCAGGGGATGGGAAACTTAATCCCCACCCAGCTTCAGCTCTCGGACATGGAGCCACCCCCTGCGCTCTGAGGAATCTTGTTTCAAGGACATGGCACTGGGCTTTGTTGGCCATACATAAGGGTCAGTGGCCCAGAAAAAACAGCAGGGCCTAATTCTCCTACCCCCTGGGTGTCACCATTTTGTTCCCCCCGCCCCAGGTAAAAGAAAGCAAGGCAGATTTAACATGCCAGCAAGGCAGCACTCCCCCTTTACATCCACTCTGCACAGCTGGGATTAGCTAAATAAACTGGAGGGGGAAAGGCTAAACACCTTGATGAGTCCGGCAGAGCCCACAATATATTGCACCCCAGGCTATTCAACTACCATCTCCCTCCAGACCTTTTGCAAACTGATTCTGCTCTGTAGTTCACGGTTCTCCAAGGATGTAGACTGCCGTGTCTTTAAGGCAACTTCATTTTAAGGCTAATGAGGGTGTTTCTGTAGCTGTGATTTACCCCTTAATCCCATCTTAATGGCACTTCAAAACTCTACCAGCTGACAGTGAATAACATGCACTTCCTTCCTCCTTACAGCCTGCAACAATCAAAGCAAAGAGGAGGGGAATGGATTTCACAGCTGGGCCGGTAAGTTGTCAAGACAATTTTACCAGGATCCGTGAATGGGAGTTTTATTGTTAAATACAAAAAACCCCCCCAAAACCAGAACCCTGTTCCAGCTGTTGTATTCCCCCCACAGCTACCAGCTGCCCCATCCAGGTTCCCAGCTCCAAAATGCCCCTAACAACTCCCACGCAAGCAGAGACTTCCAGCTTGACCCCTGAAAACCCTTCTCTGAGCCAAGAATCATTTGTCAATTGAAAGTACAGGGCTAATGTAAAGGAACTCGAGTCTTGTATTGAAAACAGAGCTGAGAAGCTCCTGCAGCGATTTAATTTTCTGATTGAATTCAATAAAGCCCGAGTGTCTGCCTGCATCTGGCACAAGATTGCTGCAATGCTGCAGGAGCTCGGCTCCCCAGCTCCAGCCCTGAAATCCATTTGCTACACCATATTTCAGGTGCATCCCATGAAACAAGCCAGAGAAATACCCAGTCTTCAACTAGCAAGGCCTGTTTTTGGGACAGCTATGTGACAGTTGCTTGTAACAGGATCCATGCATGATGCCCCTAATCTTGTTAAAAATAACGATGCGAAGAAGCTCTGTTTCTCTGCCAACTATTGAAGGTTAATGTGGAAAGGATAGCCAGCCAGCCTCTCCGGAGGAAGACCCGTATGTGTGGGGTGGAGGGGGGGTCTATCCCTCAAGGAGCACAAATCCAACCATCTTAGAGTACAGACACAAAAACGACTTACCACTGGGGAAAGGGGGTGGGACCTGACCACTTATCGTTGCTCCACATTAACTGCCCATGTGCACGCGCTAGTCTAACCCCATGGCAAGTGGGAGCTAATCTGGAGTAAACCAGCCCGCCATAAAAGCTACTGCAGGGCAAGAGCCAGCATGCAGGCAGCTATTGTGAAGTGCCTGGCATGCAATAAAGCCCCTTTCCCTTTTTACCTTGTGGCAAGCTATTCATATGTCTTTACCCTTTGCTGCCTGTGGGTTTCTGAACGGAGGAACGCCATTGCTTGCAGCACCAGAAAGCTAAACTAGAAGTGAAGCAGAAAGGGTCTGCCACTGACTGCCTGCACAGCCCTGGGCCAGTCCCTGCACCTGCCCCACGCCGGGATCTCAAACGGATGCTGAAATTAGGTTCACACAGTGCTACGGGGAGCCGGCCTCGAACCAGACACAGGGCTGGGAGGGACTCCTGTGCTCAAGTCCCAGCCCCGGTTTTGCAGGCACCCCCTTGATACAACCAAGCTCATGGGTGAAGGCAGCTCCAAAACGTCCCTCCTTGGACGGTTGGAGCCCGCTTTTCACTTCTAACCTGACCTTATTCACGAGTGCGCAGCAATGGAGAAGCTGGAAGTCAAAAAAAAAAAAATCAACTAGGCACCAATCAGTTGGGTTTTATTTGCTAAACATACAAAAGAAGCGAGACCTAGATTTGAGGACCACCTTCAAAACAGGATTTGGGAGCCCAGATCCCACGGACTGAGTAGGAGGTGGGATCCTACAGCACTTGGGCACTCTTGGGAAGTTTTATCCACTACAAATGGGGAGCAAAAACTAATCTTGCACTGAGCCTGAGGGATATACTGAACAGCAGGTCCCGGGACAGCAGCTGGAGCTGCTAACCGGGTCACTGAAGGCAGTAAAAACAGTCTTAAGTAAAGGCTACTTTTGGAAAGGGTTTGTATTTCGCTCCCATACCATTTGCTGTGGTTCCCTGTGACTGAAGACAGGACCCCATTTTCTACCAAGGCTTAAAGGAAAGAGATATTTGGATTTTTTCTCTCTCGCCCCCTTCCGCCCTTAAAAACCAGCCTAGAAGCGGACCAGACTTTATCAGGCAGGTCCATGCGCAGGAAGCATAATGTGCTGTTATTAGATAACATTGTAGGAAAGTTTTTTTGGTATTCAAACCAATTGTTTCAGTACCTCAAATAAACCAGACCCAGCTTCTTGCTCACACACCACCCTGACCCCGTGGGCCACGGCTCTTCCCAAAACATCCTCATTTTTAAGTCTGCAGAGAGCAAATAAACAACCTCTTCCTCCAGTTTCCATTCAATCCCACATTGCAAACCTAAACCACTACATACGTAATTAGGACGCAGGATGCATTTAGAGCTGGGGATGCAGTACGACACAACTGATGGAGTCATTTTCCTTAACAAGGCAATGATTCTCAAGCAGGGTGCTGCAGCACCCTGGGGTGCCCGGAGATATTTTACAGGGGTGCCACACAATGCTGGCACTGTTACATGAGCAAACACGATTCAGAAGATAAACCCAGAGATTTCAAAGAGGAATCCCGAGTGTTAAAAACATGCTGACCTATCGTGGCCTTCCCGAGTTCTCTGCAAAAGAAAAATTGCTCTAGTGCTTTTCTGTAGTCAAAAAATGGGTGAAAAAAAAAATAAGACCTGGCATTTTCCAAATCTAAAAAGGTTGAAAACTACTGAGATCAGGTTATCACGGCAGGTATATGGAACCAATTAGCACAAAAATACAGCTCCCTTTAATGATACAATCAGCTAACACCAATGTGGATGGGTTTGCCGCTGGTAGCACCAGCTAAGGCCACCGGACATGCCCTCATGATCCATTTGAAATCAGTCAGTAGCATGGGAGCAAGACGTGGATCCTGGCTCCCAGCCCTATGCTCAGTCCATTGGCCCATGCTTTTCTGTCCGGATTACAATGCCGTAGGGGAGTGAGCAGAGCACGCAGCAGACCACAGACCAGGAGCAGGAAAAACACAGCGTGCAGAGCCAGCCAGGTGATCCCATCTGGCCTGCAGACCCCCTCCAAAAGCCATAAGATAATTATCATCGGTCCCGGTCCTTGGCTGCCCCTCTGAAAACCGGTGCCTCGGTACAGGAGGAGCCAGCACCCGCTGCAGCAGCAGCTCCGGGGCCCCCCCCGCCTGGCCTGACCCACCCCACC
>NW_005841973.1:2663890-2716948 GCF_000455745.1 Alligator sinensis | reverse complement strand
CCGCGTGTTAGGGGGACAGGCTGGGCTGGCTGGCACAATGCCGCTACATGAGGCTGGGGACTCAGGTGGGAGCGCAGGGAGCCACACGCTATGGGGCTGGGCCAGCCCTGCTGCCACGTGGGGCAGAGCATGGGAGCTGCATGCTATGGGGCCAGGCTGTGCCGGCTCTGCATGCTGCAGCCACATTTGGCTCCAGGGACCACCCCCCACCTCTCCCCACATGCCCCCACCATCCCCCCCTATACCCCCCCCCCCACAAACCCCCCCCCAACCATACCCACACCCCCCCTCCCTATACACACCCCCCCACCCACATACCAACTCCCCACACACCCCACCATACTCACACCCCACACTCCCCTATACATACCCCATCTACCATACCCACACCCCACACACACACACACACACACCCATAAACCCCAGCCTCCACCATACCCATACCCCACACACACTCCCATCCCTATACACAGCCACCCACACCCCACCACACATGCACACATACTCCCCAACCACACACATCCCTACCTCCCAACACAATATATAAGAGTGAGTAAGACTTTATTTTGAGCTATTAGGTGATCCCCTCTATATATGCTATACAAATGCATGTAAATCAGGGCAAAAATAACTTTTGAAAAAAAAATCAAATAAAAGTAGATGTTTGATTTTTAACATATGATTTAAGTTTTCTTTCCAGTTCCAAGATGGCAATCCTCTCCCTCCTCCCCACTCCCAGAAGGGGTACTTCTGGGGGGAGGGGGTGGGCATGGATTTCCATTCGGAAAGGTCCCAAGATGGCAGCCACTTGCCAAGGGGCAAAGCTACCCTTGCGCCTGGCAGCTCATTAAACTCCTTAAGCAGTCCTCCAGCCAAAATCACTGCCCACCCCTGCCCTAGACTCTTGAAACCAAAGCCCCATGGGGGGTAAGCCTTTTTGCAAACTCCCCATGTGGCTTGAAGAAAGGAAAGGTGAGTAAAGCAAATCCCTCCCAACCCCAGCTCAGCTGCATGCTCATTAATCCTTAACTAAAACCCTTTTCTAATTACAGGCCTTCAACCCATGAAAGGTTAATCCAGGGAACCTGGCAGGGACGGCTACTGAGCCCAGCAGCGTCCTCATCTTCCCTGCTGTTACCTGCGGCAGGGCGCAGGGTGGATCTTGGTGTCCCTGGCTCTGTGCCTTGTAACTGGGCATGAGGGTTTGAAGTGGTGATTTTGGGGAATCCTGAATGCAGGGGATTGGAGGTCCTGCCCCACTCCTGTATTCCTATGATGCCATGTAGACAGGTCACGTTGACCTGCAGCTAAGTGAGACGGTGCTAGGCAGGGGAATATGATTCCAGTAGTTACTTATTGCAGAGAATGGAGCAAGAGCTTCCAGGACCAGACCCAAACCTCCTCGACAGTGGGGTCCAAGAGGGCAGGAAGTAACTACCTGACTCGGTGAAGCAGAGCCCGCGGGACACGACACGGGCTCTTCTCTTCTGCAGGCCAAAGGTTACCCGCACTTCAGCTCCCGAGTGAAAACTGCAATGGCCATTGCTGTGCGTGTTACCGCTGCACATGATGACCGCCGCTTTCATTCACATCCCAAGCCTTAAAAGCAAGGTGCTTTTTGCCATTAAGACACAGGCAGCAGCAGCAGACCACGTGCTGATTCTGTAGCTGTTCAGTGAAACTAATGCAGGTGTAGGCAAAGCTTATCGACTCTGCCGTAGCCCTGATCTCACCTCTGCGGCATGACCCCCAGGACACGATCCAGTGCGGAGGAGGTGCATAATGCTCTGGAGAAGATGTAAAGCAAGGGTTTGATTTTAATTAAATAGGAAAGTAGAGGAAACATGCAGTAATTAAGTGGGTTTTTTTGATTCACACCAAAGCTCTAGGTAAGGAACGCAGAATTGAAGGCTGCAGGCGGATGTCACCAAAGGGGCAGAGTTAAGGCTGTTTTGGCAGCACAAAGAATCATAAAAAATGAGGGTTGGAAGGGACCTCAGGGGGTCACATCTGCTCCGAACAGGACCAGCCCCAACTATATCATCACATGTGTTTATGAATCTCTGGTTAAGAGGCTCCCATTAATTTTCTCCTCCAGTTCTGTGCATTGTCAGAAGAACACGGCTGAGAAATGATCTGTGAGGAGATGTGATGGAGCATGTTCAAAGCTGCTTGTTCGTTCCAGGTGAGTGGCATCCGAAGCCACGGGTCAAAGGGAGTTGCTAAAGGTCAATACACTGCAGCTCTCCGGACATCTGCAAGTCGCCTACTTCCAGGCTGGCAAGACAGAAATGTGCAGGGGGACGTAATGCCATTTAAATCCCTGGCCGTGGTTCTCCAGGGCTCATCATATCTCCCTTTAGTAGTCCACACAGCATGCAAGAGGGGTGTCAGGACTACCTATAAGTAATCCTGTCCACTTCAATACAAGACCCCCCTTCTCCAAAGCTGGCCCAGCCACTGGCCACCTCGACCTACACAAGGGAGGTTCAACCTTGACTGTATCTATTTTAATTTCTCCCCAGCATTTTGCCAGTCTGCCCAGCAGAGTTGAGATCAGTGCCTGCCACCATATCACGGCAAATCTGTGCTCGCTGACCTCCTTTTTTCTTGGTTAAGCTTGGAAGTAAAACTAATGTAGAAGGTCATCGACTGTGGGCGTTACATGGGAGAAGAGCAAGATGCTCAGCTCTAACGGAGCTCCTGGTTCGAAACTGGGACTGCTACAAACCAAGTCTCTCGAGGTTTCCACTAGATATGCAGATTTGAGTGTGTTGCACCCATGCCTCAGCGCTCAGCCTGCCCTACCTCAACACGTGAGCAACTACACTGCAATCCCCCTTACAGTAATCTCACCAAGATGCCAGGCAGCATATCCAGTGATTCTTTAGGCTGCCGTAAGACGAGCCACTTTATGATGCCTCCCCACTGAACTATAGGAGAATGTATCTGCCTTCCTAGGCACGCAGAGCAGCATTTTGGGAAGGCCTGGGAGGACTAGCCACACATGTGGTTTAGTGGATCCTCACAGCCCCGTGGGTGGGTTACCAAGCTAAGTGAGAGCAGACCAGGCTCTACCTCTTATCAAGCTTGCTAGTCTAGGCTGAAGGCACTGCTAAACCCAGGCAAGCGGATTTGGGTGGGGAAAGGGTTGGCAAACCCTGATTATGAGCCCAGGGTAACTGCAGTGCAGACACAGCTTGACTATTCAAGGCCATGTTTCCTCTTGGGTAAGAACATCGGTTGGATGAAAAGCTGCCCCTTTATCCAGCAACCCCAAAGGACAGACTCCTGTGGGAGGTGGATGAGGCCCTTTCTGACCAGAGCACATACTCCTTTTCCCAAATAAAGGAGTGTAGCTGTGATTATTTGCCCAGTCGACCCGCACTGCTCAGGGAGATACCATGCCCACTTTACCTGGACTCAGGCACCACAGGCTTTTCCTGCTTACCTCTACCCATGAAAGCTCAGGTATACATAGGCAGGCAAGGTTGTTTGAGTAGAGGTGATATCTTTTATTAGTTGGAAAAAAGCACACCCAAAAGTTTGCTAAGAACTTTTTTCCAACGACTCAGTCGGTCTAATAAAAGATATCACCTCTAGCCAAAGAACCTGGCATGCCTGTGTCCTTAGACCGACACGCCAACAGCCAAAAACCCAGCAGGTATGCACAGGATTTGTATTTATGATGACTTATCTTGGGGAACACTCAGGCAGTGGCTTTGTTAGGATAAAACTAGAACCCCATTGCATGGAAAATCAAAGTTCAAACGCACCAGCCTTCCTGACCTGTGGCTTAGAAACAGATCCCGAATACCCAGCCCCAGCCTGCTGCCCTGCACTCATCTATGGCCCCCGTATGAGCAGGGCTTACGTGAGAACCAGAGGCGCCAACAAAGGATTTCATTTCAAGTCTCACTCTGCATCCAAAGGCCTGGACCCTGACCTGGATCCACAGCAGCTGTTGCAGCTAATCACACCCCCGGCTCCGGCAGCCCAAGCAATGAGTGAGTGGAAGGAAGTCTCCCTCCGCCTCCTACAGAGAGGGACCTCCGGCATGCTTCATCCAAAAATAAAGTCCTCAAGTTCTCTGCGGCCCTGGCATTTCGTTGCCCTCGTCTGGGATGTCAGTGGTTCTTGCGGCCCAACCTGACCGGCTTTCTTCTTGAAGGGGAGACCCCCAGGAAACCTCCAGGCCATGCAGCGGAGCTCATGATGGAGGAGCTGGTTCTTTACCAGTCCGTGTGTCTGCACCAGGGCTGGCAGATGGGGCGCTCCCGAGCAGACACAACCGCTCCAGGCCACTTGTGGATGGTGAAAAGCAACAGGGAGGCATTGGCAGACAGTAGCTCGGGGGGATCCAACTCACTACACCCCACGGGATGCACAAGCCACCTCTGGTGGCAAGCCAGTAGCTTGCCAGCACAGCTGCCAGATGTGCTCACAGCCCCGTTTATCCTGCTGTCGATTTTAGTTGCCAAAGGCAAATGAAGGCCCTGCATTTGGTGGCAGGCAGGGGAGTGAGCTTCACCCCCTGGGCTCTGGCAGCCACACGGACGAGCGCTGCAGGCCGTAATTTAACCATTTAGTCCAGGGGCCACCACTTGGCCAGCCCTGTTCTTGCAGACGCTATGCAACGGGGGCAAGGAAGGGAGTTCAGTGATAACCCCCTCTATCCTGTTAATTCAATGCAGCAGCTGACCCACCTGTTGCCCTCGTGGCTCCACGTCGTGGCTCCCGTGAGTAAGAAATGTTCACACCCCTGTATTTTATGATGCACTGAAAACATTTCCTTAGCTACAGGCCATGGGTTGAAGCGACTGCGCCAGGGCCAGAGGCAGGGCTGGGCCGTTATGGCGCCTTGCTCCACCTGTGCCAAAGCATGTCTACAGTCAACACAGCTCTTGGTCCCTGATCCCTCAGGCTAGGGTCCAAAGCAACCAGCCCTCCCTCCTGGGATGGCTCAATGGGCTGTTCTGTGAACCTGGCAGACATCAAGCCTGCATTAAGTTTGCAAAGTGCCTTACAGCTACGAGTCCAAGGCATGCTATAAATTATCCCACAGCCTCCCCAAGTACCACCCTCATCCCTTTTCCGGTCTGCTGCTCTGCTTCCTGCTCCCTGCCCTATCTGCCACTATGCTTCCAGGTGCACCACCCCTGCCTTCCAGTGCCATAGCTGTGACCGTGCCTTACAAAGTAACTTCCAGTGCCATAGCTGATACTGATAAGGAATTTATTTAAGAGAAATGAGGTTTGTTAAACCCCTCAGAAAGTCCCCGTAAGAAGTCTGCTGAGATTTAACCAAATCTGCTTTCAAAACAGATGCAGTTAAAACCAATCCAGTGTCTAATCTCTGACAGAAGCCATAACTCTCTCCTCCTGCACAGGTCTCCCCAAGCTCTCAGTCATTTTTACTGCTGCCCCTGGATCTTTTTTTTCTCTCTGATCGGTCTATTTTTCTAAAGATGCATTGATCAGAAAGGAACGTGCTCCTGGGTGAGGCTCTGCACACAGGAAAGAGAGGTTCCCTGGAATGGATTAGGAATGGCTGAGTGAGGACAAGTGAACAAGAAGCTCCCAAAAGACTGAGCAAGGGAAAGGCCACAATGAACAGACGCATTTGGCTAACCGCAGCACACTCAAAGCACCAACCGAATGCATTAGGAGACCCTGGCGTCCACACCTGCCAGCCGAATGGAGCAGAAGAGACATGCAGATGTGGGCAGGGATCATTTAAAAAGTGTGAGGAAGTGGGGAACAGGATTTGCACGCCCACAACACAATCAGAGGCTCAACCATGACACTGTGCCACGTGCTTGGCTAGGAGCGTAGCAGGTTTGAAGGGAGGGATCGTCACAAACGAGTTAAAGCAATTAGACATTCACAACTGGGAGGGGGCAGGGAGGGAGACTGGGGTAAGACACTTCAGAAATATCGATGCGCTCCAAAATCCCATACCCAGGGGCAGCAAAGCACCTCCCTGCATACTTTTCACAATCACTACCGAGTTATACCTCTACACCCCAGTGACAACAGCAAGTGTCATTAAAGAGTCGGGGACACACAAGCCCAGAAGGGGGAACAGACTTACCAGACCCACGTAAGTTGGTTTGTGGCACAAGCGAGACCAGACCCACAGACTGGGCTCCCCGTCCTGGGCTTTAGCCACAGGACTTCTGTTCCCCCTTCGCCCCCACCCCACACTTCATCTGAGCCAAGACTGGAAGTATGTCTAAGGTGGGGACACAGCTTGGTTGCAGATCTACTGTGGTCCCTGGAGTGGGACTATAAGGGCAGCTTGTGCAGTCCACACTCCCAGTGCTACTGACCTGGGTTTCTGAGAAGGCTCTTTGGTGTCCTTCGAGCTAAACCAGCTGGTCTTGCTCTTCTCTTCTCCTCCAGCCACCACCTGAGACGCCTGGGTGGTTCCCTGCTTCTCCCCCAAGCTCTTCTCCCCTGCATCTGCCTTGCCTCTGTGGTGGAAGAGGCCACCTTTTGCCTTCTTGTCTTCCTTCCTGCCTTCCTCGAGAGGTTTGTCTTTCGCAGGCTCTGCAGAGAAGACCATCGGTGTGGCGATCTGCACAGGCTTGCTCTCTATGCGCCCACCTTCTTCCATCCGAGCTCGGCCGAGGTGGTTGTTGAGGGTGACGGCTTTGGTTGAGACCTTGAGCTCCTCTTGCAATACCAAGCTAGGAGGAGAGGGAATGAATCTGGGCTCTTCCTTCGGCTGCGTCTTCTCGAAGCTGCTGCCTCTCCACGACGGCTCTTGAGAGTCGGGAGGGAAGGGGATGGGGCTGAAGCCCTCCTCGGGCCTTTTGGCAACATTTTGTAGAGGCACGGACAGAGGCAAGGAGCTTCGCTGGGCAGACATGGGGCTCTTTGGTGTGGGTTCGTCGCTGTAAACGTGGCTTCCATTGATGCAAAGAGAGGACCTGGAGACCGGCTCGTTCTTTGGCTTCAGGCTTTGGATGGATTTCGACTCGGGTACCGTGCTGACCTGGGAGACTTCATCGCTGAATGCTCGCTTGTGGGTCAGTTTTGGAGAAGGCAGATAGTCTTTCGCTGGAAGAGAAAAAGAGGCAGGAATGAGACTGTTTGCCTGGAAGAACCAGGGTCAAACAGCAACATCACCAGGCCAGGCAGGAATTTTTCCCCCCCTACGGACACCGTGTGGCCTGACGGAGGGGTTTTGAGTCTTCCTCTGAAGAACTGGATGCTGGACACAGCTAGACTAAGCTTTGACTAAGGTACAGGGTTGTTCTCCTACCAGCGTCAGATGCCTGGCTGGGCTGGCTCTGTGTGTGTGTGCGCACAGAGGTATCATCCTCTCCCTAGGATCCTCTAAGCTTGCACTAACCTAGCAGTTTTGCTGTCTGCTGTTGCAGTGGGAGATCACTGGCACTGCCTTCATCTCCCCTGCTTTTTACCTGCTACATGGGTTTCTTTTCGGCGGCTCTAATGTACACAAGGGGCCGGAGGGCATCATTTTTAGGACTTGTTGGAGAAATGGTTGCCTACGAATGCGAGAGACTGTGCTCAGAGGCTAAGGAGCCTCTTTCTAGTCCTGTCTTCTGCGGATCGTAATGAAGTCACCATAAGCTGTGCATGATCCTGCCTTAGGCAGGGGGCTGGACTGGATGACCTCCGGAGGTCCCGATCTCTCTATGATTTCTATGACGATGATGGTAATTGGGGCATGAGCACATTGCCAAACAAGTGACATCATTTCCTCAACTGGGCAGATTGTATAAGAGGATAAAACCCCAGTAAGAGAGGCGAGCAACTCTCCAAAAGGATCATAAGTGGATTTGTGCTGAGGTGTGGGTTATATGTATTAGGGAGGAAATGTTCCTCTAGGACCCACACAATACATTACACTACTGCGGTGCGGAGAATGGTGATGGTTTTTAGGAGGCTGCCACACAGGATGGGGAAATGTGACGGCACTTTTCTGTGCATTTGTTCCTATTTCCAGGTCATGCAGCAGCTGAATACACCCAGCAGGTTTCTATCATTAGAAAATCCAGAAACGAGAACGGCATGGCGTGAAACGGGGCACATCAGAGCGATCTCCCCATTCAATGGGGATTCACAGATCTCCCCGCTGAGGGGCATACGCCGCACACGGGGATCAAAGCTGCTGTCACACACATCCTTATCTCAGGGAAAAACAATAAAACGATGCAGGAACCCCATGCCAAAAGAGTCACCGCTGTTCAGCCATGGGGCTTTGTGCATCTGGGTACTGACCTAGCACGGGAATATCCAAATTGCCAGTGCCCAGCCAACTTAACCATTTGTGGCTAACTCGATCGTTCGGCTGTAGGCCATCACGGGAAGCTAACACACCGCAACAGCCATTGCTTTGCTCACCGCCCCCTCCCATGGGCCAAGAGCACCCCTAAACAGGGGTCAGCCTGAGAGCTCAGCACCTGCAGGCTCCATTGTACGGGCCTGCTCTGTTCAAGGCTGGGAAGCAATCACAGGCTTGAGATCTGCTTTAAATGGGCAGCATGGATTTCCCTGCTCCTGGGGTATCTCCATGCCCAGCCTAGCACCCATCCTTCATGCCTACATGCCCCTCGAGGGGAAAAGGCGTGATGCAGGACACGCTCTCTGTAGCAAGCTGTTTAGCTAATAGGTCCTAATGCCCCCCGCCCCCCTCCCCTTTTTTATTTTAATAAAGGTGACCAAAAAGCTGTATCCTCTTACCAGAGCGCTCTGTGGACAGACTGCTGTGCCTGCTGGGGGATTTGGTTACCTCGGGAGCATTAATGCTTATGCCGAAGTTGTTTGCCAAGCTGCTGCTAGCAGAGGAGATGGTGCTGTCGGAGCCCAGGGAGGTGTTGGACTGAGTGAGGGATGATTTGCGGAGCTTGTTCTTCAAGAAAAACCCCTTGGCTTTGGATTTCTTGCCCCCGAGGTCATAGTCCTCCACGTCGAGGGCTCCCATGCTGCTGGGGATGATGGCGGAGGCGGACTCCAGGTCGTATTTCTTCTTCCCCTTCATCTTGTCCTTCAGCTTGCCGAAGGGCGACCGCGGCTTGTCCTTCATGGACAGGTCAAACATGCTGGCCGTCATGTTGTTACGGGTGAACTGGATTGTGACCTGGATCTCTCCTCGCTCCTTCTCCTTCTTCCCGGCCTTGGAGTGCAGCTTGTACCACCTGGAGTTTGAGAGGAGAGAAAAAAGTTTGTTATTTCCGAGAACCACAACTGAGTGAGCAAGTGCTAAGACCCAGGCTTGTCCACACGGCCAAGGACTATAGGAGCACGGACAGATCCAGTACGGGGCACCCTCTTTGACCTCTGATCCACCCAAAATGTAAAACCAAGTGCCTGGGGGAGAAGCGGCATTTCTATTCAGGCAGTGCAGAGAGAGGCAGTTGACTTTGTGGTTTATTAGCATCTCCCTGTTTCCTGCTAATCTCTCCCCACTCCACAAGTGCTAACAACCCGCTCTCCTTTATAATGGCCTTCATAGTCCACTATTCAAACTATCCTTCCTTCGGCGACTCTGCTGCAATAGCCCTTCCTGGGACCGTCTGTCTTCTATTTCACAGCCCCACATACAGTTTTTAGCTTGACCTAAAAACCTTAACCCAGGTGGGGTAATATTAATCCAGATGTAAAAATGATGATCAGTGAAGCATTGTCAAGACACTCAAGAAGGCTAGATTCTGTTTTATAAATACGACTAAGAGTATTTCCTGTCTAAGTGCAGGGGCGCTGGACCCGACAATCTTGTAAGATCCCTTCCAGCCCCTGACATCAATGCACATTTAACTATAATGACTACTGGACAAATGAGACAATATCTTTCAACTATTTTTTGCCCAGTTTGTTGGGGTTTTTTAATTTATATATACACTCTAGCAAATGAGTGCACTATAGTTTTATATACATTTAAATACATATATAGTAATATATTATATTTATATAACATATCAATATATAGCATAATGGTTTGTTACATAATATACTAATGCATAATGTGTGCATGAATATAATATATGCATAATATAGGAATTATGGGGCAGGGGGCTGGACTCGATTCATATATATCTCAATATATAATATAATATATGCATTATGGGGCAGGGGGCTGGACTCAATTAATATATTAAGATATATAATATAATATAATATATGCATTATGGGGCAGAGTGCTGGATTCAATTTATATATATCTATCAAAATATATAATATAATATATGCATTATGGGGCGGGGGGCTGGATTCAATTAATATATATATATCAAGATATATAATATAATATATGCATTATGGGGCAGGGGGCTAGACTCGATTAATGCATATATATTAATATATATAATATAATATATGCATAATATATGCATTATGGGGCAGGGGGCTGGAGTCAATGATCTTCCAAGGTCCCTTCCAGCCCTAATGTCTATGAAATGTCTATGAAAAATCTATATATTAATGCATCTGTGTAGTATTTTAATACATATATATGATATATTTATAACATAATTAGTTATATTTGTTTTTGCACCAGTCTTAAACTGAATAAACATAGTGCTAGGCTTGCACTTCTGTGGCACCACCAGTCCAACCGTCTTGGGTTTGGACAAGCAAATCGTCCCCCTCAGCCCCTGGCCAGGGAGACAACTTTTATCCACCCCCATTCCCTGTATGGACAAAGACCCGAAGAGGAAGACACTACCCCAAAGTCCTATAGCAACTTGTTGGCTGACCCGGTCTCCTACGCTTTGAGAACAAAGCACCATCCCTAGTCGCTGGAGAGGAGGAAACCCTTGCTTCTTCACAAGAGACGTCCCACCCCACATCCATATCACGGCTTCTCCTCGCACCAGGATGCTGTGCACAACCAGCTTACAGTACCTTCGTTTCCACCCTTGCTCACGAACCTGCCTTAGATAGTCCCATTCCCCCACCCCGTGCCTTCACCTCCTCCAGTCCCAGCCGCCGCTGCCCTGATTTCTTTTGCCGATCAGGATGGGAAACAAAAAAAGAGAAGTCCAATTTCTAGAGCTTGATTTGATTACAAAGCTCTTGGGATTCTCTCCTGCCCAGCTGCTAAGCAAGGGAGCGTGTTAATGGGTTGCTAATTGGCTATACATTGAATAGCCCAGATGTTCTAGGGAAACCCAGATGTTGCTCATTAAGGGCAGAGGTTCCTCAGACGCTCTGGGAAACCCAGCCCCAGATCGGGCAGGACCACAGGGCTGGAAGCCATCTCACCTGAGATGAAAAGCAAGACCCTCCGGCCAGGAGCCGGCCCCTGCGGGCGGGGGGCAGCTCGGATTCGAAAGAGCTTCGATTCGAAAGGGCAGCAGACAAGAGCCACCAGGTACAGGCGAAACAAGGACCAACAGCGCTGAGCATGGACAGGGGGCTCCCGATAGCATGGGAAATGCCACGCGTGTCCGAGGCATCCCACAGACACTCGGTCCGATTTACACATAGCAAGAAACCTGTTGCAGACCCCTCTGCCTCGTAAAACCCGCCTTGTAGTAACCGCCTGCGGAGATTCAGAGACGTGCACGCTGACACCATTTCCCAACCGGCCCCAAACTGCATTTGAAGGGTTATTTCCTGGGTTTTAGCTCTCAACCCACCTCCGGGTCCGTTCAGTAACGAAGCAACGGGAGCTGTGAGAGAGCCTCCGGCTGGGCACATCTTAAACGAGGACTAGGCAAGATGTGGTTTTAAAAAAAAAAAAAATCACACTTTGTGCATCTGATTGACTATCTAAGACTCACAAAGGTTCCTTCCTGATTAGGGCTTCGTTACTCTAATGGGGAAAATATAAGACAACTTCTAGTTATAATACATTAATTGCAAAGGGGGGAAAAAAAAAAAAAATCAGCACCCCTGAACAGACCAGCAAAAGCCCATCGGAGAAAATGAAGGGCTTGGAAACCCCGAAGTAAGGCTTCATTTGAAGAGGCTTAATACTGCCTCTGCCACCCCAGTACAAAGTCCCTTGGGGACTGACCCCAACCCCTCGTTTTTCCAGCTCACGAGGCCGGCTCAGCACTGCCTGCTTGGGGAGGGACCAGTGCCCAGCCCAGCGGCACAGCATGCGTCTCTGCAGGGCTGCATCCCTCCCTGGGAGGAGGGAGAGGAATGCCTGGCCCTGATCCCAAGACGGCCTGAGCCCTGCCAAATCCCACTGAGCTCGATGGCAGCAGGCCCCGCGTGCCCTCGGCCCAGCCACGCCAAACAAGGCGTCCTACAGCAGGGGCCTTGCTCTTGGCAGCCGGCTCCTGGGAGAGCTCCAAGCACAATGGCTCTGCAGGGACGCACCTCGCCGAGCGGGCTGGGCACACGCCCTCGCTGCTCCAAGCCAGGCTCCCACTAAAGAGCATGCACGGCCTGCGCCAGAAATGCAGCATGCTGCTCTCAAGGTCCGTGTTTGGAGATCCGTGGTACGAGGCCACCTCGAAGCTGCCTCCAGCTCTGGCGTGCATGGGAAACGGGCAGAGCCGTGCGCTCTGGGGATGCAAGGCAGACCTGCCTGAGATGTCTCCGCAGCAGCTCGCATCCAGGCCGTGGCACGGACCACGTTCAGGCACGCACGGGAGTCAGGTGGGGGCTGCTGCTACAAGGAGCAAGTAACCCCGCCTGGAGAAGGGCCCGGGATCCTCACCTCCAGCTCGAGGATGCCCCTACTCCCGATCAGGCTCCCTCTCCGGGTACCACCAACGTGATCGAGATGGGGAGGACGTGACGCAGACCTAGCCAGCTGGGCAAAAGCAGACAGGTCTCCCCAGAGCCTAATTTCCCCCCTCACTCCTCATCAGCTTTGCAGCCAGCTACGCCTTTCCCCGCAGCTCTGCCTGCTCCGTGGCTTCGTGTGCAGGTGAGAGCTAAACAGGAAAAAGAACAAGCCAGCAGGGCCAGATAGCACTGGCAGGGCCCGCGACACAGGTCCTGCCAGGCACTGTGCAACAGTCCCGGCAGCACGGGAGGGAAGAGAATGGCTCCAAACCCCCGACTTTGCCAACTTGAAGGGAGGTTGCTGGCAACAGCATGTGCAGTAGGCACTGAGCAGCACCTGCCAGTGAATGCAAAGCTTCCCATGGTCTCCCAGGGCTGGATGAGGATGTGAGGAACAGAGAATGCAATCTCTGTCCTGCACCTGGTGCTACCATCTGCACCCAGGCAGCTAAAGCACTTCTTTTTAAGGCGTGTGCACCTGCACCGCTTGCCCAGGGGGTGAGCTCTTCCGTGGCATTCGTATTTCTCCGCTGCGTTAGCAGCACGGGTGACATGCGATCAGGCCTCATAGGCTCTGAATAGGGCAATTCTGGATGGAACTAGTGCTAACTAAGCAGCCTGCAATCTTCCCTCTGCATTGGCCAGGGCCTGCGGCGTTTCAGCAGGGTACTGCCCAGCCAGCCCCTGCCTTTCAGGAGAGAGAAGTGCACTGAGATCACCCAAGTGATGGTGATGAGTGTTGCTCCCTGGTCAGTCTCCCAGCCCTGCTGATGCCTCCACGCTCCATCCCTCTCATGGTTTGGCAGGGGGGGTGGCAGCATTCGCCTCTTCTTGCCACGTTGGCACATTTTGCCCAAGCAACGGCTGCATTTCAGCAGTGCTGCAACTCCCCTCTGCCCCTCAGAGGGATGGCGGGTGTGAAGTAGGCAGAGATCCCCACCCCAGGCCTACTTCTTAAGGAGTTAGAATATGTGAACGTGCAGAATTTAAACTTCTCTTTGCAGAGAAAGTCGAACAGAGCTGCATTGCAACTTTAATGAGCCAGAGAGCCAAGCTGACAAGCTCAAAGTACAAGCGCCGCATTCCAGCAACCAGGGACGCTGCTGAGGAGGAGGAGACGGCAGAGGAAGCACGGTTGGGTTGGCACCATGAAGCAAGAAGTCCCTGCCTCTGGGCTTGTCTAGGGGGAAAATGCATGGTGCCCGACACTAGCCTCCCTCCGGGCCAGCGTACTGGATTTGCCAGGCACCTCGGTGGACAATGCACTGTAGCTTCAGGATGTTTCTTCTAAGGCTCCTCTCCCAATTCAAAAAGGCTCTGCTTTGCCTGAGTGGGTAGGTCAGCAGGTTCGAGCTCAGAGTTATGCTGAATGTACAATTAAGGAGTCCGCAGAGAGAAGTCACGAGGGCCAGCATGCTGAGAAGTCATGCCCCGTTCACAGTCCTCCACCTGCTTACAACGCACTTTCCCATACGGGCACCGGCAGTCCAGATGTGCCAGTGCTTTTCCTGATGCTGGCAGCACTGCCCAAGCTGCATCTGTCTGAGAAGGGTATCCCACAAGAGGCCCCAGACTGCATACGGAGGGGGTCACACATACAACGGTGTTACTCCCTAGCAAGTCAAGGATGTCATATTTCTGGGGGCAGTGACCTCTGACCCAGTGGCAGCCCCCTTATAATCCTGTCACTTGGGGATCCAGTCTCTAACCATCCCCTTCCTAGGGCAGGAGCCCCCCCAACCAAAGACCCGGGAGGGAGGGGAAAGGAGGGCTGCAGCCCCTTCTTACAATGCTTTGCAATTATCCCAGCGGGTCAAGCACCTGCAATTCTGCTCCCTTGCAAGGGCAGTGCCCCGACCAGCTCTCCTAAGGCATGGTGTTACTGATTTAAAATAGCTGTCGAAGATATGGTCCATGAGCCCATGGAGCCCTAACATCCATCCTGCAGAGCTGCCCGTGGGTCTCTGGTTAGACCAGGGGTGGGCAAAATACGGTCCATGGGCCGGATCAGGGATCCTCACCAGTCCACGGCAGGTCTCTTGGCCTCGCGTGGCTGCACGGTGCAGCTGGTCCCACTGCCCCCAGACGTGCAGCGGGACTGGGGCCTGCAACAGTTCACCAAAACTCCCTAAGCGGCCCTCCGGCTGAACTAATTGCTTACCCCTGGGTTAGACCCATGCACTACACGTGGCGTGCCCCAAACCAGTCCACGTGCCACAAGCAGCACACACGGGTCACAACATCTCACGCACCAAACCAGCCCTCCACACTGGATCCATCGCAAGGAGCCTGCCTGGCCCAAAGACCAGCCCCCAGAGCAAGGAAGTCTGCACAACCTGTCCAAGGAACGTGCCTGAGCTAACACCCCCACGACGGCAGACTCCACGGCAAACCCACCCGCCCAGCTAGGAATGCAGACCCTTGGACGCATCCGACACCTGCTGAGCCCATGTTTCTCAAACTTTTGATACCTCCAGCACACTTTTTTCTGGACTATAACTGGCAGCACACAGCACTCCCCAGTCTGGATCTGGTCTACGGGCCCAATCCTGCATGCGGTGCTAGCCCAGCTGGGGCTGGATTCCTCCATGCAAGGCCAGCACAGCTGGGGCCCCATCCAGCTGCGTAGGGATGGTGTAGCTGAAGCCTGATGCCTCCACATTGGGCTGGATGGGGCTCTGGCTGCGCCGGCCCTGTTTTGAAACCAGGACTCTTGGCAGAAATGCATAATCTGGTATGGACAGGAAAGGTGTCACAGGTCCAGCATGGATGCTCAAAGCTTTTTAATGCTCTTTAAATCACCAACCACAGAGGATTCAGCGCAATCCCTGCCTCAAGGTGCTGCTGTGTTTGCCCACAGGAGATGTGAGCATTCAGTCCATATAGGACAGGGCTAAAAGCGGAGCCAGGGGGCTGCCTGGGGTGTGACCATGTATCCCACCCACGTCCCGGGCAAGCTTACCAGCAAGGAGCAGAGGAGGTCAGTCGGTGGCAACGTGCTGGTCTGGAGACACTGCAGAGCCAGCTCGCCCGTCCCCAGCCTGGCTCATAGGACAGACCCCGGCCACAGGTAAATCCGTCCCGGCTCCAAACCTTCCCCTGGCTGCGCTCAGAGCTAGAAAGGACGTCAACAGGAAAGCCAGCGTGCGGTTTGTGTGTCTAAGGCTCCCCAAAGTCCAGGGCAGGTCAAAAGCCACATGTGGTTGTGTATGAGCTTGTCAATAGCTCACAGACCCACCGGGCTCACAAATACATTGCAGCTTAGCAGTTCAGGCAGGTCATTTTTGCAGTTCTGCTGACCTCCCTGGGCCTTGCTGCCTTCCTCCCCCCAAATATCTGCTGGCTTCATGTGGAAGAGCAATCACCAAACCGGTCAGCAATTAAAAGTCAGCCAAGAAATGCATCGGAGCCACAAAAGAACGACTCCAATGTGATGGTCAGAAGAGCGGCGTTGCCCAAGGATGGCGGGGGGGATGCTAGGAAGCGCTCTCGCGCTCTGAGGATGCTTCAGCACTCCCACAAGCTGCCACGGAGGCCGTGGGATCCCGTCACAATCAAAGGCTTGCACTGCGGTCTGGGGGTGCTTTTCCGACAGCAGATGGTCCTTTTAAATAGAGGGAGAGGAGGAGGGCAGGATTAACTAGGACCTTTTCTGAGTAAATAGCCTAACCCCACGGGAGGTTTTATTTTGGTGAACAATCGCTGCTCACACATTCCAAGGTAATATTAGTCGTTTAAGGCCTCCTGCAAGCCAGTATGTCTACGGACCCCGGGAAAAATGTAGGAGCAATTCCCGTGCACCTTCCAGGATGGCTACTGCTGTCTCTGGGGCGTTCGCAATGCTGTTCCTCGCTCTGGCGGAAAGAAAAGTCAGGTTGGAAAGACCCCAGCTTCCACGCTTCGCTGTCCGCTGATCCCTTCCAAACGAGCAGGACTGGGGGGTAACAGGAATGAAGCACAGCTGGAGCCCACTGCTTCCCAGCTGCTACGGGAGGCGAGCATGAAGTCCGTTTTGCTTCTAAGTTGAGCCCGGTTTCCAACTCTATGACCTCAGGAAAGTCAGATTTCCGACTGAAGTTTGCTTGTGAACCTGCTCAACAAGGGTTGTGTCAGAGGCAAACACGGCCTACAATAAAGTCCCTAAGGAAACAGCCCCGAACCAGCCCTGGGAGATGCATCAGGTGCATCGTTCTCCAGCACGGACGGCATCGGCTTTAGGAGTCTCGTGCACCTGATACAAGTCAGGAGGAGCTGGAGAGCAGCAGCCATGTGTGTTGGTGCCAGGCAGCCCACAGCAGCAGGAAACAGAGCAAGAGATAGCTCTTTCCTACTGATAGTACTTTTGCAAAGGGCATTTTCCAAAGAGGACGACACCCTTTCCGGCAGGGTAGGAACAAATGAAGCTCCTGCAGCCTCCCCATGGCCCAAATGAGTGCCCGCCCCAGGGGAAAGGGAACAGCACCGTGGCAATGGCAAAAACATGGACTGAGTTAACCCAGCGGCGGCAGGAGTCTGCCTGGGATGCTCTCTTCCTAGCTCTGCCACTGAGTAACTGTGTGACCTTTGGGAAGTTACTTCACCTCTGCCACCCGGAGACGGGCAGAGCAGTACCCTGGGTTTCACACAGGATGCCCTGCCCGGAGCCGGGGACGGCACTAGTTGCCTCCCGAGGGCCCTCCCCGCCCTGCGTGTCTACCACTGGAGTCAAGCGGTAGGATACACAAGTTCACGGGTAGCCTGGAGGTTTGGTCTCATCAGGATCTTCCAGCAGAGGCGTCGGCACAGGGACCCATACCAGGCCGTGGCTCCCGGGTGGACGGCACTTCACACATGTGCTAGCTTTGCTCCACAGCTCCCCCAGCACCTCTGGGAGATGCTCATGTGCACGATGCCTCCTGCCAGGTCCCCAGGAGTGCCTGGTCTCCAGCCCCTCCATGCTTTGTGATGCAGGATCGCTCCATGAATCGGTGCAGGATGGCGCCTGTTTGTTCTTCGCCCCCTCGGCTCCCTCCAATGCAATGCCCATCCCCAATGGATGCAAGCTCCCCACTGGCACCCCGTACTCTCCATGCGCTCTACAGCCCAAAAAATGTCTCTGGACACCACATTCGAGCAGCATCTCACCTAGCACATGCGAGCTAGCAAAAAACAGGGGTGAGGAAAAGCATAGAGAAAGAGAATGAGGAAGATCGGCCCTCCGCAGAGCCCCCGGGCAGAAACAGGCGGCGGGTGCCAAGAAGCCGTTAGGAAAACAGCAGCAGGTGAGTCAGGCCAAATCTTTCCGTGGACAGCAGGATGGAAACATGGTTTGGAGGAAACAGCGGCCAAAGAAAATAGGATTTTATGAGTGTGTTGCTCAGTTTGCAACAGGAGCTGGAAAGAGCTCAGCCTCATGGAAAGGATGTGGCAAACTGCGAGAGGAAGGCAATCGGCTTGCGGTCCGATTCGCTGCGCAAGGGGACGTGCAAGTCACTCTTTTTTTAAGTGCAAACATCTCCATGTAATAGAGAGGCAGGGTATACCGATCTGGAGGGAGAGCGCTGCGCTCTAATACCGTGGTTCTCAACCGGTTCACACTCAAGACACCCCTCGCTAGGCTCCTGGCACTCTTGGACTACACACAAAAAAGTGCAATTCTTCTGCTGTAAAGACCTGAGAAAGTCCGTCGCAGGGCAGAGCGTTTGGACGTGCTGGATTCCTATTTGAAATCCCTGGGTTTATCTCGTCGGTGTTTGCACACCTCATAGTGCTAACATTGGGATGGAGAAGGATCTAATGGCACCCCAGGGTGCTGCGGCACCCTGGTTGAGAATCACTGGTCTTAGGAGAGAAAAAGGCACGACTGCCTCTTAATCTACTGCCTTGATAATCAGATAGCAACAGCTCTCTTCAGCTGCGTTAAGTTAATGCAGGGTTTTTTTGTAATTCCAGCGGTTTTAGACGCCAGGTGCAGGTTTTAGCCGACAGAAAATGTCCTCCTAGCACCAAAGAGTTCTCTGGCCACCGCAAAAGCAGGGGCATGTTGCTAATATAATAAGTGCAGGTCATGCTAAGAACTATTTCCAGCAATACGAGATAAGAAAGCAAGCTGGCAGTTTCAGAAGCCAACGCTGGCTTACAGCATAACACGTCTAACCAGCTGCATTTAAAAGGGGAAGCACAAAGACAAACACAGCCCAAACGTCGGGCTCAGTTTGAAAGAAACAGCATCGAAGAGGAACACAAGCGCCTGCTTCGGCGAGGAGCCTTGGCAGCACGCTGCACAGTGGTGGCTAGTCTCACGCCGGTTGGATCAGGCCTCCCCCTGTGTTTACAAGAGCTCTGCAAATTTAGGGCACCGCGTGACTGTGTGGGAGAGTTTCCACCCCTTTCTGGAAAGCGCCCCAGTGGGAGCAGCTCCAGAGCAAGCGCTCCCAAGCAGCGTTCAGTCCCGGACGGAGCCAGGGAATCTCGCAGGCTCGAGACCCTGCAAAAAGACTGAGTGCAGGACCTACCATGATAGGGGCAATCCTCTTCCTATTACCCTGTCCTTCCTCCTTCCCTCCCACACCTCACATCCTTTTCTCCCATGATCCCCACTTCGATGCAACTGCAGACGTGCCCCACTCGTGGGTTATCTTCTGCCAGTCCTGCCACCTGCCATCATGCACCCGTGGTCATCTTCCTCCTACGTCTTCCCCCTGTCCCTTCCAGCAGGCTCCCCTCCCAGTGCACGAAGCAACCCAGGATGTCTCCAAGTACCCTGATCACCTCCAACCTGCCCCTCCCGTCCCTCATCTTACCCAGCGATCCCCAACATCACAGCGTCCCAGAACCGACAGAGGCCAGGTCTCCATTCACGCCGTGCTCCACATCCCATCCTCCCTTGCTCTACCCAGGGCTGGGTTTTTTGGGCTTGGATTAGAAGTCCTCGGAGGTATGTGCAGCACCGTGCGCGTGCATATACACAGGGGAGACTCCAAGTTATTGGTACCTGCCTGGTAGGGGATGCAGGGCTGTGCACGGACTGAAGGGGAAGCTAAATCATCCCTTCTCTACCCAAGCTCTTAGGTGGGGTCTTAGCACGACCGCTCCATCCAGGCCGGTGCTTGTAGACAGGGCTCAGCCCCACCAGCATCACCCAGGCTGGCAGCGAGAGACCGAACAGGCCGGATGGTGACCTCCTGCCTCCTCCCCAGACCTGGCCCATGCGGCAATGCAAGTTGACAGCAAAGATGCAACCGCGGGGGTCCGTGGGGAAGAGGATGGGGAGGAAAGCACAGAGCCCACGATGAAGAGGAAAGGTTAATCCCTTGCAGTCTAGAGCTCCCTGCTACGGCCTGGAAGGCAGCATCGTTTGCTGTGCCCTCCTTCCCCCAAAAACCGCCTGCAAACTTTCCAAGGGCAAAGTGCTGCCTACAGCACCGGGGAATGGGAGTTTAGGATCAACCTTGCTCCACAACAGCCCATGTCTACGCTTGTGGGCCGGACCCAGACCCCGTCCTGCAGCAGGGTCTGCCGTGGGGGACGCTGCTGGCATTTGCTCCCTAGTCCTTGCTAGCGTGGGACTGCAAAAACACAGCCCTGTGAAAACCTGGCTCCCATAGAAGCTTTGCAGCTCAGAAACTTGTTAAAGCCACTTCAAAGGCCCGTCGCTGCCCTGACACGGGGGCCGGCCGGTCCCACGGCCCTGCACAGGGAGGGAGCAAGGCATTCAGAAAGTGCAGCCCTGGAGCCTGGCCAAGCAGCCAGGGTCACAGCCACAAGCATCGCCCATGCAGTCTCTTCGATGCGACGGTCTACCTGTGCCAGCAAACGCTGGCCTGAGCGTGCTCGCTGGAGGGACTGGCCTCTTTGGCGGAGGTAACCTGCAGGTCCCTGTGTTGGCTGCCTGCACGGTTCCCACCACCATCCCCTAAGCAAAGGGGGTTTGGAGAAAAAAATGCTCTGCCTCCAATGATTTCCCTTGCAGATTTTGCTTGCAATGCATGGCGTGGGGGGCAAGGGAGCAGGTGGTGGCAGGAAGAGGGCTGGGGAACCATAGGAAGCACCTCCATATTTCCAACCTGCTGCAGCTTGAGCTATTGCTCCTAGTCCCGTCTCGTGCAGCCGCAGAGAAAAGCCCGGCTCCAGCCCCTCTGTAATCACCCATCAGGTATTTGATGACTTATCAAAGCTCTTGTCCTAGCCCCGTTGCGCTTGCTCTGATATCATGCGGTGCTCGCAGGCGGTTACTGGGAGCAGAGTCGAGCGTCCGACAAAGGAAAACACCTGGCACCAGAACAAGTGCGCTGAAGCTGTCGAGTCCGGGAACCGAGGCTGCGGGAGGATGCTGAGGGACCAGTTTTCCCTCCAGGTCAGCGCCTGGCTCTCTGCCACCTTGGAGGCGCACGAATGACCTAGATAAAGAAGGCCAGAGAAAGGAGCACGAGGCTCATCATCACGCTGGGAGCGTGATGCCTGCAGATCAATGCTTTCCCCTTGCAGCCAGGCCGTCGGCTGACATCCGGGATGCCAAATCGCGGTCCTGCGATACCTTCCAGGGAACGACGGACCCTGTCAACAGCCGAGACAGAACAGCAAAGCAGGACAAGCGGGCCTCTTTCCTGACCTCATGGGTGAATTAGGGCCAACCGCTTCCCTCCGTGCCTCAGTTTCCCCCAGCTACAAAACAAGGGCTCCATCAATCTCACTGGAGTACAGAGAGGACTCGGGTGACCTGCAAGATCTTGGAAAGGTCTGGATGAATATTTAGACAACACACTGAAGGTCTGATTTTAGGGGCTGAGCACCTGCATCTCAGACCCTTCATCACAGTATGCAGAAACCAAGGGATGGGACATAAAAGTCCTCCAGCAACGTGACCATGAGGAGCTGCAAGGCGGTGCAACCCCTCATCTCCAGGTGCACCCCCTTGACTGTCTTTATGGGGGAGCTGCCGGTTCAACACAAAAGCCACAAACCACGTGTGCTGCTCCCGACACCGCCCTTTGAGGGTTGTCACCGCTCCTCGCCCCAGGAACTCAGTCTCACGGCTCCCTTCTCAGCATCCCTAATGCTGCTGGAGTGTGCATCCAGCCCCCCGTGCAAAAGGGCTCTTACAACGAGAAAAAGAAAAAAGAAAGGCATTGAGCACCCGCCTTCGCTCTCCTCATTAACCGATGATGAAGGTTGGGCAGGTTTCTCAGACTGAGGAATTCAGATCTCGGCTGTGTCAGGCATCCCCAGCAAGAGAAGGGCAAGCATCAGAGCAAAGTAAATGAGTCTGAAGAAAAAAAAAATAGAGATGCACACACATGCACTTTTGGGTCACTTAACACCCAAGTCGTCCCAGGTCTAATCAGTTCCTGGAGAAGGAGAAAGTCTGCTCAAGACTCAGTATATCCTCTCTCAAACCAGCCCAGACTACGTATCCCTGGGGTGGGGGTGCATACACACAGAGGGAAAATATATTGGGATATAGATATATCGCTATATCTCCATCTATGTACAGGTATAGGTATCTATATCCCCATTCTGCCCCTGGAATAGCTACTGCAGGGGAAGAGAGAAGACAAAGGTAAAACAGCTCAAACCCTGTTTCTAAGAAGCCTCTTCGAAGGCACCTTGAAGCTGCCTGAGAGGCACCATCCCCAAACCCACGATCTTAGGAAATATTTGCACCCCGTCAGTGTTATCACATCCAGCACGGACGGGGAATACGATGCTCTGACAAAGGAGAAAGATGGCACGGCCCCTGCCACCCCCCAGGGACATCAGGGCTCAGCCTCCTTGCATCTGCCGTGGGACAAGTCTGCCCTTCTACTCCGGACCACTGGCCACGACAGAGGCAGTCCTAAAAAAGTTTGTAGGGTCCCGCGGGACCCCCAGCCGGGGCTGCTCGCCCGGCTGCTGCCAGGGCCCTGGAGCACCCTCCCCATCTGCTCCAGCTCTGCCCTTGGCAGCCGCACGCTGGCCGCCGGCTCTTGCTTCTCGGGCCTGCAAGCCACTTTGTCTGCAACACGTGATGCTTGCACAGAGCTGCTGGAGACGGGCTGGAGCCTCCCAGCGATGGAAAATCCCCGTGCGAGTCATCACCCTCAGCTGTTTTTACCGTGCAGCTGGCAGGGCCCTCGCCGGCCCAGAATAGCAGGCTCACGAGGCAGCTGGTGCTTGCACAGAGACTGCTCTTCTCATTGCTCTGGGGGGACGTTTCTGAGGAGGGGGGCTCCCAGGTGTCAGCTGCAGGCATCTTCCCTATCACAGCAAGCGCCGGGCACGGGAGCGGTGGGGGCTTTGTCCAGCGCAGATGGAGAAACTGAGGCTGCCTCGAGTATTGTCCGAGCCTCCACACACTTGCTCTTTCACTTTTTAAACCTATGTTATAAACTTAAAAAACAAAGTCTCACGCACGCACACACATTTCCCCCTGCTATCTTCTTAGCATCCTTAATTACAAGACCAAAGCTTCCGGGTTTTCTCTCACCTACTAGGGTCTAATGATTTTGAGGGTAAAAAAAAAAAAAAAACCACCCCAAAAACACAACTTTAAGCTTAATTTCTGTAAGTGCTATTAACTCTTCTGCACCTAAGCCCCTTCCAAAAAAATACACACGTGCCAGAGACCCATTTGGAAACCGTTTTTTCCCTTGCCACCCGGCACTGCAACTGCAAGGGAAGGAAAACCAACCAGATCTCCTGGAAGCCTGCAACAGGAGCCCACAAAAGACAAAGTCCTGGGATGCAGAGAGGAAGGGAGCTGGTTCCCCACCACCTAATGATGCCCGATTTCTGGGGAGGCATCGAGGGGCTGGTTCAGAGGCAACTCGTGCATCACCGGCAGGGCGACGTGCCTTTTACAGGAGCAACCAGGAGCAGACCAGCCAGACTTGTTCAGAGGGGGGAAAAAAAAATTTAAAAAGCATGGGATGGAAAAACCACCTCAGCAAGTTACTTATTTTACGGGCTGGTTTCAGGCAATGTTATTCCAATGTGGGCAAGTTTTTCCAGCCTGCGGGTTTATTTCGTTTCGGTTTAAAAGCCCACGTGTTGTAAGCCAAGCTCCTTGTGCTCCCGAGAGCCTGGGAGGAATATAAATAGAGGCGGCCTCACAGCACAGCCTGCTCCCGGCAGATAGGAGAATAATGGAGATAATGCCAGGCGGAAAGTGGTTTTCCTCCCTGACCGGTCCTTCGCGAACGGCTTACACAGGATCGTTTCTGAGGGCGTTAGATGGATTCAGACATGCTCCGATCCGACGGCCCGGATGCAGCTCTCTGAATGCCCCGCGGCTCTTTGCTCCCGAACGGCACGCAGCGCCTGGGGCCGGCTGAGGCCGCAGGACGGCGAAGCGATGGACACGGCAGCCGGACCCTCCATTGCAAGGGGCCGCGCTGGAAGTGCTGCTGTACTCTGGGGAAACAAATTGGGTGAGAGCTAGCAGAAGAGGCTCTCCCCATCCCGCCCAGCCAGGATTGTGGGTTTTGAGGTTAAGGCTCACCTTTTTTTTTTTTGCAAGCGAACAAGGGCAAGAGACCCCGCGCTCTCAGCAGCCAGCCCAGGGCTGCAGGTTTGGGGGCGTTCACACTCCCACTTCCAGAGCCGAATCTGGGGCTCCCTTGCACTGCCCCAGTCCTACACCCAAACCCCAGACGGGGGTTTTGTCTCCTGCATCTGAAGGGCCAGACTGTGGCAGGGCCAGGCATCCCGTGCAGGATGCTGACCTCCCTACAGCACGGCTGAGCAAATGCTGCAGAGCTACGCCAGCCGGGGCCAATGCTCTGCAGAATGGCTCAGGTCAGGGGCTTTCAGGCCCAGAAGGGGACGTGCCACAACTTCTGTGCATGCAGCTATTTCCCCAGCACCCAAAAAACCCACCGGGAAACACCCGCGGTGCACTGGCTCCACCTGTGCCCAGGTGCCGAGGGACCGGAGCATCTAACCTATAGGTTGGGCAATGCATGAGCTGTACGGGGCTACGACTGGGCCTGGGCCCCTCGGACAGAAGCACATCTGGATATCGGTCCCTTTACCACCAGGACGCTGCTGCCCCGGGCAGGCGAAAGCCATCAGCGGGAGGAAGCAGAACAAGGCACTGCCCCTTCTTTTACTTGAGAACCAGCCACAAATTAAGGAAGCGGCACCCGTCCCGAGGGACGCTGCTGGGGGTAGCAGCTGCCAACAGACAAGGACGGTCCAGCTCCGGAGCTATCCAATTATGGTCTCCTACAACAGAGATGCAAAATCCCCACTCGGGGAGGGGAAGCAGAGGCTGGGTAGGGTCAGGGGTCCTCCAGGCCTCGAGACCCAAATCTTCATTGTGCGCTCGTCATGCAACCACATCTTTGGCTCAAGCAACACCACTTCCTCCATTTGCCTTAGAAAGCTACTGCCCTGCTGACGAGGCCGGGGGTTATCCCCGCGTGTCCCCGCCAGAGCAGAAGTAGCCGGGGAAGTGGGATTATTCTGTATAGGAAGGAACTGGGCAAAAAGGTCCGTTTTGGGCCAAAAATAGAGTGAGTTAACATTTTGCTCCCCTCGAGGGACACATTTGCAGCAAGGGACTCTGAACTGCAGCAGGCGATGCCCTGCTAGCAGGGACAGCTGGTGCCACTGGACCCGGGCAGAGTACGCTGGATCAGACCATGCCTACTAACCAGTGACTGGGGGCAGGTGTGGATGCATCCAATGCTGGGGAGTTACACAAGAAGGGGGCGACCAGGAAAGATTTCACTGGGGCTTTTCCATGGGGCTGAGTGTAAAGAGGTAACGGAGGGGGTGCAACGAGCAGCCCCCCGGACTGGATGTCTTCCTGCAGCGTGCAGAGCAGCTTACACCGTGGGTGAAAACCCCTGCCCTTTGCAGCTTTGGACCAGCGTCAGCAGATGCTCCCATAGCTGCCACGGCAGTTTTCCTCCACCCTACACCCACAGTGCCAAGCCCTGCATGCAAAGGGGTGGGAAGGTCAGGATGAAGGAGGAATGACTTACCGGTCCACATCCCCTAACCTTATGGTAGACACCAACCTGCTCCCTGAGCTGCAGAAGAGACCGCAGAGCTCCTGCCACCCCAGGAAAGGCCAGGCTACTGGCATTTTGCACGTCCCCTGAGCCGGTGTGATAGGAGGCACTGTGCCCAGCTGCCGTGCAAGACACTTAGATCGGCACAACATGGAAAGGAGCCTTTGTTAAGAGGAATCCCCGAGTGCAGTTGATATCTGGGAGGCGATACTTAATTAACCCAATTGTAATGGGAGAGCAGGTGCTGGGACACACAGCAGGCAGGGCGAGATCCTGGCTTGCCCAATGCTCGTCTGGTCCTTATCAGTCCCGCGCCAGGCATTGTTGCCGGACAACAGCAGAGAATGGAAGAGACCAAAAAAAGCCCCAACACTTCCAACCCATTGTAAAAAACAATGCACTGAATAAGCAGGGGGGGTTGCCAGCTTTTCTGGCCGCTGCCGATATAGGAAAGGACCAGATTAAGTGTTTCCAGCTGTTGCAATGGAAGGACATAAGCAGAGCTTTAGCCTCCTCCGTTTTGCCCATGGCGCGGCGCAGAACGTGGCTGGTATTTGGGGCTCTGCCTCGCAGCTGCACATCTGGAGCAGCGATGTCGGGATCTGCGTGCCAGCGGCTGCCTCTGAACATGTATGCGACGGCCCAGAGTCCCCTATTCCCGAGCAAGAAGTTTTGCTTAGTAGCTCCGACATGCATCTGAGCCCCACAGGGAATACGGAGCCCGATCATCCACCCCACGGAGGGGAAAACTTCTGGCCTTTCTCAATACCATTCCCCCTGCAGCAGAAGGTTTCCCAGCCAGCTGAGCCAAGGGTCCTGCCTCTCTGTGCACTCCAAGGGGGGAAAAAAACAGACTTGGGTTTATCCCATTTGCCCCAGGCTGCAGCTCAGCAGCACAGCAGCCTGAATGGCAATTAAATCAAATTAGCCCCAACTGTCCCAGGCAACCAAGTGTCATCTCGGACACTTAAAAGTGGGAAAATGGGCTTGAACCTCTGTAGGATCTCAGAAGAAAAGCTCTGTCCCCAGAGCAATATCCCAGGTCTGTTTTTAGCTCAAACCCGGAGCAGGCGGCCAGACCGCTGCAGCAGCGCTGCAGGAAGGCATGGGAGCCGTGTACAGTCTGCAGCAGCAGCCTTACATAATGAAGGAGAAGAAGAGATTAGCGTTCAAAGCACTGCACCGCACAAGCATGCAAAGCATGCGAAGCATTCGGACCTTAATGACTGCAAGGAGGGAAGGCATCTAGGAGGGGAGCGCTGGCTGCTCAGATACCAGCTGAGCACGAATCCTGCGGCCCGCACACGGGACAGCGGTGCTTATGCGGACAGGCAAAGTCGAGTCATTTTTTAGCCAAGTGTCGACGGGACCGTACGACACGCCGCTTTCTGGTTACACTGCTCGGCTAGGAAGCAGTCCATGGGCGTAGGCGCACGCCCCATTGTTCATTCATCCCATCAGCACATACTGTAACCAGCTCCGGGCTGTAAATCACGCACGCGGCACGCCACGGCCACCTGACCGAGACCAGCTGACCGGCGCGCAGGTCGGAGCTAGCAACAGCTGTGGAGCAGGGCCGTGGCCTGCAGCCCGGGAGGAAATGCCTTAATTATTCTCTTTCATGAACGCCTCCCTTTGGCTGCCTTTCCAGCTAAAATGGGATCGGCCGCACGCATGCCGTTCCTCTCTATCGGACCGACGGGGCCAGTCCAAAGGCCTCAGAGGAGATGCACATAGGGAGAGCAATGCCTTGCAAGCTCATCCTCCAAACAGAAGACAATTTAGGTCCCGATCCAAAGCCAAGGAACAAACCTGCCCAGTGCAGTGTCCATCTCCCTGTTGGTGCAATGGCAAAAGCTAGTTTGAAAACCAGTTAAACCTGCCACAAAGCCCTCCACAAAATAAATACCGGCCATCCGTAAGTTGCCACGCTCAGCATTGCCGACATCTTCCCTCCTGCCCCTCAACAGGAGAGCTGAGGGCTAGAAGCAACCCAGCATCGTACCGGGAATGCAGCCTGCGAAAAAGACAGGTGGCGGATGGACTCAAACGGGACAGAAATTGCCCCTCTTGTTCCTGCCGGTCTGTGCACATTAACCCGAAAGCAGCAGCAAGACACTAGAGCCGACAGGGCATTTTAATTTTAGTCGAAGTTAAGGTGTCCCATGGAAGTCCCTGCCTCTGCAGGAAGGCTAACGAGTCTGAATTCAGCATTCGCCAGAAACCTGTCTACATTAGGGTTTACCAGGGGGAAGAGTGACCAGCACAAGAGGTCAGGAAACTTTCCCCACCCCTCTAAAGCATCAAGTATTAGACACCAAGGCAGGACCCTCAGCTGGCAGGGATTACCCATTTCTCAGCAAGGCAGCTAGAGTTCAACCCAAATAGAGGGTGGGAAACTCATGTCACTCATGGACAGGTCTGACCCATTGGAGAGATGAGCTCAGATGAGTCAGGCAGGAAGGGGGCATGTTTAAGCTGCTCTCAGTAACCGGCTGCTTTTGGAAAACCAAGGTAATTTTGCTGCCGAGTAGACACGTCCAGGACGGCCACGCACAGATGGCTCCTGCCCGCCAGGAGAATGGTTCCTGAAAGCAGGAGTTTCTATATGAGACGTGGGCTGCTTGCAAGAAGCTGGCATGCAGCAATAACGAGCCTGACGGACAACCGCGCTGTGCAGAGCCCGACGGCACTCGGCCAAAGCTGACGTCAGCTGGGCGCAGACTCCCTGCACATCGCAGAGAGGATTCTGGGTGGCGCGTCCCGGTTCGCTGCTCCTTCACGTTCGTATCCTAGACGGGACGCCCGTTCGCACCCTAGACGGGACGCAGAAGTCTTGCACGCAGGGAACGTGGACGAGCTGGAACGAAGGAGACCCCTGCATCCTCAACAGCCCTCTCCCATAGGAGATAACTTATAATTACCAACCAGGCTATGTCCCCCTCCCCACAAGAACTCTGCCTCATTCAGTGCACAGGATGAACCCGGCAGACCAATATGCCGTCAGGGTTTTGGCCTGGCACCCAGGTGCTTCACAGACATGAGTTTTTGCAAAGAGAGAGAACCGTGTCCTTTGCTCCACTGCTCTACCCCATCCCCAGGGCTGGTTCAAACACGCCAGACAAGGCAGGGCCCTTCTGAAAAGGACCCATGAGCCTGTCTTCATTGGAGACTGAGCTGATGCTGTTCCCAGCTTTCCAGGGCTGGGGTTAAGGGGCGTCTTCGCAGCCCACTTGTAAGAGAGAAAGCTTAAGAAAGAAATCCGATGTGGCATCACCACAGGGTTGCCAAGCATGGCCCCAAACATTATATCCCCCCCAAGAACCTCCGCCAGCTCAGTCAAGGGAGTAGCCGACAGCAGCAGTAGGTTGTCATCCTCTATAAAAATGAACAACAGCAGGCAGAGATCTTACACATGCACACACCTCCAGCTGGTTTCCTGCAGAAAGCCAAGGAGTGGCAAGAATGTGTGCACAAACGGCGGACAGTCGAGTGGAGGGCAATAGAAATGGTTGGGGTGCTGAGGGAACTGGGCTGATTGAGTCTGCAGAAGAGCAGACCGAGGGGGATTGAATAGCAGCCTTCACCTCCCTGCAGGGGGGCTGCAAAGAGGATGGAGCTGGGCTGTTCTCAGTGGGGGCAGGTCCTGCTCGGACTAGAGCTCCCCTCCGACCATCCTCGTCTATGATTCAAACTGGAGATCTTGGCTCCCTTCGGGCTCTGGAGGGAGGGGGCTCTAGCCGGCAGAGGTCTGCTTGTCCTCCCAGGCTACCAAACCTGGCACCTTCTTCCCCATCCCGGTTGTTTCCTCGGGCCTCTTGTACGGAGAAGGGGACTCTGGAAAGGAACATGTCTAGTCGCAGCCCTCTGGCACCGCAGACCCTTCTCCCAGGCCATCACCCAACCCATCCCTCCCCTCCCCTCCCCGGCACTTTCTCTCCAGTAGCAGCCTCCTCCACTCCTCACTTCTCCAGTTTCCCTGCCCTCGAACCCCAGGTCTCTGCCACACACTTCCGCTCTCCATGCCCCATTTCACCCCCAGCCTCCTGGTCCAGGCAGCTCAGCCTCTTCGTCTCACTTCCATCCCTTCCCTTGGTCCTGTATTTGTCCCTTCCGAATCCAAATCGGACAGCTCTTCCTCTGGGCTGCCTTGGCACAACCAGAGGGCTCAGGAGACCCTGTCCCCTACCTAACCTCCATGCCAGCGCCCAGCACGGGAACTGGGGAGAACGTGGCATCACCTCCTACCCCGGGCTGGGTGGAGCGTGGCCACTACCCTGCTCCACGTCACAGCCAGCCACGACGGCAATAACCTTTTCCTCCTATGGTCTGCCTTCCAAAAATAAAGCAGGTGTTTTATTTGGGTGCGTGTTTTATGCAAGAAAATATCTGCGTGCCAGGTGAGAAGGAGAGAGCTAATGCACAGCACCGTGCGAGACGGACGCTGGGGAGCAGAGGGACCGAGAGATGTGCTGGGCTCTGCCCCAGCCCCAAGCCCAGGCAGGACACGCAGCTGCGGGGACGCTGCCTCAGTTTCCTAAACCATAAGGTGCAGCCAGCCCCACTTCACAAGCTAATGCCCGAGACAGGGAAGGGACCTTCTAGATGAGCCCAGCCCAAAGGAGGAGGACAGAGACTGTCCTTGCTGTCTCACTGCAGGGTCAGCAGCTGCCTGAGCCAGCACTGCCCAAGACCTCTAGTGCCAGCTGCTCCCACGGGGGAAAGATAGCCACACCTGGCCTTGCCGGCCACCATCAACTCAAGAAGCCGCTTGCAGAGCTAAGGGACTGCGTCCAAGTAGGCAAATGTTTAATGCTTAACTTTCCAGAGTAATGGGTCCACAGAGCCTCACCATGGGATGGGCAGACAGCCAAGGAGAGGGGCTTCCTCCCTGTCAGCAGGCGACTCCTCCAAATCCACCTCCTAGCAGGTTGCAGACCCAGGCAACAGGGTGCCTTTGTGCTGGGGAAGAAGCCTTAAGAGCATCGGGATTGCATGCAAGGTGCCCCAGCCCCAGAGGGTTGCCCCCACGGGTACAGGCCCATGAACGTCATGCTGATAGCAGACAGAAGAAAGGTCTTTAGCGCAGGCTGGACAAATGCTCGGTCCGAGATGGCTTACCGAGGGCTGAGCCTATGGGGCTGCATGGCCCCATTCCCCCTGGGATTCCCCTCCAAGGCTTCCACGCACTTTCCCCTGCTGCCTCCAACTCACCTCGCCACCAGTGTTTCTCCCATTAAACACCCTGCTCACTGTCAAACTAATACTGCAAAGGGAACTGCTGCCATGGAGGCGTGCTCCCGAACCCCGCCAGCCCCGTGCTAGGGCTGGGTGCTTTCCCTGCTGCTGCTACAGATCAGCAAGGGGGGGAAAGACCCCTGGGTGTACCCGCAGCTTCCCTCTCCCGGCTTCACGCCTGCTACTGCAAGGGGCACAGCTTTCATCCAGAGGCCGTCGGCAGGACGCGGGCATTTGTCAGCAGAGGCATCCAGGCCCTGCAAAGATGTAGGTCAGTGGATTGGATTGTCCTTGGCAGGAGAAGGAGCCGGATGCCACCGTGATGAGCAAAGCCCTGCTCCTCGATAAACAGCCACTGCCAGGGCTCTCCGGCCGTCACGGGCAGCAAACCAACACGGCTCAGATGACAAGGTACAGTTGCCAGCCCCGAGGCATCCCATCAGCTCAGCACCAGAGCCACCACACTGCACCGGCATGTCCCCAAACGGGAGACCCCCTCTCCCTTGCCCCCCACAAGGACTTTAATACAGTCCCCTCTACTGACACATGGGATCTCTGCTATCGTAGAGGAGACCGAGCATGGGTTCAATGCCACGTCCTGGCACTGAACACTCCTACGTGGGCCTGCCACACCCGTGGGGACTTGTGTCGGATGAGAAGACCGAGGGGGATTGAATAGCAGCCTTTGACTCCATGCAGGGTGTTGCAAAGAGGATGGAGCTGGGCTGTTCTCAGTGGGGGCAGATGGCAGAAGGAGCAATGGGCTCAAGCTGCAGCAAGGGAAGTTGAGGTTGGATATTAGGAAAAACTCTCTCATGAGGAGGGTGGTGAAGCACTGGAACAGGCTCCCCAGAGAGGTGGTGGCATCTCCATCCTTGGAGGTGTTGAAGACCCAGGTAGACAAAGCCTTGTCTGGGATGATGTAGTTGGGGCTGGTCCTGCTTGGAGCAGGGGGTTGCACTAGATGTGACCCCCTGACCTCCCTCCCAACCCTCCTTTTTTAGGATCCTATATTTGAAACTGTCTCTAACCACCTGAAGGTCAATAATAGAGAGGATGGAGATGGACTTTTCCCTGTGGCCGAAGGTGACAGGATTGGACCATCAGCCTCAGCCTGCAGCCGAGGAAATGGAGGTTGGAGATGAGGAAGAACCTCTCTCACTTTGAAAGCGGTTTAAAACATTGAACAGGCTACCGAGAGTCTCCATCCCTTAACGTTTCAAGAGCAGATTACACGCAGGGGGATGGCTGAGTCGAGGATGATTCGCCCTGTAGCGGGGCCTGGACCGGACGCCCTGCGAGGTCGTTCCAGCCTGAGGATCAGAGGTGATGCTTTAAGGAGTATATACATAGAGTATGCTTTAAGGAGTATACATATAGAGTATGGAGCATTTCTGTTCACACACAAGAGCATCGGAGGAGTATCTGGGCTTCATCCAAGTGTCTCTCCCAGGCCAAGGACACCATGGGGTGATATACCTCCTGCTCTGTAGGAGCACTGGTCCCTTGGGATGCCTCTTTTGGAGGCATCTAGAGCAAGGGCTCCAGGGTGGGTCAACCCCGGCTGGCAGAGGGATGCGATGGCAGTGACCCCTAATCTCTGGCTATGAAGCAGGACAGCTGAATGAATCCTCCCCAATCCCGTCGTAGGCATTTCTCCTCATCTAGCCTCCTGCCGCTCTCAAAGTTTGTGGGACCAATGCATCCCTGCCGTGCCCCTTCTTCCCCAGGTAGCACGGGGCTGTTCCTAGCCAGCTCCGAGGTCTAAATGGTCCTCTTTCCAGGGGCCAGAAGCCTCCTGTTTGCTTTAGCAGCCCTGAAGACTTCCCCAAGGCTCAGATGAAGGGACAGAGCAGGAAAGCCCCTTCCAGCAAGCCATGCCACAAGAGACAACGATCATCAAACAGTGCATTGGAGAGGCCAGGGACCGGAGATCAAGGGAACGGCCCCGACATGCTGAGAGCTGGAGCATGCAATTAAGCCTGGAACAGCCTTCGCATTGTCTGCCTGCCCCTTGCTCACACAGAGCTTACCAAAGCCAAAGTGCCCCCTTCAACGGACGAGGAGAGGACTATGTCCATCCCCAAAGCATGCACCCAGCCCGGGGTACCGTGATCCAGCACCCACCGCTGCCAGTGCCGTGGTACGAGCAGCCCCGCACCCAACTAGCTCTGCTCATTTCTCAAGGCTTCTTACAGCGGCTCTTGAAAACAGCAGGAGCTACATGGTTTCCTGGCTCCTAATAGCAGCCCTCTGACAGCTGCAATCAAAAGGGAGTTCACTTCAGCCCAGAGCACGCAGATCCAGTCCCTTACCACACGGCTGCCCAGAAGGCAAGTCTCGAAGCAGACGGTCGGGTTGAAACATGCAGCATGCTTAAGCAGTTTATCCCCTTAACTGAGGTGCAGAGAACCGATGAGGGTGGCATTTAAAGCCAGCGATGGCACAGGCAGACTGGGGAGGGGGCAGGCAGCACGGCAGCGGATAATGCAGGGAGCAGACCAGGCTGTGGGCATAGAGCAGGGAGCAGAAAGCAGAGCAGGCAGGGAAAAGAGAGCAGGGAGCAGAGCAGCACAAGCAGGGGAGAGGGATTGGAGTGGCACTTGGGGAGGCCGGGGGGCTTAGTTTCTGGCATGCCTGCCGAAAAGCTTGGCCCCCCATGTTTTCACTGATACACAGTCAATTGGGACGGGCGCCCCTTTATGCAGAAAAGTGCATGGAACGGATAGGTGTGCAAGGGGAGCGCACCTGGGAATTAGCTGAGCCAGCTGGATGAGGCCCACAGCTGACACAAGCGCTGCATCGCACGCCCACAGACCAGTCCGTGCTTTTCCAGCCCAAACAGACCGTCAGCTCCACGCAGGCCGGGCTCTTGGCATGGACGCGCTTTGCAAAGATAACGCAGCAAGTCTCTGCCTAGAGCTAGCAGCCGGGCAGAGGATCCCCGCAGCATCGGGGATTGCAGAAGCCAAGCTCTGGTGGGAGCCCAGCGACAGGCGTGCAAGCAAAACCCGCTCCTGCGGGGTCTTCGGAGAGCCCAAAATGGAACGCAGATGAAGAGCCCCAATTCTGTCAGAGATCCCTGCCTCCCCTGATGCAAGCAGCCGCCGGAGTCGTGCGAAAAGAAGATCAAAGAACCTCCCACAACTGTTTGCTTAGTGCCTCTGATGTGCACAAATCGCTCAGACGGCCCAGTCAGCCCTCGGTCCCCACTGCCAAGCAGGATCGATGCCTCGGGACGAGACCCGGAAGCATCACCCTCTATTCCAGGGGGGGAAACTGAGGCAGGGGGTAATCACACGTCTTGTTCAAGGTTGCGTGCCGTACGTCTGAAACAGGAACTTGGGCTTCCTAACTCCCAGCCACGTGCCGGAGCCAGGGCAGCAGGACACACAAATGGCAACGTGCCTGCAAATCCCCAGGGCCGGAGGGGGCCGACCCTAGGCAAAGGATGCACCCGCAGGCCCCCAGCTGCAGAAGGGGCTTCGGCATCGACGGGGCGCGGCACCGAAGTTGCTCACGGTCCGAGGGGCTTGCCACGCAGGCTTTAAAGGGGCCACGGGCATCTGCAGTGTATCTGCGGCTGCTCAGGGGAGGGTTCAGTAAGGTCTGAGGAGCAATTTAGAGGGGAATGGAAAAAATGCAAACGCAGCCCTAAGGGGACCTGACAGCACAGCTACCCTGCCCGCAGAAGAGGGTCTGACTTTCAGGCCCCTACTGCACATTACCTGTACGGCGCAATGACCTGGTAAATCGTGCAATACCTTTAGAGCAGCCTCAAGTGCAAAGTAACCGTCATGCAGTTAACTGGGTAACCGTGCAAAAAAAAGGAGAGTGGCCTCAAGTGCAGACCATAAAAAATGACTATCGAACTATAAAAAGAGCCAACTAGCTACAAAGGCAGTGCTTGAAAATGTGTAACAAGTCTGTAGCTGGTTTCTATCCAACTTTAATTGAGCATGTAGTTGCACACAAGGATGCCCACCATCCAGGGAGAGGGAGCTGGGCCAAGAGGTCTCTGCACTGCAATGATGGGAGCAGAAAACAAGATAGTTTTAAGATCGCCACGTGCAAACGATGCCTGGCTCCGAATTAAACATACCGACTCTAGGGGACTCTAGGGGCCCCCACTCATTCAAAGTCAAGGACAACATGATTCCCTCTCTGGGCAGCAGCCTCCAAAGAGGCTATACTTCCAATTTTGTACTGCACCATGCACCGCAGTGCAGGGATAAGACAGGATTTCCACCCTTCCCCCAGCTGCCGGCTCAGCCTGATCCATGATCCAGACTGCAAGCAAATGAACGCAAGGTGCAGGCACTGTATGTAGAGGCATGCAGGCTGCGCCGCCCTGAAGCCATACGGGTCCCTGCCCGGTGATGCCTGTGCTGCCAGAAGGGCTGGTGCAGGGGCAGCACGGCTTCTGCCCTGCATCAGTGCTGCCCGAGGCACCGGGGAGGGACTGCCCACAGGGAGAGGAAGCAGAAGCTGCGGTGGTGCAGGGAGGAAGCGAGGCCGTGCCCTGGCCTCCGCCCCAGACCGTACAACGATACCATCCCCACATGCAACACTGCAGGGTGTTTAGGGCACTGCCACCTGACAGGCAGGACAAGGTCCCCAGCCCTGCAGCAACCAGCCCAGCATCTCTAGCTAAGGATCCCTCCCTGTTTTCCAAGCAAGCACAGCCCTCGCCGTGCCCTGATGCGTGCCGATTTGCCTGTCTATTCACCGCAGGATGGAAGAAGCCACGACTGCCTTTTAAGACGGTGTCAGATCCAGGGGCGTTCAATGCTGATCCCCCGTGGGAGCATGGCAGCCCTGCACTGGGCCTGCACTCTCCCCATCCGTGCGCCAAGGAGAAACCCTTCCCAGGTGACCGGTACCAAAGCGCCCGAGTCTACGGCCCGAGAGCAGGACAACGCAAGGCTGTTTCCCGCAGCACCTGCCGCGTTTCGCACCGTCCCAAGGTCGCAGGGTTTGCAGCATCTGGCAGCTGAGCCCGCGCCCCGGTCACGTTCCAGCCGGGCGATGGGAGAGGAAAGCAGGGCTGAAAAACAACCAGGCAGGCCAGACAGGAACAAAGCAAGGTCACAGCAGGCAGCGAGCAAGGCTGAATGCCTGATTAGAGCCGGCCCAGCTTCGGGAGCAGGGAACGGGGACACTGGGGCGGCAGGAGGGACCGGTTTTGCCGACGTGCAGTGGGGAGATGGGTGCTCACCCTGCCACGGGACAAGGGGGTGGCTCGGGGTTGGAGGAGGACGGGCAGGGGATGCCAAGTGGGGAAGTTGTTCAGCCCCGACAGATTCCTGGCTAACAGCAGCGATGACGTGGCGGGTCTCAGTCCAGGCTGCGACCGGCAAAAAGGCACCCTTTACGGGGCTTTGCAAAGCCCCCACGGCATGGCTGCAGAGAGCACGGGCTCGTCTCGGACGCGAGAACGAGACGAGCCAAGCGGGACCGAGAAGCCCTGCGCCAGCCCCACCTCCACCCACGGGGCCGGCTGGCTAATCAGGGGTTTCGACACAGCCAGACGCTTCCTGGCTTGGGCAAGCCCCCGTGAAAAATAACCCCCTCCGGTGCCTTCGAGGCAGAGGCTTCGGCACCGCCCAAGCTGGGAGTGAAGCAAACGGGATGCAGAATAGGGAGCGGCAACGGCCGGTTTCCCAAGCGCGGAGCTGCGCCGGGGTGGGGGAAGCCGCAAGCCGTCAGCGCCGGCAGGGGAGCAGAGCTAGGTCTGGTTCCCGGGAAGACCAGGCCCCCGGGGCCGTGCCAGCACGCTGGTTGAGTGGGAGATGGGTTTGGAAAGTTTGCTTTCCACCCCGCCGGCCCCAGCCTGCCCTGCAAAGACTATGGTGCTTCCCTCCAGCCATGTGCTCCCCCCTATCCAGAGTGGAGGAAACCGAGGCCACGAGGATAAGCTGGCTCACCTGGAGGCTATACCAGGCCAAGTGATCCTGCTTTCCCCTGCCCGTGGCAGGTTTCACGTGCATGTCGCCACTCCAGCCACGGGCCATGCACCCTGCAATCGTGCTGGGGGTCGGTAGCAAGGGGGGGTGGGATGCTCTGAAGAGTCCCCGGTGCTGAGGGATCTTATTCCTAGAAACCCCATGTGCCGAGCTGGGCGATTCCTCCTAAGCCTGGCCACTGAAAGGGGTCAGAGGTTGCATCTTGTGGGGGGGAAAAAAAAAAAGAGGGATGCAGTCCACTCCTGGTGGGACACCAAAAGCACCACAGAGGCAGGAGTGGCCCGAGGAGGGAAGATGAGCTAGAACTGCCCATAGGAAAGAGCTACAAAGGCCGAGGATGAGCTGAGACCTTCCTCCAGCGAGGGGGGCAGGCGGCCGGGGTGGACACGAGACCCTGGCTGGTGGGACCTGCATGGGGAAGGATGGCAGAGCCATCTGACAGGAGGGACCGAAGCACACCTGGCTGCTGGTGACTCCTCCGGGAAGGGGCTTGAAGATGGAGACAGCTCGTGCAACCCCACTTGTAACCAAACGGGCCACGTGCACTCGTGGCCAGCGCTGCGCCGGGCTGGAATCGGAGCCTGCACGAGCCCCCGTGCAAGAGGCGTGCGGTCCTGACCCATCTACGTCCCTCCTCCCTGCAACAGCCGGGCACGAGCCCCTCTCGCACGCTGCCTCCCACCGCACTGGAATAACCTGCCCCGACGGCAGGTTTGGGAGACAAACCTCAGCCCATTACCAGGCCCGGATCAAGCAACGGAGCTCCGTGTGGTTGCAATCAGGGGGACTTTTTGGGTGCTTTTCTCCACCATTTTTTGGTGAGCTTTTCAACCCCAGGCTGCTTTGATGCCCAACCTTTACTAAATTAACCAAGCACTGAGCCAAAAACTTGGGAAAGAAAGTTGGTTTATATGAACTTTGCCAGGGAACCTAATCCGCGTATAAAATGAACTTTTCCAAACAGGAGATTTTACCACCTTCAAATCTCCTATGAAATATGAACTTTCATTTCTACCCAGGAGAACTTTGTCAATCTTTTCTCCGATGCCTCATGAAGGGTGTTTGTGCCCGAAAGTTTGCAATTCAAGAATATTTTTTGCAAAAATCTAGCTGGTCCCAATGCTGGACCTTTTCCTGCCGACTCTGTGAGTCGTCTCCCTTCCCTCTCCAGCCACTTTGGTTTTTCTCCCTCCCTTTTCAATGGCAGGGAAACGTGCACGGAGCCAGCAGAGCTGCTCTGCCCCATCCCGAGAAACCCGCCGGGTTATTTAACCGCGGGCTCTCGGCTGCAGAGAGATTGAAGGCTGCTCGACCGCAGGCTGCAGGAAGCGGTTGTTGCCCCACTTGTCGATGGGCACCGAGCAGGAGGAAGGAGCTGTGCAGAAATGGGGGCCCCTTAGCCCTTCTTAACCCTGAGGATCCCACACTAGCCCAGCTCCCACAGTGGGACTGCAAGGCTGGCAAGACCCGCCTCCTGGAGTCACGTGATGGCAGGGAATCCTCCTGTCTCCTGTGTTCATCGCCATCCTCGTTGCATCGGGACATCCGTCAAATCCCCCCCAGTCTCCTCTTCTGCAAACTCAACCACCCCAACACTTCCAATCTTTCCTCACGAGACTCATTTTCCAGGCCTCTAAATCACTTCTGTCGCTCTCCGCTGGACTCTTTCCAATTTGCCTGGGCCTTTCTTGCAGTGCAATAGCCAAAACTGGACGCACCAGTGGGGCTGAACAGAGTGGAAAACTCCCTTCCTGTGACTTGTATACCATTATATATTATTATACCCCAGCATGATTTTTTTTTTTTTTTTTTTTAACATGACATGGGTGACGCCTAGTTGGCTCGCGAGCCATTATAATCCCCAGCCCTAACCGCCGGGAAGAAAAGCTTGAGACCCTGACATCTAAAGGGTTAAAGAAACAGCCCCTACAAAAACCTTAAGATTGGGAGGAAAAATTCTTCCAAGCCACTCATTCCCTCCCGGCAACCCAGACCAAACTCAACCACTGACTGCCTGAAACTGGGGGTACTGGAGAGCCGGACACGCTTCAAAACACCAGTCGATTGATTCGCTGAAAGCTGAAATGCAGCCAGCTCTGGGGGGGAGCATGGCAGGCAGGCCCTTGTGCTCAAGGGCTCCTAGCAAAATGTCCTGCTGCTGAAACATCTCCGAACAACCAGGCTCTCTTGGGGCCTTTGAATGCAACATGGGGGGTGCACGAACCCTGCAGAAACCTCAGCTGGCAGCGCCGCTGCAATCCCAAGCAGGGGCTTACTTCTCGCCACCTCAACCACACATGCGGGGACCGGGGGGGCTTCTGGAGAGCAGCCCTCCACTCCCCCAGCACGCTTGGCTTCATCACCTTCCCTCCTTAGGGCCGGGTCCCAGCACAGCAATGCTCACGGAGGAGCCACGTACCTGCAGCAGCTTCTGCACCAGATGCACGCTGCAAACTCCCTGCCTTTTCCACGGGGATGGTGCATGCACACCACGGCTGCGAGGGGACCACGCCAGCCCCGGAGCCGTGCAAGGCAGCCCCCACAGTCTAGGAAGCGACCTCCCGCAGACAGGAGGGATAGCTCAGGAAGACAAGCACATCCAGCAGGGACACTGGCTCCAGGTGGAAATTTTTAGGCATTATAGGTTCGCATTTTCTGACACAAAAAGGTCTTGAACCCAATAGGGTACGGGGCTCTTTACAATCTAGTCGCTGGCCAGGGACCTGCTGCTAGATACAAGCCATTATGACCGAACGACATTCAATATAAGCGCCCCAACCGGTCCTCAGCAACACCCCCTGACCACCAGCTTCAAAGGAGTTGGTTTCTCAAAGCACAGGGAGATGCAAGGTAAAATTCAGACAGAAATAACACGACTGGGAACTCTGAAGGAAGAGTTTGATACCCGGCCAAAAAGCCATGGCTCCTCGATCAATACAAGGACCACTTTAGCCAGCAGCCCGTCCGCAGCAAAATGAAGGCAGCAATTAGAAATACAAAGGCGATAGAGAAAATGGGACAATGGAAACTGCGATCGATCTAGGGCTTGGGCAGAGAATTGATAAGGGAAGGGACCCAGGAACAGAAAGTCTGTAGCCTGAAGAGCAAAAGGGAGGGTGATTAAATATACTTGGAAGGAGACAATCCTAGCATTACTAGATGGAGAGGGTAAAACGGCTAATGAGACACAAAAGGCTCAATGACTATTTCCATTGCACATTAGGAACGACTAGGATGACGTGCTTGCATCGCATAAACCTGAAGTAAGTGCTTTTTGTGGTCCATAATTAAAGAGGATGACCAGTCTCTCCTAGGGATAAGATGCTTAAAAAAAAAAAAAAAAAAAAATCAGAAGACCCACATACATCTACAACCAAGAATCCTTATATAATTGGCGGAGATCTTTGCATGGTTGGTTTTAGTGTTTCATAAATCCTGGGAGACTCCAGAAGGCAGGAGGAGGGCGAGAAGTGCATCGCTGTTTAAAAAGCACAAGCATAACGAGCCAGGCCGTTCCAAACGAGGTAAGTCGATAGCAATCCTGGGCTAAACAGGCGAGTCGACTGACGGAGAGCATGCAGCTATGAACACCCTTCAACCCAGGACTACAGAAAATAGGTTTCAACCAAATTTCATTCTCGGGGATTACAAACCCAGCTGATGAACCATGCAGACGCAACGGCCCTGGTAAGGCCTGTCCCTTGGTATCACAATTCCTGCCGGTGACAAGGAAAAGCTTTGCTCCGTGTCGGCGCGGCACGTGTTACATGGATTATGAATGTCAGTGGGGAATCCCCGGGCTTCTAAAAGGCAGGGTACGCAGGGAGGATGCTGATCCCCGCTGTCTTCAGCAACATCAGGACAGGGCTTACAAGCCAAGTAGTAAGCAAGACCCACTCAAGCATCCTGTTAAACACAACCAACAGCCGTGTTTCTGCATCCAGGAACGAGGTCCGCAAGCCGTCCCTGCAGCCTGGGGGCCGGTACCCAGGAAAGCACCGACTCAGGAGGGATGCAGGGGTTGCAGCACCTTAACCGGAGTCCCGTGGATGCACCAAAAGGGAGCGGGAGCAGAAAGGAGACCGGACCCAAGTTTCGCTGAAAAGTTAAACCCTGGGACAAGTCATCAGCAGAGACCGTGAATATCTGCATCGCCGGGGAGTTTTTGGAGCAGGCTGGACATACAGTCAGGAATGACCTGCTAAAGGTGGTCCTGCCTGGGGCAGGGGATGGAGCAGAGGACCTCTCACAGTCCCTTCCGGCCCCATTTTCTGCAAGTCTATAGCCCCGAAGGCAAACAGCAGGAGATGCATGCACGGGTCTCAGGGAGGCCTGGTACGTACCTCGGACGAGGAGATCACCTCCCACAGTTATCCGCAAAGACTAAGCTGGGGTGTGACCCATCTCCAAAACCTTGAAAGCCATTTCAGCTGCTCTGCAGAGGACCCCAGTGAACCACTAACCCCCCGCCAGACTTTTATTACTTTGCACCATTTCATACCAACGCACTGGCTCCCAAGGGCCACGTGGACAATTCTGGCACAGCAAGCAGAAGAAGGGCAAACAGGGGCTTGGAGATGCGTCATAGACCACATCCTGCTCACAACCACTGGAGACTCTCCCATGCTTTCTGGTATAGGCGTCTACACGTGTTAACCCCACGGGTGTGAGACCTCCCAAAGCCGTGTGTGCAGCTTGGGGCAGCCCCAGCTGAGAGGCCCAAAAACATAACTGCTTCTGTCCCGTACCATTCAGAGACCTAGGTTTCTCTTATAAAACAGAAGAAAATAGATGATGATAATACTATTTTTAATCATAAAAAATATGTATTAATACTAGTAAGATCATACTAATAATGCTGATTATATTATTATTCATGACAATAAACAGGAAAACCAGTGAAAGATAAATGCTCAGCTACGCAGGAATTTAATTTAGGTGGGTTTTGGGGGGGACCCAGCTTCGGTCAGCTGCATTTACAGTCACTCGGTGCCACAATATGAACTCGGTCAAAACGCCAACATCTCTCCACGCCGCCCAAGAAACACAACCGAGTCAAACACCAACAGTGCGAAGACTGCGGTGCCGAAATATCCCTGTGACACCATCAATGCCAGCTTGGCACCGCCGGTGCCATCAGGTAGCACATCAATGGCAGCTTCCGTCCAAGGCAGGGAGCGGAGCCAGAAGGAAACTCCATCCGCTGTCAGTAGCTGGGGAAGCACGCTCTCGCTGACAGCAGCACCTCGAGACCTCCAAATCAGGGTGAATGGCGCTGCAAATGTGCAAAAAAATGCCCCCCAAAATGGCTCAGCCTTAAGGCTTCATCCCCCCCTTCCAGCTGGCCTCCACTTGGGCAAGACGTTAGCCATGCACTTAAGCTTGAATTAGGCAGTAAGCCCCTTAATGAGGTCTCTTTTGAGCTCCTCTCTCCTCCCAACACCGCCCACAAGCAAGACCAGAGGAACCCACCCTTCTTCCCTTTTTTTAAGCATCCCCATGTCTTCCTCCAGGGCTGCCCACATTAGGCCAGCAAAAAGTCCACAATGGCCAGCTGAGCCGTGACAAACAGGAACTGGCTGGAGTCACGCTACATTATATATATCACACAATTAAATAGTTAATCGCACAACACAACTATCGTCGCACATGCAAAGCAACTATCACGCGATTTACCAGCCAACTGCACAATAAAGTGAGACCAGCCACGCTGCAAAGGAATGAGCACACCATAAAAATGGCTATCCAGCTACAAAGAGCCAACCAGCCATAAAAGACAGTGCTTGAAAAGGTGTAGTAGCTCTAGAGTGGTGCTCTGCATTTTCCAGTTTTTATTAAAAAAAAAAAATCCCGGGAATTTTTCTGGGTTTATCTTCCAAACGTAAAAACCGGGTTGAAATGCAGATAAAAGGAAGAAGAGAAAAGAAATCGGTTTATATCGGGGAAAATAATAATACGTTCCATGGTGGTGAGGGAGGGAGGGACTGGAGTAAGGCTGGGACCACCCGTCAGCCGTTCCCGGAGCTGCAGCAGGGAACGAAACGTGGGGAGCGGTCAGTGGGTGCGTGGGGCGGACCACAGCTTTTGCTGCTACGCGCCCCCCAGGAGGGCTGCGGAGCTGTGTCAGGCTCTTCCCAGGGGACGCATGCCCCCAGATCTGCACGCAGGACAAGAGCAGGCTGCCGTCTACCCCAAGCGCCAGGAACAGCCTGGTGCCACCGCTGACCCCAGCCAGCACCGGCAGCCTACTCTAATCCCGTGCACAGATCTGGGGGCACACGGCCCCCAGGAAATGCCTGACGCAGCTCCCCAGCCTGCAACCCTCCCGGGGGGCATGTAGCAGCAAGAGCTATGCCCTGTACCCACTGACAGCTCCCCCCGCTTTGCTCCCTGCTGCAGCCCCAGGAGCGGCCAATGCACAGCGCTGAGCCCCTCTCTCCTGCTGCAGCAGCCTGCTGCCGGGCTGCCCTGGTGCTTGGGGAAGTGGGGGGTGGCATGCGGCTGGACGCTGGGGGGGGGACCCGACCCTGACCTCAGCTCCAGCCCCTCTCACTGTGCCCGGGTTCGGAACCAGGAGCCCCACGCCCCTGGGCAGTGGCTCCAGCCCCGCGGGCCCGTGCAGAGCAACCAGGTGCAGCACCCACCTCAGGGAGTGGGAGTGGGAGTGGGCTGGGCTGTCCTGCCTGCCTCCCAGTGCTCAGGACAGGGTCGCAGCTGGAGCCGCCAGGTGCAGCTGGGACCTGCCTGGCCCAGGAATGATTCCCCTGACCCCTCCTGGGGTCAGAGCCAGGAGCCCTGTGCTCCAGCCACCCTTCCGACCTCCGCGTGGCCACCGTCCCTCCCCTTGCCCCCTGCTCCGCGTGCGGCTGCCGCCACCCCCACTTGTTTTTTACTAATTTACACTGAAAAATGGGTGTAAATCAGTAAAAACAGAATAACTTCAACAAAAAAATCCAGTAAAAACTGAAAATGCAGAACACTACTCTAGAGCTAGTTTCTATCCAGCTTTCATTTGACCATGTCACAGGGCCCACAGTGACATTTCCTGACCCCTTTAGCAAGGCCAGGCTGCATCTGTGTCTACCAGCAAGCCCCAGGCTTCCTTCCACCCCTGCCCCATGCTAAAGTGCTCGTGCCCGGCACAGTGGAGGGGCTCCCGGCTGCATGAAGGCAGGGGGCAGATGCGCCTCGACAGATTAAGATGCCTACGATACGAGGCTGAACTTCATTCCTTAGTCCCAGTTCCTGGTTCTCGGTTCCTTGGTCAAAGCTAATCTTTCCACAACGAAAAGCTGCTAGCAAGAAATTAGACGTGCTGCAGAGTGAGAATGCCATCAGAAAGGTATACGGGCTAATAAAGACATTGCATCACATCACATATCAAGCACATTGCTCTGAATAAGGAGCCCAGACCAGGCTGGGCTTATCAGACACACCAGAAACACTGAACCAGATTCAGCCTCTTGAGCAGCAGGAGCTCACTTCATCAGACATGCAGACGTTACCCGGTGCCTCCAGCCAAGCCCCAAGGGCGCTGCAGGGCTGGCGATGGGGGCAGACCCGCTTGCCACCCTTGCATCTCGTGGCCCAGCTGCAGGCAGACGCGGACCAGTGGTTTCCAACTCCTGGGCATCTGCAGACTATGTCCAGGAAAGCACCCACCCATACAATTCAAAGGGTGCCGTGCCTCCCTTCCAAATTTAGGGGTCTGCAAATGAAAACGAGGCTGGAAACCCCTGGCGCAGATGTTGCCGATGCCCGCGCTGCTCCGCCAGCCCTGGGGATGCACGAGGGGGAATAAACCAGGCAGGCAGGGGCCAGTCCAGGGGCCAGTCGGCCAACTTGGCAGCAAGCAGGATGCCGCCACCGCCTCCCCCGGCAGCCCAGGCCCCAGGTGGCACCCCAGACCGCCCCTTGCAGCGCTGCCCCCCTCGCCCCCATACTCACTGGTCCCGGTGGGTGCGTCCGGCCTGCAGCGCAGGCTCCAGGGGCAGGGTGGCGCGGCCCAGGAACTTGTCCATGCCCAGCAAGGCGCGGTGCATGACCGTGAGCACCAGCTCGCAGCTGCCCCCGCCCCAGTCCGGTGGCTCCAGCTCGAAGGCGCACTCCTCCGCGGCCCAGCGCGCCTGTCCCGCGCCACCCTCCGCGGCGCACGTGCTGTACTTCTCGCGGCCCAGCTGCAGCACGGCGTAGATGGGGCCGGCGCCCGCCTTGCTCCGCAAGCCCCGCGCCTGCAGCACGGTGACCTGGACGTGCGTGGGCAACCAGCGCAGCGAGTCCGGGGGCAGCTCCGACGCCCGCAGCAGGGACATGGCGAGGCGAGGCAGTGCCCAGCGGGGCTACGCAGCGTCGTGCCCGTGCAGTGCCAGGCCAAGCGGTGCGGTGCAGTGCAGTGCAATGCAGTGCAGTGCCCAGCAATGCAGTGCAATGCAAAAGGCGGGTCGATGCAGTGCCAGGCACTGTAATGCAGTGTCATGCACACCGCCAAGCAGTGCAATGCGGTGCAAAGCACAGCGCGGCCCCGGCCCCGGCCCCGCCCGCCGCGCTCTCCTCCCGCATTGCACAGCCCGGCTCCCCTTCCCCGCCCGCCGGAGCGTCAGCAAGGGCGAGCCCGAGCTCGGCCCCCTGGCGCGCTGCCCGCAGCCGATGCGTGTCCTTGCTGCACAGCCGTGCAACGGGAGGGTGCTGCCCGGGCACGCCTAGGCTGGACCCCAAGTCCTTGGGCTCACGCAAGTGCCCAGCTTGACCTGCATCCCCTCTGCCGGGAGATGCTGGCGACCCTTGCGCTCTTCCCCATGTGCAGCCCGAATTTGCACGTCCTCCCCGGAGGTGCCCTTGCTCCCCCAGATGCCGTCTCTGACTCCGGGCCGGCTCCCTGAGTCTCTGCTCGTAGGCACTTGGCGGGGTGGGTGGTCCTTCTGTGCACCCGCTCGAGTTTATCCAGGTCCCTCTTGGAAGTGGACGCAGTGCCGACGAGAGAGGGAGAAGCACCTCCCTGGACCTACTGGACACGCGGCGGCTGATGCATGCCGCAGATCGGTTTGCTTTGCTAGTGACCCCGTTGCACTGGCGGCTCGTGTGCATCATAACCCCCCGGTCTCGCTGGGATGTTGTGCCACCCATTGTGGAGTTGTGACGGCTCTTCCCACCCAGGTGAAGGGCTTTGCACTTATTCATGTGAAATCTCATCTGATGCTGCTTCGCCCAACTGTCCAGCCTGCCAAGACCTTCCTGGCTCCCGGCCCTATCCTCCAGCGCGCCTGCGTTTCCCCACAGCTTGGTATCATCCACACACTTAATAACTGAGCTCTCCACCCCTTCATCCAGATCACTGATGAAGATATTAAAGAGCATGGGTCTGAGCACCGATCCCTGGGGGACCCCCTGGAGACGGTCTTCCAGGACGAGGCCAGCCCATTAATTACCACCCGCTGGGGGCGGCCTCTAACCCAACTGTCCAGCCACCTCGCTGAGGACTGGTCAAGTCCGGCACCCAAGTTTGTTTAAGAGAATCCCGTGGGAAGGCTTTGCTGAAGTCAGGTCCACCACGTGCCCCTCGTCTAAGTGGCTAGTTACCCGGTCATAGAAGGACACTGGGTTTCTCAAGCACGATCTACCCTCAACAAAGCCATGCTGATTGCTTCTGAACACCTCATCCGTTTCCAGCTTGCAAATGATGGCCTCCTTAATAAGGTTTTCAAAAATTTTACCCAGGACCAAGGCCTGTAGTTTGCAGGGTCGTCCCTCTTCCCATTCCTGAAAATGGGCACCACATTGGCCCTCTTCCCGTCATCCGGGACCGCTCCAAGTTCCACGACTCTTCAAACTGCTTGGCTGGGGCGCTGCTATTAGCTCGGCCAGTTCTTTCAGGACTCTTGGGTGCAGGTCGTCGGGCTCCACGGACTTGAAGAAATCCAAGTGTTGCAGGAGATCCCTCACCTGTTCGGGACTGATTTTGTATAGTTTGTTGTCTTCCCTATGCTCCCCGGGCCTCTGATCAGGCGAGCCCACATTTGATTTCAGGAATACCGACGTGAAATATTCATTTAGGAGCTCAGCGGGCATCGGCTGTGGGCTGCCCTTGAGCATTTAGTAAGGGTCCCCCGGTGAAGCCTGATTTTTTCTTACTCCCTGTGTATCTGTAGAAGGACTTTGCGTTGTCTTTTATTCCGGTTGCCAGTTTGATCTCCACGCCTGCGTTGGCTTTCCTTATCTTGTATCGGCAGGCCCTGGCAATGCAGGTGCATTCCTCTCCGGCTCCTAAGTCCTTCTTCCACTGTTTCTATGCTTCTTTTTTTCTTTTTTAGGAGCTCTCTAATATTCCTGTTGAGCCAAGTTGGTCTGTTGGCTCCTTTCCCGTTTTTTGCCCGCATGGGGATGGCCTGTTTTTGAGCCGTGAGAATTGCCCCTCTGTTCTTGCACTCCCAAGTCATCTGGTGGCTCCTGGAGGGGCAGGGGGAGGGGGGAGGAAGGAAGAGCGGGGCCTGAGGCTCTTAGTCCCAAGGCACTGCTGCCCTCGCCCTCCTGGCATGGATTTTGGGGTTTTTATCAGAGAATTTGCAATTTTTAACTAGCATCCCTGCTGATCACACTCCTCTTCTTGGGAGGGAGGCCTGTAGTAAACTCCCACCATCAGGTCTCCGTCTCCTGATCTCCCTTGCATCCTGACCCTTGAGAGGGTCTCGAGCATGGGTGACTGGTGCCCCCCGAGTCTGGGGGAGCCAAATGTGTGACTGGGGGGGTCCCTCAGCAGGCAATCGCCAACCGGGGGGGTCCCCCAGAGGCCAATTGCTGAGCCAGCGGTGAAACCAGAAGCACACTTCCAGTTTTGTGGCTGGCATTTCCACGGGGTGCACGGCCGATCTAATGGGGTGCACGTGCACCCCCTACGCGTCGCCAAAGACGTAGAGGACTGCACCGCCTCCCTTCTTCCCAACCTGATCCTGCCTGTAAAGCTTATAGCCCTTAATATTCACTGCCCAGATGTGTGTCATCCCACCGTGTCTCTGTTAACCCAACCACATCAAAATCCTCTTTGAGCAGGAGGAGTGCCCGTTCTTCCTGCTTGTTTCCCATGCCTCTGGCATTCCCATAAAGACACGAAAACTCTCCTAAAAACCCCTCAGGTTTTCTGACGCACCCCTGGCGTCGCGAGATGCCATTACCAATTTGGCTGTCCATTTTTTGAACACCCTCTGTGCGTTGTGGTGTGTAGTGGTTTCATGTCATGTCCCGGGCTTGCCTAGTTGGAAGCTGTCCTCAACCAGCCAGCTACCCTCGTAGCAAAGAGCTTTTACTGTCTGCTTGTGAGATGAATGCCATCCTTGGCATGTGAACCGTCCCCGTTGCAGTACTGAGCGCCACAATCGAGGTCCCCAAAGCCCACCTGGAAACACCATCTCCGAAGCCTTCGGTTCACCTCCTCAATGCATTGCTCCCACAGCCTCCGCCCGGGAGGATTGAGGAGAAGTCTACCTGCGCTCCTAGGCCCATGAGCTTCGCCCCCATGTTCTCGTAGTCTCTCATGATCCTCCCGGGGCTGCTTCTTGGTGTGTCGTTGGTGCCCACGTGGACAAGGAGCATGGGGTAATGGTCAGTGGGGCGGATCGGACAGACTTAGGGAGTCTTGCTGCAACATCTCTGATCCTAGCTCCTGGAAGGCAACAGCCCTCTCGTGCAAGGGGGTCTGGGTGGCAGATGGCTCCTTCCATGCCCCACAGCTATCACCCTGTGTATTATACTCTAATATGATAGCTAATCTAATATTATAATCCAACATATGTATTTACATATATTATACATGTAAATATGTTATACAAACTACATATATATTGTACATACTATATACATACTATAATATGTGTGTGTGTGTATTACTATAACATAATATATGTATTAATAGGTAATATATAATACAAGGTTGTTGGTTGTAGCCGTGTTGGTCTAAGGACATAGGCAGACAAAGATTCTTTGGGTAGATCTGATCTCTTTTATTAGACCAGCTAAATAGTTGGAAACATTGTTCTTTCTCTAATATATAATATATATATTATTCTTTAATGTATACTCATTACTGTATAATGTATATATGTGTGTATATAATATATATATATACTCTAATATATACTCATTACTATACATCAATGAATTATATATACTATATATTTATGATACATAATATATACTATATATACTATATATTACATATTCATTAATGTATGATTTATAATATGCTATATGATGTTATATAATGCACTAATGTATATATTAATGAAAATATATTACACATTAATACATTAATTACATTATATTATATAGTATTATTACATAGTATGTTTCATTAATGCATGCATTGTAATGAATGTGTTTAATGCATAGTAGTCAATGTACATTAATTAAAACATAATGATAATAAGTATTATTAATCATAATCATAACCAGGATCATCATAATAGCAACAAATGAATGATCATTAGTATTCTTATCGTAATAGTCATGGCAATGACAATAGTAATAATAATAATAACACTAAGTTAAAGATCATTACTGATAAAGCAACAGTAAGTGATAATTAGTATTCTTATAATAATAACAGCAGCAATAGCAAAATACATTAATGATAACAATTATAACGATTAATAATAATGACAATAATAATAATTCCCCCCAATGTAGAAGCTGTGCCCAGCAAGGGGCCAGCGGGCATGACCCAGGCCCCTGCCCCCGAAATGTTCAGAGATCAGGGGTCATTTGTGCCCAGCTCCCCGCGCCGTGCCCCCATCCCAGCCAGAGCAGAGGCCCCCAGCAGATCCCCCACACCCGGGATGCACCGTGCAGGAGAGCTGTGCCGGGAGAGGGGAGAGGATAACACCCAAGAAGTAAACCCCGCTTGGCCCCTGCCGCAGAGCACCCACTATCCAGGTCCCCCCACCCAAGCGGTGACCACCTTGCTGGAGAAAGACGGCAAAGAGGCCCTGAGGCTCTGGAAGCGCCTGATGGGGCGTGTGGTTGTAAGGATACATGGGGCAGAGGGCATCACCCCAACCAGAGCCTGTGAGGGGGAAGCCCTAGCAGAGTCCACAGCCCTGGACACACAGCCGGACCCCTGCTCACCGCTGTCGTGGCAGGTATCCAGATACCAACCCAGCCATGCTCACACCTCTGTGAACAAGCTGCCAACTTCTGGCCCCCGGGGGCCGTGGCACGTAGGACCAACCTATATGGGTCCTCCAAACTCTCCATGGGGCAGGACTGCCCTCCGTTTTGTGCCAGGGTGCAAGACAGGAAGGAGGACGAGGGATGCATGCAGTAGGGATGCTTAGAGGTGCTTGTGAGATGCGGTGTGGACTTGGACCAGCTGCTCGGGGGGGGTGAAGAGCTGCTCTGGGGCATTGGTGGTACTGAGGCCAAGACGACCTGCCAAGTCTTGAGGAGTCCCCAGTAGGAGATGGGCAGCACCAAAAAGGCCTCATGAATAACTTATTGGATAGCGAGAAGAGCCGACGGTCAGAGGCAGGGAAGGAAATCCAGCTCAGACCCTGCAGCCCTGTGGTGGAGGAGCTTGGCGAGGGGCAGCCCAGCCTCAGACCCACTGGCCACGGGGCTGGCCTGCTCCATGCAAATGAAAACAGCAGAATTTGGCAAACTCCAGCCAGTCTCTGCAAACAGAGGTGTTTCAGACTGCACCGAACCAGGGTGTGGTTTCCACCTGCATAGCAAAAGGCACATCCCTGATGCCAGCGTGGCCTCCCTCCATCTGTGATTCATGACCCTGCAATTTCCTGCCCCGAAGCACAGAGCTTCTTAGGGAAGCAGTCATGCTCCTTTTTTACCTCAAAGAACAAATATGTTTTTTAAACCTGGCTTCATTCTGGGAAACTGCTGAGAAATGATCTTTTCCAACATTTAAGCACCTGCCGCCCTCCACCGCAGCCTGATGGGGTAGACATCTAGCATGGACAGTTTCAACTTAAAACTTTAAAAGTTGGCAGAGTTATAGGCAAATGAAAGCAAGGCTTTATAAGAGGAAGAGCTAGACAACCTGAACCCACATCTATAATAAACAGGGCACAGGGCTGGGCTCTGAGGCCTTGCCAGTTCTCTGTAACCTTCGCTCACATCATATAACTCTGTCCAGTTCCAGCAACTGGACTACACAGGGAGTCCAAACCTGCTTCTGGCTCTAAACCTGCCTTTCCCTCGATTGCCAAGGTCTCAGCCCTTCTCTTGAAGTATTCTAGGACCTCAGACCTGGGACTGTAGGGTGGACAACATTGCCTTAGTGCACAGCTCCATCTCCCCTGGGCAGGACTGACTTAGAGGTGGTTCTGGACAGTGCAACCAAGGTCTGTCACACAACCCACGTGGTCTTCTGCTCTGCCGGCTAGCTGCGTTCCCTCCTCTACCTTGTTCTTCTCTAGCATAAATACATAGCTACAAGCTGCATATTGAAAACAAGCATAAAAACCAAAGCATGTTCACGGGGGCAAGGCAGAAACACCAAACACTGTGTGACAGATGTTATCCCCATCGCTTACCACACTGCTGGGAGGGGCTGGGGTCCTATGGGGAGAACCATGGCATGCAAACCACTCTCGATCACACTGGTAGGGAGCTCCTTGCCCTTTGATGGGAATTTCTTCCAGCATTGCTCTTGCACTCATGGCCTCTTGGTTCCCATGGGCATTTCTACACACTGCATTTTTTGCCCTTTCTTGCGCTGCAATGGCATGACTGTTTGCATGAGTGGGTTTTCTGGATACTTTACAACTCTTTCTGGTGCATTAAACTAAAACTCCTCAGACGTAGTTTAGTTTGGCTCACCGTGAATTAAAGCATCGTGTCCAGGGATTCATTGAGTGCAAACACAAAGGCACTCAAAGATATGTAATGAGCCCTTTGTCCACCAGATGGCGCTGTGACTTTTTTGTAGTTCACCCCTTTGAATTGCTGCTGCTTTCGAATTGTTTCCGCTTATTTTTTTTCTTGTGCTATGTCCCGGCTCCCTGCTCCCACAGCTGTGTGACAGGGCATGGGGTGGGGGCTCTGGTCTGGGAGAGCAGTGTGGGACCATCCCACTGTCCTGCAGTGGCAGCTGGGGACCGGGCTTAATTCATTTGAAAATCGAGTGCGTGCAAACACTGATGCGACACTCCAAAGCTTAATTTGTTAGAAAACCTAGCGCGTGCAAACACTGATGCAACGTGCCAAAATAAACAAGTTTAAATTTTATAAACATATTTAATTTAATAAGGATTAAGACCCATGATGTGTACAAGCATCCCATCTCTCCAGCGTCAAGGAGGCACATCCTCCTTCCTCTCTGCACACTTCCCATGCATGATATCTCCCAATTTTCTACACCCAGTTTGTGACTGCTGTAGTCACAGTACCCTCCTGTTCACAGTCTGGCTTGTCCTGATTGCTTCCCAGTGACTTAGGCACTCTTCTAGACCCTTGAGGATCCCCGCTGGCTGGATGACATGGTTTTGCAGGCTAAATCCAGCCCTCAGACCGTAGGTTGAACATCGCCAATGTAGATAGTTCTGTCCCTCCTCAGCAGAGCTTCTGAGTGCCTGTGTCCCCCTGAGACTAGGAGGTCATTAAGGAACCAATAAACTTTCTCCTAATGGAGCATTTTCTTTGGCATCTCTTGGGTCCATTAGGCCATAATCCAGCAATGGGTTCAGGTGTCTAAGTAAAGCAAAACCCATGATTCGGCCTGAAACCTTCAGCACCACTACAGCACCATTTGCAGTGCCCTGACCTCCTGCGTTTCTTTCCCCGGGTGGGTGACTGAGGGCTAACTCCATCAGCGGGATTCATTTACTGCCTTATTCTGACAGCTTCTCCTCTGGGAAGTAAAAGCAAGGCTGGAAGGACAACGGTGTGCACGGGTTTTATTAGTTAACATACGGCACACAAGCAACCTTCTGTTCTCTTCTAGGTTGGCAGATCTCCTCCGGCAGGCTTTAAATTAGGCTCGTCGGGGGGAGGGGAAGATGAAGGCGGGGGAAGCTGTGGACCACCAAACCATGTGGCACCCACAAAGACAGCCCAGCCTGAAGAAGGAGAACATCGGGAACCTGCAAGCCATGGGGCGGCCAGCACTACAGCACAGGTAAGCAATAAGCATGTAAGAAATAAGGGGCCCCTTGGGAC
>NW_005841973.1:2648902-2662130 GCF_000455745.1 Alligator sinensis | reverse complement strand
ACCTGGAAGGGTGTGGGAAGTGGGGTCCCACAGGGTTCGGTCCTTGGACCGATACTCTTTAATGTCTTCATCAGTGACTTGGACGAGGGAGTGAAGTGTACTCTGTCCAAGTTTGTGGATGACACAAAACTGTGGGGAGAAGTGGACATGCCGGAGGGCAGGGAACAGCTGCAAGCAGATCTGGACAGGTTGGACAAGTGGGCAGAAAACAACAGAATGCAGTTCAACAAGGAGAAATGCAAAGTGCTGCACCTAGGGAGGAAAAATGTCCAGCACACCTACAGCCTAGGAAATGACCTGCTGGGTGGCACGGAAATGGAAAGGGATGTTGGAGTCCTAGTGGACTCCAAGATGAACATGAGTCGGCAGTGTGACGAAGCCATCAGAAAAGCCAATGGCACTTTATCGTGCATCAGCAGATGCATGACGAATAGGTCCAAGGAGGTGATACTTCCCCTCTATCGGGCGCTGGTCAGACCGCAGTTGGAGTACTGCGTGCAGTTCTGGGCGCCGCACTTCAAGAGGGATGCGGATAACCTGGAGAGGGTCCAGAGAAGGGCCACTCGTATGGTTAAGGGCCTACAGACCAAGCCTTACGAGGAGAGACTAGAGAAACTGGATCTATTCAGCCTCCGCAAGATAAGGTTGAGAGGCGACCTTGTGGCTGCCTATAAGTTCATCACGGGGGCACAGAAGGGAATTGGTGAGGTTTTATTCACCAAGGCGCCCCCGGGGGTTACAAGAAATAATGGCCACAAGCTAGCAGAGAGCAGATTTAGACTGGACATTAGGAAGAACTTCTTCACAGTTCGAGTGGCCAAGGTCTGGAACGGGCTCCCAAGGGAGGTGGTGCTCTCCCCTACCCTGGGGGCTTCAAGAGGAGGGTGGACTAGGCATCTAGCTGGGGTCATCTAGACCCCTCTTTCCTGCCTATGCAGGGGGTCAGACTCGATGATCTATTGAGGTCCCTTCCAACTCTAGCATCTATGAATCTATGAATCTATGAACCTCCGTGGCTTCCTGGACATGCTGCCTGCTGGAGCTTCTTGCAGCATAACCAACATGGGAAGGCACATGATGGTTTGTGCTTGAAGTTGGGCAGACATGGTAAAAGGGGGCATCTTTACTCTGGACATTGTTGTCAAAGGAGGTGAGCTGACAGGTAAGAGTTGTGTATGTATATGTGTAAGTGCACTGGATAGTGGCTAGGACACTGGACTGGAATACAGGACCCCTGGGTTCATAGATTCACTTGGACAGCTAACTAGGGAGAAGTATAAGAGCATTGCTTGGGCATGCAGGAGGCATGAAGTCAGGAAAGCCAAAGTGCAATTGGAGTTGCAGCTCTAAGGGATGTGAAGGGGAACAAGAAGGTTCAGCTCCCAGACTACCGCACCATTTGGGGAGGAGGTCAGCAGCCAACAGTGGTGAAAAAACAGCTTAGGGACTATTTAGAAAAGCTGGACATGTACAAGACCATGGGGCCAGATAGGATGCGCTCGAGGGTGCTGATGGAGCTGGAGAATGAGGCTGCAGAGCCAGTGGCCATCATCTTTGAAAACTCATGGCAATCAGGAGAGGTCCTGAATGATTGGGAAAGGGCAAACAGAGTGCCCATATTTAAGAAGGGGAAAAAGGAGGATTGGGGGAAAGACAGGCCAGCCAGCTTCACTGCAGTCCCTGGAAAAATCATGGAGCAGGTCCTCAAGTAATCCTACCGGCATCCTGGGCTGCATTGATTCAATAGAAATTGAGGGCTGGAAGGGACCTCACGAGGTCACATCTAGTGCAACCCCTGCTCCAAGCAGGACCAGCCCCAGCTACATCATGCCAGCCAAGGCTTTGTCTACCCGGGTCTTCAAAATTTCCAAGGATGTAGGAGCCACCACCTCTCTGCGGAGCCTGTTCCAGTGCCTTACTTCCCTCTTCATGAGAAAGTTTTTTCCAATGTCTAACCTCAACTTCCCTTGAGCCCATTGCTCCTTGTTCTGTCGTCTGCCCCCACTGACACCAGTCCAGCTCCATCCTCTTTGTAACCAATGTCTGGTTCTGCCACTAACCCATGCTGGCTGACTGTGAACAAATCACTTCCCTTTCTGTGCCTCAGTTGCTCTGTCTGTAAAATGGAGATAACAATGATGACCTCCTTTGTAAACTGCTTGGAAACCTACTTATGACATTTATTTTCTGGCCTTGCCAGGATGCTGTGAGGCCCCTTGGGAACCTGGGTATCCATTTCCTGGCTGTAAAATGGACATAACTCCTCCTGTTTCCGCCTGTTTTGGCTGTCCTGCCTATTTAGGTTGTAAGCCACATCCAGGCAGGGTCCAGGCCACAGCAGCCAGCACAACAGGCCTGGCTCTGCTGAGCCCTCCGGCTGCTGTGATGATAATGAAAATGATAACTGGAGGCAGGGGGTGAAAGGGAACAAGAGAACAACTTGTAGAAAAGGTCTCCAGCAGGCAGAAAAGGATACGCAGAGATATAAGGGCAGGGTGGCACAGTGGGTAGACCCCATGCAGGAGCTCTGCTCTCAGCTCTCCTCCTTTTCCTCCCCCTGCTTCCCTTCTCTACCCCCGAGCTTCCCTTTGTCTTGTCTTCTCGGAGTGGGAGATTTTCAGAGCTGGCGCTGTCTTTCACCAGGAATGTGCAGCACCTAGCACAACAGGCACCTAATCTTGGTGAGGGCAACTATGCAAGCTGAGACAGCGGCTTTTCTTTTGGGCCAATGCAGAACGTTTCCTAATTCACTTCCCTAACAGAGTCATGGGCCTTGCGGCTCGTGGAGTGGGGGCGGATGTGATGTGTCCTGACTCTAGCAAGGCTCTGACACCATCCCACATGACGTCCTCTTAAGCAAGCTTGGGAAATATGGTCTAGATGAGACTAATGTGAGGTGGATAGACAACTGGTTGAATAAACACCCTCAAAGAGCGCTGTATTTATTTGCAAAGCACACACCTCCAACTCAGTCAGGTGCTGGAACCGCTGGATTTGAACCCAGAACAGCCAAGCCAGCAGCATCAGCCCTAGCCAACCTATCCCATGCAAACCATATGGATAGCAAACCAGTCAGCTCATCTGTCAAGTGACTGGTCAATTGAATGCATAATTTTTGACCCCTCAAAGATTATAGCCATTTTACACAAAAAACTACATTTTCTTTGTTTGGAGTTGTTTTGGCAGAAATACGATTTCTTTTTGACACATTTCTTAATGGAAAATTTGTGCTTTTTCTGTGTATTGTTTGGCAATTTTTTACAATTTTTGACCATTATTTTACAGAACATGATTTGACCGGGCAAATACCCAAACCTCATCTAAACCCTACATAAGACAGCCATTAACCCTTACACAACACAAACCTCACACCCAAACCTGCCCAGGCAAAGCAGGGGACCCACAGCAGCCACCATCCTGTTTCTATGGAATATTGTCAATATATGATCAAGCGATCCCGGGTAGAGGATCCCGGATGGATCTCCCATCTGATTATGATACTGCCTCAATCCTCAGCCTGATGACTTGGACTGCAACGAATTCATGGTGTGACCCCAGCCTCCCTATGATAACTCATTAAGTGACCACGCATGGCCCAGTTGGTCTTGTTGTGGGAAGGCAGGATGAAGATGAAGATATCTCCCTTTAACCAAACCATTCAGAATCATTTTCCTTTTTTAAGGCGCCCTTCCCCCAATTGCTACTTTTTGGGGGAAATGTGAGCATGATTTGTGAGAAATAAGGGAGTTATCAATGGCTCGCTGTCAGGCTGGAAGGATGCATTCAGACGGGGTCCAATGGCTCGCTGTCAGGCTGGAAGGATGCAGGCAGACGGGGGCTGCCAGCTCTCTCTTGGATTTGGCATCAGCCAAGTTTTCCTGAATGACCTGGATGAAGAAATAGTAGGCCTGCAGATGAAATCACCCCACAAAGCATTTCCAAGCACTTCAGAGGACTGGATTTGAACTCAAAATGATCTTGGCAAATGGGAGAACTGGCCTAAAATCAAGAGGATGCTGCTCAGCGAGGACAGGTGTGAAGTGGTACTTGGGTGGAGATCATCAGATGAGGAAGGGACTGGCTGTGGGGAAGGATCCTGGGGTTGGAGCGGACCGAAGAGTGAAAATAAGTCATCCATGCCCCGTTGCAGAAACAAAGGTAGTCACCCCGTCGGGCTGTATGAACAGGAGTGTCACGTGGAGGACACGTATTGCATCCGTCCCCCCAGCTCAGCTCGGGGAAGGGCTGGACTCTATCCTGACCGGAGGATAGCATGGCCAGGGGGCTAGAAAGCACCAGGCATGAGGAAATATTGAAAGCATTAGGTTTGCTTAGCCTAGAGAAGCCAAGATGATAAAGAAGTTGCTGAAAAGAAGAAGGACATAAATGCACCTCTGTGTTCCCTGGGAATAAAAGAGGCCGTCATGGGCTTAAAGGGCAGCCAAGTTACACATTAGGCAACCTGACTGTCTACAAGGATGGTCGTGCACTGGACTAAGTTATCTAGGAAGGCTGCGGGGTCTCCCACGTTGGAGATTTTTAAGAGCAGGTTAGACAAATATTTAGGTAGAGGTTGATCCTGACTTAGGGCAGGAGGCTGGACTAAGTGATGATTTGCAATGGCCCCCTCCAGCCCTGATGCTATGATGCCTTCCATCCTCAGCACAGCATCTTCTCCCCTTTGGCTGTGGGGGGACCAAGCAGCCATGAGCCTCTCTGGGACGCCAAGAGCACAGGGCTCTCAACAGGCTGTATAACCCCGGCCCAGTTCAGGACACAACGACTGGACCGTAGAAGAGTTTGCTGCTGTGTCTGGCTATCTTGGCTTTGCTCCTACAGAAGAGGCTGGTGCATCCAGTGCCATGAGCACCCTAAGGAGGCTGGCCCCAGGGTGGAAGCCTGCTTGCAGCAACACCTGCTAAGAGCAACAGCGTCTTCCCTGGGACCCTCCCCACACCCTGTGCTCAGATAAAACAGCCTGTAGCAGCAACAGCAGCTAAGGGGCAACACGCCACCAGGGTGTGAACGTGTTGCCGCTGTCAGGCACTGTCCCTACAGAGGGTGGAGACCATGCCGTGCCCTGCCTGAGCTTCAGGAAGAATATCCTTGGGGGGGAAAAAGCCCTTTCCACCAGTCTCCAATGCTGGTGTGTCCATGTGCGATGCACATGGCAGCACAGATGTCTCGGCAGCAAGCTAAGAACCAGCCCCCGTCCCAGGTACAGACAGCTGGCCTCTCGCTCCATGCTTCCAGACCATCATCCGTCAGGCATCGATCCCACCTGCCCTGGGAGAAATAGTCCCTGTGTTGGCTGGCACTGCAAAGGGAGGAGAAGCCAGGCCTCGACCACAGCTTGTGATGTGAGATGCTGGGCACATCACTTGCCTGCATTCACCCAATGATGGAAAGATGAGCAGAGACCTCTATAGGGGCTTGGGATGGGAACCCGTGCCTGGGGATTTACGGGCATTTCCCTCCGAGTGATAGGAGTTTTACCTACCCCCACTCCCCTGTCAAAATCCAGCGCAATGCATCGGTCAGGGGAGTGCATAGGTACCTGGAGGGCATAGCGGGTAGAGCACAAATGCAAGCAAAGGGAGAGGCTGAACCCAGAGCAGCACGGCTCAGCTAGCTGGCGTGGGTGCTGCTGGCCAGAAAACTCCCTGGCTCTTGCCCTGTGTGGTCCAAGAGTCTCCCAATGCCTGAAGAAGGGTGTTTGTGCCCCAAAGCTTGCAAAGACCCTTTTCCCAACTAATAAAAGCTATCACATCTACCCAAAAAACATTGTCTGGCTAGTTCCTGCCACGCACCGGCTGAGCACGGGGCTGGAGCAACAGCTGCAGGAGGAAGGCAGGGCAGGAAGCCAGACTGCGGGGACACACTCATTTCCAACCCCAAACCTCTTCCTGTTAGTGGCCGGTGGCCGGACCTTGGGTGCAGCTGAACAGGTCTCAAGGGGTGAGAGGGTCATTCACTGCCCTTTTCTCTGGGGCAACCTCATGCTTTGGCTGGGAAAAGTTCCTTCCCCTTGTCGCAGAAGCAAGGCTTTCCAAAAACAAGGCACGTGTTGTGCTGGGGGCACGTGGTATGCAAAGAAATATGGTAATAACCCACAGCCAAGCCTCTGCTCCTGCCTGCCTTGGCTATGCTGCCTGGGATGTCCTCCAGCAGTGGAGCTGGGGCGTTGTCCTACTTTCGGGGCTTTTGCTCTTGCTGCCTGGCTTCCCCTCACAGTAGCAATCATCCCCAAGTGGCCTTGGTGCCCTGCCACCGCTGCCCATCTCCTGAGCCACTGAGCTGCCCCAAATCCTGGACCAGCCCAGGCTGGGTCACCGTGGGGGGAGAAGTGGGTAACGTAAAGCTCTGTGGGGCGGCTGATGCTTTGATGTGGGGGTGGGCACACAGGATGGGGGTTTGGGCTAGAGGCAGGGAGGACCAGTGAGCATCCTGATCAGGGCATGGGCTCCAGCTGGCCCAGGGACCCCCAGGCTGGTCCTCCTCTCCTCCTTGCTGAGTGGGAGAGGGCGAGCAGAGCCTGTTCCCCTGGCCCTGAGTTCGAGTGCCGCTGTATGCCAGAACCCCTGCCTGGACTCTTCATTGGCAAAGGGAAGGGCGAGCTCCCGCGGCTGCAGGGTTGGCAGTGAGACGAGGCCTGTGTTTCTCACAATTATGGGTGGAGGGACTTCTGTGTCTTGATTGCCAACAGCTGCACAAGGAGGGACTGGGTTTCTCAAGAGGCCCATTTCCAGCCTTTGCACTGATTAGAGACTTAGGGCCTAGAAGTCCCAGTCCTGGACCAGGCACCATACAGACAGAGCATCCCTGCCCTGAACCACTCACAGCTGCATGCAAGACAAGGGGGTGTGCACACGCAAGGACATGACGGGCCAGGCTCCTAAGATATGCAAGCATCGTAAGAAGCCCCACCAATGCCTCCTGCTAATGATCTCCATCTTGGTGGCCAAGACCAGACCTCCATGAGCTTGTCCTGGCAGCGTGCCGGCAACCGCAGGGCCCTGGGAGCTGCTTGGCACAAGGCAGAGGGCTGCGTTAGCTGGGCAGAGGATGGCGAGTCCTTGACCCAGCTCTTCCCAGCGCAGCACCTAGACAGGGAAGCATAGGAGATAGCAGGTAAGGGCACGAGCAAGTGGCTCAGACCAGCCTGACACCCCTTTGCAACCTGAGGACACACCGGCTGCTGCTTGTGACCCCATCATTTTACTCTTCATTTGGGGAGGGGGTGAGGATGGGATGCACTGGAGCAGGGGTGGGCTGGTCCGAGATGCTTGCTGAATCCAGCAGATAGGGCCAGTCTTCAGGTCTGATCCAGCCTGCAGAATCGGTCTCACCTTACTCATCCGACCCTTGGACTGGCCCCATGCCATTTATCCAGACCTTGGGGCCTGACAAATTTGACACCCCTGCACTGAAGCATGACAGGTCACTTGGCACAGCTGCCATGAGTCGTTAGCGGTAAGACTGGGGGGTGCTGCCAAGGGGGGCACGCTCCACAAGTCTGACCACCCCATCCAGGAAAGCGCAGAGCGGGGGATGCTACCTGGGGAGCCTCACTGAGAACCAGCCTCGTAAGCCCCATCTACACATTCAGGATTTGTGGTAGAAGTGATATCTTTTATTAGACCGACTAGATTTTTGCAAAAAATAATCTTTAATTGCAAACTTTCGGGCGCAAACACCCTTCATCAGGCATCGGAGAAAAGATGGAAAAAGTTCTCCTGCGTAGAAATGAAAGTTTATATTTCATAGGAGATTTGAAGGTGGTAAAATCTCCTGTTTGGAAAAGTTTGTTTTATGTGCGGATTAGGCTCCCTGGCAAAGTTCATATAAAATGGAGATTTTACCCCCTTCAAATCTCCTATGAAATATGAACTTTCATTTCTAACCAGGAGAACTTTTACAATCTTTTCTTCAGTACCTGATGAAGGGTGCTTGTGCCCGAAAGCTTGCAATTAAAGATTTTTTTTTTGCAAAATCTAGTTGGTCTCACAAAAGATATCACCTCTACTATGAGTCCTGACTGTTTTTTCCTCTAGACCAATACGGCTACAACCTGGATACCATCTACACATTACACTTATGGCGTGATTAACCCATTAATCACGCCTCACATGGTAACCCAGTCACACATCCATTCAATGAAAGATGCAGTAAAAAGAGGAATAAATGACAAAGCTGTTCCACAAAATATGGGTGGATCGCACGTGAGATCCCATTGAACTTCGTGTCTGGAGGGGCCGAAGGTTTTGCGGAGGCAGAGCTCCAAGCATTTTCCCTGCCAGTTCAGGGTTCATCTCTCCCCGCTGAGGAAGGCAGGGATTGCACCGACAGTTCACCTGCTTCACTACACACCTGATGCTGACGGCAGGACAGGGTTGCACCTTAGAGACTAACTGGGTCAGAGCACTGAAAGGAGGGTGACTTGTTGCACAGCGACTCTGATTTATTACTTGTAGAATTGGGCCCACGGGCTTCAAAGTCAATGAGTGTCCAGCAGCCAAATCCACCCCAGCTCCAAGTATAGCCTGGCATGACTGCTGAGCCACATGCCACCTGGGACAGGGTCAGCTGTCCCCCATGCGAGGGAGCGGTGCCCTCCCCGTCCACCCGGACCATTGGGACATTGTCAGATGGATGCTCCTAGGTGCTGCGTCTCCCCTCAAAGTCTCTAAGCGGCACTGGGGAAGATCCCAGCCATTGCTAGGGGAAGCTAGAGCTACTGCAGCTGGGAGCCTCCGCATAAATCCAGGGCTGTAGGAAGGCAGCAGTCGGCAGTGAGGCAACTGCAGCCAAGAGAGCACAGGGAAAGCAGAACAAGGGATACCCAGGGGTGTTGGAAAAGAGAGAGAGACACCCCTTTGCTATAAAGAACCTGACCTTGAAGTGCCCCAGGGCCAGATTCTGCCTCAGTCACACGGGTGCAATTCTGAGCGTCCAAGTTGCATCAAGTTTCCACCCATGTGGGAAACGTGTGACCCTTTGTGCTGTATCTGCCTCCCCCCCATGAGGTCCGTGTGGGATTGCTGGTTAAGCTGAGCTAGAGATAAGATAAGGCTTGGAGAAGGAGATGGGGAAAAGCCAGCCTCCCTGACCGCTGACTGACCTGTTAAGAAAGGTAAAAAATAAAAACAGACGTTTTTATTTATTTATTTGAAAAATAAAAATGTGCAAAGGATCTGACCCAAAGAAGCAGTCGCTGGAGGCCTCCAGGAGGAAACTAGAGTGCAAGAACCTATTAACGAGGCAGAGACAGGGAACCAATATGGATGATGCAGGCAGTGAGGGGCATCGTCACGTATAAAACGCCACCTATTTTTCTCCTGTTAAAAATAAGCGACAAGCTTTACAAGTACCCAAGGGCTGGAGTGCACAGTTTCAGATTGAAGCAAAAAGAAACAGAGCTTCACTGGAATGAGTTATAAACCATCAGCCGGGCTGTGAAATAGGAGCTTGGTGACCAGGAGCAGCCCACAGACAGCAGAATTGCAGAACAAAGGTTGGCTCGACTCGGGGATCATCCGGACCATTACAAAGGAGAGAGGGTTGTTTACACCTGAGGAATGAAGAGTTTAGAAAGGATCAGGTGGATTATAATAAGCCTGAATTGACTCCCTCACTGCTGCCTGAGCAGAGATGCTGCTACCGCTGCCAGGCAGTCGGTTTTAAGCTGTAGGTGGTGCAAGAATCAAAGGGGGTACAAGTACAGCAGTGCAAGTACATCCAAAGGGGTGCAAATTCACCAGTGCAAGTATATCCAAAGGGGTTGCAAAGTACACCAGTGCAAGTACATCCAAGGGGTGCAAGTACACCGGTGCAAGTACATCCAAGGGGGTGCAAGTACACCAGTGCACCCCCTGCATCCGCCCCTGGGAACCAAAAATGCAGGTGAGTGAACTTGGCAAAGGACAGCAGTAGAAATGGATGTGTTGACAGGAACATCGATAAACCCTGGCAGGTGATCCAGGCACAGCTGGCATAAATACAGGTGTTGCCAGACTGTGTAGCAACCTCAGGGCACGTCATTGGGACCATGTGTTTAATGGATAAGGGGGAGTTGGTTGTAGCCGTGCTGGCCTAAGGCCATAGGCACAGCAGACAAGGTTCTTTGGGTAAATGTGATATCTTTTATTAGACCAACTAAATTTAGTCGGTCTAATAAAAGATATCACATTTACCCACAGACCTTTGCCTGCTTAATGCATAAGGCACCTGATTTCAGATCAGACGACTGTGTGTTTAAGTTCCTGCGTGGTCACATTTGTTTTGTGCTGGCTGAAGCAGAATAATCAGTTTTATTTTTACCTCTTGCATCCCACGTCCCATCCAGGTGCAAAAGGAAACTTATTTTTCCCCATCTTTGGAGGTGGTAGACAAAGCCCTGTCTGGGATGATGGAATTGGGGCTGGTCCTGCTTGGAGCAGGGGGTTGCACTAGATGTGACCTCCTGAGCTCCCTTCAACCCTCACTTTCTGTGATTCTGTGACTGATTGATGCCCTGTGTTACTACCTGTCCCGTTGGGTGATTGTTAAACCAGCCCACTGAGGCACTGTCCAAGGGACAATAAACCTCTCAGCACTTTTGCTGCTGACACCAGACTCTGCCTTCTCCTTTCTGCTCCACACCTGGGCTCCAGGAGGCAGCTTGCAGACCACAGCCTCTGAGAGCGCATAGGTCCAAGCACTCAAAGTGAGCCAGCAAGGGGCAATAAGATGGATAGGAGCCAGCAGTGTGCCCTTGTTGCCGAGAAGGCTGCCAGCATCCTGGGCTGCATTGGTGGGAGCATTGCCAGCACATGGGGGGCAGTGATTCTTCCCTCTATTCAGCGCTGGGGAGGCCACATCTGGAGTCCTCAGCTCATTGACTCGTGCACATGGGGTTGTCTAACCCTTTGCTGTCCAGGTGCACAGTGTGTCCCCTTGGAGGTGGCCTGGGTGAGGGAAGGTGGGACCAGACCGCCTCCAGCCATGGTCCCATGTTCGAAGTAGGCTGCTGGGGCATGAGCTAATGATGCAACCCTGTCCAAGCCCCTTTATCCCATGGCATGTTTATCCCTTGTTCCAGCAAAGGAGGGAAAAGGGTCTTGTGCACAGGGCTTCAGAGAGCAGCGTTTATTTTCTGGCCTTGCCAGGGATGCTGTGAGGCCCCTTGGGAACCTGGGTATCCATGTCCTGGCTGTAAAATGGACATAACTCCTCCTGTTTCCACCTGCTTTGCTGTCCTGCCTATTTAGGTTGTAAGCAGTGTCCAGGCGGGGTTGGTGCCACAGCAGCCAGCACAACAGGCCTGGCTCCGCTGAGCCCTCCGGCTGCTGTGATGATAGTGAAAATGATAATTGGAGGCAGGAAGTGAAAGGGAAAGGCCTGCCCTAAACCAGGGGCTTCCCACCCAGCTGGGGGATGCTCTGGGCCCCACTCATGTCTCTCTCCGGCCGGTCCTTCAGTATGTGACTTTACTTTAGACGCACCGCTGAGGTACAGCATTAAAACAAAACCACCCCTGCAGGGCACATGAGCTGTGGGGAGAGGCTGAGGGAAATGGGCTGATTGAGTCTGCAGAAGAGAAGACCGAGGGGGATTGAATAGCAGCCTTCACCTCCCTGCAGGGGGGCTGCAAAGAGGATGGAGCTGGGCTGGTCTCAGTGGGGGCAGATGACAGGACAAGGAGCAATGGGCTCAAGCTGCAGCAAGGGAAGCTGAGGTTGGACATTAGGAAGAATTTGCTTGCTAGGAGGGCACTAAAGCACTGGAACAGGTTACCTAGAGAGGTTGTAGCATCTCCATCCTCGGAGGTGTTGAAGACCCAGGTAGACAAAGCCTTGGCTGGGATGATGTAGGTGGGGCTGGTGCTGCTTGGGGCAGAGGGTTGGACTAGATGTGACCTCCTGTGGTCCCCTCCAACCCTAATTTTCTATGATTCTCTTTTCCCAGCGGTGCTGCTTCCCCAACAGAGCTGTGTTTGCCCACTCAGTGCCCCAGTATTTTCCTTTTGCCCTTAAGGGCAAAAAATGTACAAAGCTAGTGTTGCTTTGAAGTGGAAATACCAACTAACAGGGCTGGCTCTTGCAAACTCCCTGCCAGTAACATGCCCAGTCAGTCAGTGGCTGTGCTGGAAAAGTCAGGTGCTGGCAGTAAGTGTTTGCGAGGTCGGACCTCCAGCCTCGGCCTGTCCATACAGTGCTTCTTGCTGGGGATCTCCAGGTGCTTTGTGCCACCCTTGGCTGGAGGCATCAGGAAGGCCCAGCCCAGGCACCTCTCATCCATGTGCAGAGAACCGATGTCTGCCACTGCGCGGGACTAGGCAGCGCGGAGGAGCTAGGGTTGTGTGATGCAGGCGGGGGGTGCAGTTGCACCTGCCTTTGTCCCCCTCTTTCCTCAAACTTTAAAGCCAGCTGCCTCGCAGGGACAGCTGCATTTCTCTTCAGGCAGTGCTGAAAGAGTCAGTTGACTTCATGACTCCTTATCACCTCTCTGATTCCTGCTAATCTCTCCACTCCACAGGCGTTAACAACCCTCTCTCCTTTCTCATGGTCTTGATGCTCCACTAGTCAAACTAGCCTTTCTTCTGCAGGGTTGCTGTCTGTCAGCCCTTCCTGGGAATGTCTCTTTTCTATTTCACAGCCCCCCAGCTTTTTACCCCTAGCTAAAAACCCTTAACTCCAGTGTGGTCATATCGACTCAGGTGTAGAAATGACTGACAGTGAAGTATTGGAGATGCTGTCAAGAGGCTCAAGAAGCCTAGATTTTGTTTTATGAATCTGAATAAGAGACGTTCGCTTAACTAGAAGGAACACAGGACTAATGACACAACATCTTTTGACTCTTTTAAGCATTTTTGGCCTAGTTTGCTGTGTTTCTAAAGTTTATACAGGATTTTGGAAATGAGGGCACATTCCAAGAGTTAGATTTCTTTTTGCTTTGATCTTAAACTGAATAGCATCGCGCCAGTCCCCTAGCATGTTTGCAAAGCTTCTAGTTTCTCTTTAATTGGAGAGAAATAGGTGTTGTGGCATATGTGATGATGAGCCACATTATTTCTGCCTCCTTTTCAAAATCCTAGATTTTCCCATAGATGCAGGGGAGTTCATACATAGATGTAAAGGCGTACATAAGAAGATAAGAATAGCTTTTGACCGGGTTAGACCATAGGTCCACCTTGCCCAATCTGCTGTGTCTCACTGGCAGCGGGTTATGCCCTTATCCGTGCCGCAGG
>NW_005841973.1:2644494-2648871 GCF_000455745.1 Alligator sinensis | reverse complement strand
GGATGATATGACCCGCTCTCAGATGGCAGCAGAGATGGGCCCACCTGTAGCCAAGGCATATCTGCTCCCACTGAAGAAGAACGAGCTGTTCTCCACGTCCCGTTTGCAAGGATGCTCTGGGCCCAGCTTGGTGGCGGCTCACACACCAACTTGATCTGGTGACGCTATTTCCGCCCAGCCTGGATTTTCCCAGATCTTTTCACAGGAGCTTTCTGGGAGCGGAGTTAGCCTGCAAAGGCCAACAGCACCCTCTCCTGGCCCTGGTTTGACCATACCCTCTCCATCGCGGGCAGCAGGCTGTCTTCCCCCCCCAGCCTACGCGGCTGATCTTCCTGTCCCAGCAGCCGGAGGCATTGCAGCGTCTTGCATCTAATGGAGGGGGCAGCTGTCAAGTTGTCAGAGCATTTTGCTACCCAGCGAAACACAGGTCACTATGGAGGCCTGAGCAGAAAGGTCTGTGCAAGTATGCGGCAGGTGAGCAAAGACCTCTGCCTTCCCGGGACTGCAGCTGCATCTGCAGGAGCTTTCACACATGCTCATAGTGAGAACGAGGGCCCAGCCGTGCTAGGCACTGTACAGACAAAAGTGCCTGACAACTTGTGCAAGTACAGACAACTTGTGGCCACTTCATCTGATGACGAACGACATCCGGATGAGCTGAGGGTCCTGCAGTACCGGCCCCGGGGGGGAACGGAGGTGGGGGGCAGGCACTCTTCTCCCAACACAAACTCACTATGTGACCTTGGGGAAGTCAGGCAGTGGCTGATTTCTCTGGGATGACCTGAAAAAAATCAACCCCCCTTAGGCTGGTGGAAATCCAGAGAGATAAATGAGATGCCCAAAGTCATGCCTAAATCCAAGCTTGTCCCTCAGTTTTCCCATCTGTAAAATGGAGTTACTCTCACCCACTCTGGGGCTTCATTTTTTAGATGCAGGTGTAAAATGAAGTGAATCTCACCCATTGCTCCCATTGATCAGACACTACCTGTGGCTCGGGGCTGCCACATGACCAATCTGGAACCAGCAAGTGCATGGAAAGGCCAGGTTTCTTTGGCGTGTCTGCTCCTCTCCCTCCAGCCCGGAGCAGCATGGCATGGGTGAAACACTACCAAAGGCCACTTGCAGGAGGGCTGCCACTAGTGGGGTCTGCTCTGGTTGCATACAAGCCCTCAGCATGGCTGGGGGCAGGAAGCTGGTGTACGAATGCAAGCGGATTCATGCATCGCCCGGCAGCGCGGCGCTTTTGCTAGAAATGCTCACAGCTCTTGACCCTGGAGGAGCTCAGTGCCACCATCCCCACCCAGGCGCAGGGAAACTGAGGCATGCAGAGGTTAAGGGACAGGGCCAGCATCTCCATCTGGTCCCAGCTTGGACTTCTGTGGCCTTCTGTCCTGCTGGGTATTGGGGATGTTGCTTTCCGCGTCCCTGAAACCCACATCGTGCCCTGGCACCGAACGGACACCCCGTGTGCCTTCATTCTGGAGGGCGCTGGGCTCCCGAGTGGGGTCAGACCCCAAAGCATTCCTCCTCGGGATGAAACCCAGCCAAACAGACTCATCCAGTATCATAGGGAAACATAGAGAAGGGGAGCTGGGAGGGACATCCAGAGGTCACATCTGGTCCAACCCCTGCCTGAGGCAGGATCAGTCCTATCCCGACCATCCCAGACCAATCCATATTCTAAAATCTTCGTAAAACGACCGTCAGTCCTTGCACAATGCAAGACGTCTCACCCGGACCTGCCGTGGGGAAAGCAGGGGGACCACGCGGGTAGCGTGCTGCTTCTATAAACGGTTGTTAATACGCACTCGAGAGATCCCAGCTCTTTCGGCACAGCTCCTGTCCAAATCCCCAGCCGACGCCGCCCTGCCAGCCCGGGGGGCAGACGACGCTCGGACCCTGGGGACGGGGCACTGGGAAGAGCCGTGAGCTGCTGGAGAGCTGGAGCACAGAATAGCGGGATGGGGGGAGCAGGGTGTGGGGGGCATGCCGGCGTGGGGCTGCTCCCTGCCTCCGGAGGAGCAAAAGCCAGGGAGGGTTAACTTCTAAGGGAGGCTTCAAGGTGTCTTCAGAGGTATTTTGGTGTCTTATTCCCCACTCTGAGGATTTAGGCTTGAGTCTAGTTCCTCACTCTGCCACTGACTCCTGGTGGCACCTTGGTCACGTCCCTTGATCTCTAGGCCTGTCTGGGCTGAAATGCCCCTCCTGTGTCTGGTTAGGCTCTGAGTGCCTTGAGGCAGGGCCCAGCTCCCCTGGGGTTTGCCTGGGGGCTGCATGATGGAGATGCAAACTGAGCAAGGGCTTTCAAGGCTATAGTATTACAGAAGGTTTCTACCCCAGCAGCCCTTCCTCAGTCGCCCCTGCTTCCCTGCTCCTACCCACAGAGGCATCTTGTGCTTCATCGACTGAGTCTGGGTAGGACTAGTCATAGTTTTTTAGGGGCTGGAAGGGACCTTACAGATCATCAGGTCCAGTCCCCTGCACTTGGGCAGGAAAGACCACTCCCCAGCAAGACGGTCAGCAAGTCCCTGGAGTCGCATCATCGCATCCCCCCGGCTTGGCGCACAGCTCCGTCCACCCCGTCCTCCGGGCAACACGAGCCATCAATGGGCCCGATTGTTGAGCAGCAGTTGGTTCATAGACCGGCTGCCCTGATCCCTCCGGGAGACGGGTCGTCAGGCAATAGAGGACCAGCGCTCTCTGAAGCAGCAGCCTCGTGCAGGCGGCCTCCCTGCCTGGAGCCCGGAGAGGAGAGTTAATTAAACAGCAGTGCCGAAAATCCAGGTGGATTAGGGCGAGCCAGGCTCCTCTCTCCACGCTGCAGCAGGCTTGTCCCTGGTCCCCCCGGCTCTAACCGTGGACGGGGGTTACTGTAATAGGCACCTACTCCCTGGCCCTCCACCACCCTCTAGCTTCAGTTACATCATCCAATTAATTTGCAGGAGAAAGGTTAATAGAGGTGAAATCACCAAGGGAGCAACTGCTAACGAGGTCACTGCTTGTTTTTAATTAGGGGAAAATCCCTGGTTATCCAGGCACCAGGCAGTTGGCTTGTCAGTCAAAGGGTCACCCTAATTTTCTGTGATTCTGTGGAGGTGTCGAAGACCCGGGTAGACAAAGCCTCGGCCGGGATGATGTAGTTGGGGCTGGTCCTGCTTGGACCTCCTCAGGTCCCAGCAGCCTCGTGCAGGCGGCCTCCCTGCCTGGAGCCCGGAGAGGAGAGTTAATTAAACAGCAGTGCCGAAAATCCAGGTGGATTAGGGCGAGCCAGGCTCCTCTCTCCACGCTGCAGCAGGCTTGTCCCTGGTCCCCCCGGCTCTAACCGTGGACGGGGGTTACTGTAATAGGCACCTACTCCCTGGCCCTCCACCACCCTCTAGCTTCAGTTACATCATCCAATTAATTTGCAGGAGAAAGGTTAATAGAGGTGAAATCACCAAGGGAGCAACTGCTAACGAGGTCACTGCTTGTTTTTAATTAGGGGAAAATCCCTGGTTATCCAGGCACCAGGCAGTTGGCTTGTCAGTCAAAGGGTCACCCTAATTTTCTGTGATTCTGTGGAGGTGTCGAAGACCCGGGTAGACAAAGCCTCGGCCGGGATGATGTAGTTGGGGCTGGTCCTGCTTGGACCTCCTCAGGTCCCTTCCAGCCCTCATTTTCTGTGACTCTATGAAAGCCAGCAAGGTTTTCGGGGTGACACTCAGTGCCCAAACTGCCCCGGAGAGGGATGAGCTGGTAGCAGGGGCTGGAGCGAGAGGTGCACCCTGGGGTGGGTCACCGCTGCTATTGCTCTGGAGAAGGAGATGGGCTTGGTGCTGGTCTGAGCCATAGATTTCACTGGCATGTCACTGCTGGCCATCTCGAGTGGCATGAGGGGAAGCAACCCTTGTCCTGATCCCAGCTCACAACTCTGGGCTCTCCTCTCCTACCCACCACGTGTACCGGGAAACACAGAGGCAGGCAGAGACCACTTCAAAAGTGTTTCTGTGGTCTCCCATCCCTTCCCAGTACCAAGCTCGATCTTTCCTCCTTGCTGTCTGCAGCATGGCGTTGCCATTCATTCATCTCTGCATTTGGAGTCGGCCTCCAGGACCCAGCGCCTGGACTCCTGGGATGACAGGAGACTCCAGGGCTTCATTTTTAAGATGCAGGTGCCTCAGCCCCGCTGAAAAAGAGGCCTCAGCACTCGACAAGGATGGAGAGGCCAGAAGAAAAATCCCCCCCACACCCACACATGCTCTATTGTTAAAGTGCTCATGATTTTGGGGAGCTGGACTCAACCGGGGAATGTCTGAACTGGGCCACGCTGGAAGGGGGGGTTATTGTGTCCTCCCTCCAGCGCTCTCAGCCCAACATCCCAGATCCTCCATCATCGGA
>NW_005841973.1:2639820-2644484 GCF_000455745.1 Alligator sinensis | reverse complement strand
TCACTTTTGTTATGTCCAGGGGAATGAGCCACTTCCCCAGGAGACGGCACAAGCCGTGCCACAGCTGCCGTGCCAACCCGTCGGCTTGCCACAACCAGCGTTTGGACCCTGCAGTAGCCGAGGGTGCACACGGCACCTGCCCGTTACGCTCCTTCCCTCCGGACGCTTTAGCGGACTCTCGCAGGGGTCAGCCTGCCTGCAATGCAAGGGACAGGACTTCAGTCCCCACTACACCGACCCATTCAAGGCTGAGGAGAAGGGGATCTCCCCTGCTCAGTCAGTAAAACCATCATCATCGTGTCTCCCCTGCCCTCAGCACCTTGCTGCATTGGCTGCCAGGAGCAGCATCACTGGGCTGGGTCTAATTCAGCCCCGCGCGGTTATGCAGCCCCCATCACACTCACTGGTAGACAGCAGGCCTTTTTAGCAAGGTCGAGAGATAATTGGTCCTGGTGGGAGTCATACGGTTGGGCCGTGTGAGCAGCCTTTTAAGATCGGCCGGTATATTCATGACAGCCTGACGCAGCTTTTAGTGCATCAAAATGGCATGATGACACCCCGCTCTCTGGAGCAGAGGGGAAAGCGTGCCCCCCAGCCCTGCGCTGAGTGAGGCTGGAGCCGAGGGCTTTGCTCATAGCTGACCCTTTGCAAACGGGCTCGTGGCCAGCTGTTGTCTGCCTGCCCCAGCCTCTCCTGGGACCGCTCGCTGCTGCCAGCATCTGGGCACTGCCAGCCCCTGACCGCTTCCCTCCCCTGCGGCAGGGGAGAGAGGAGCCCTTTCACCGGCACTCAACATTTCATTGCACTTCTTGTCTCACAACAAAAATTAGCAAAGGCTGAGCTCATCAGCAAGTTGCAAAACCTTGTGATGACTAAACCATGCACTCCTATTCGGGGAGGGGAAATGTGTGACAAGCATTGCTTTGTAAGGGCATGGAAGAAACCTAGAAAGTGCCCAGGTAAAGGCTGAAGTCAGTAGGTGTATGGGGATTTTCATGAAGCGTGCTGATGCATCGAAGTAAGCGAGTTAATAAAAGGGAAGGGTGTAAAGAAAGCGGTCGAGCGTGCCTTGAAGACTGTTGGGGTGATACGCTGTCCCGTGCACCCTAACGACTCTCTGATCAACACTCTCTGGGACAAAACATCCACTTAGCAAGGTCTGTGTCTTGTCTTTCCTTGCATGTCTCAATCCTGACCATGCCTGTGCAGGTAACACCTGGATTGCCCCTGTAATAGTCCCCCGGGTGCATTTAGGATTGCCTTGGGGGCTTAAAACTCAGATCGTGAGGGCATTGCCCCTGCCTAGCTGGCAGGGAGTCAGTCCCTGCTCCTAGGTTCTGTGGGGCAGGGATCCCTTGCTCGGTCTCTACAGGGATGGGTACAGTAGGGCCAGGGCTCGTTAAGTCTTTCCTCCCAAACCAGCTGCTTGCATTTAGCCACGGCCTCTGGCTCTGAACCGCCTCCAATTGCTGTGGCAGGACACCTCTCCTTGGACCCGCGGGTTCAGTCCTAGCAGATGCAGACCCATGGGGGACCTTTGCACTGCGCTGGCCAGCGCAGATGGCAGGAACGGCCCCTTCATGCTAAGGGCGTTGCTGTGTCAGTCCCCTCCAGGGACTAACAATCGAGCAGAGAGCCATAATCCCAGGAATCAAAATGGGGAAGGGGCAGGAGATTGGGAAGCAAGGGCAAGGCCCCCGGTGTATATGGGGCTGTATGCACCCGCTGTGCAAAGGCAGTCCTTGTCTGTGTGCGCCAGGAGATGGGAATACCGGTGTTGCTACACGGGGTGAACCTTGGAGGAATATACCACTGAATAGCACCAGGGTTTACCCAGCGCGGCCTTCTGCCTTCCCCGAGCACCAAGCTGAGTTTTCCAGGGAATGACCATTTTCCAAGAAAGCATCCCATTTCCTCCAACACGCTGCCTCTTTCATGTGGTGGAAAATGTCTCTTGCTTTTCTTGTGTTTTCAGCCATGTTTTAGCCTTTGGTTTCTCATGGTTGCAGCTCAGCGTTTTGGGGTCCACTTTCCTGTGACTGAAAGAAAGAAATTCTTCATTGTTTTAATTAAAAAAAAAAAAAAAAGTGCGCGTGGAGATGCACTGTATTTTGGGGGGCAGCTTTGGTGCTCCGTGCAATGGTGCAGTGATTAATGCACTGATTTGGGGTACACTGGGAGACGTGGGCTCAAGCTCATCCTCTGCCACAGACTCCCTATGTGACCTTGGGCAAGGCACTTACTCTCCACCTGTAGTAACAGCAGGGTGCTGCTGCACAGAGGTGTCGTGAGGCTACAAGCCATCCTATGACACACGGGGGGCCCTGATCCTGGATGAGTTCTTCCACACTGCCCCTCCCGGCCTCTCCGCTCGCCCTTTGCCCAGAGGAAGCCTAGGTCTCGCAGCACGCAGCATTCCCACATGCACACGTGGCCCAGTGGCCAGGGGCAGCATGGGTATCTCCACCCCGGGACACCTCCCTTTTGGGGCCTGCAGGAAGGAAAAGTTTCCCTTCGATTGCCTGCATCCAGCCTTCCTTGCCTGAGCCCTGCAGAGCTACAGACACCCTCCAGGATTTCCTCCCAGGCTTGGCTTCCTCCAGCTTAACCTTGCCCTTGGGGGCCAATTGAACCCTCCCTGGCTGGGGAACCCTACTGGCAAAAGCAGCTGAGGACTGTCTCAGTCCATCATTGCTCTGGACGTGCCTTCTCCCGGGCTGGGCACCGTGGTGGTACGTGGCCCATGGAGGAAGGCAGAAGAATTGCAACTCAACCCCCCGAGCAGATCTACAAAGGCCACGAAGGCTGCATCTCGCACGCAGCTCAGCCTGTCCAGTCCCCCTCCTCTCCGCTTGTGCATCGGTGACATTTTCATTTGCAAAAACCCACAGGGGCAGAAGGGGAAGGAAGGCTAACCCCTGTCTTCCCCCGCCACCAATCCAGCCCAGCCCGTCAGAATAATAAAGCCCAAGTCTAATTCCCCCTGCGCTGCCACACTTTAAATTCCACGTCGGGAGGCATTTCCCGTTCGAGATCAAACAGGAGGGGGAAAGCAAGCGCGACGGCTCCGATAAGGCAGCCAGCCGAGCGCAGCCGGGACGTTCTTATTAAGGAATTTAAAAAGTCTCCAATGAGCCTCATCATGAAAATAATGAAATCCTTGATGGCGCGGCGTTCGCACGTCCAGATGCAATCCCCCTGCCTACCTCCCCCAAACAAGGTCAAGCTGAAACCTCTGCGGCCCCAGCAGAGGAAAATTCCCAGCACGCGGCCACCGCTGGGTATAAACCGTGCCCCGTCTCAGGCCCGATCCTGGGGCTCTCCCAATAGGGTCTTCGTTGGCTTTGCTCATTATAGGGCATTTTGCTTGCTAATGTTCAGCCCCCACACGGCCGGCTTATCGTGCGGGGATCTCTACCCCCTGGAAAAAAGGCACCTGCTGCTTTGAAAATGGCCTGATTCAAACGAGATAGAGGGGTGTTTAGGAGCTGTTTGCCTGGCTCTGCCTAATGGGACGGGGCTGGGACACTGTGCTTTATCTGCTCCATCTCGCCCAGCTCACCCACTGGAATAGAAACAGGGTCATTTTCCGTCTAATGCCTCCTCCTGTTCTTTCCTTCTCCCTCCAGGGCCAGGAGGGTTTGTTCCACTTGGGAGCCCTGAAATAACTATCTGGAGACTGGCAGGGAAGTTAGCTGCCTGCTGTTGTCAGAGGGACATGGGTACGCTTTGCTCCTTCTGCCTGTACCATCGGGATGCGTCATCCGTGATTACCCGTGACTTGACCCGGTGGGACGATGCACACTGGTGTGCCCCCGCTGTGTTTCCAAGGCACGGCACAAGACAGGTGCTGGCACAAACACACGTGCAGAGGGTTGGTGGCTGGGGGGAAGTGGTGCCCAGGCACGGAGGCACCTGTGCGTTGTGGGGAAGCTCTCGGGTAATGGGCGTCTCTGTACTATGTTTGCACAGCGCCTTGCACAGTGGGGCAGTGGGCCCTAGGGGTGGGCAAAGTGTGAACGTATTGCACAGCAGCTTCGTAGTTTCCAGCCAGAAGAAGGTGCATGTCGACCCACCCACCCAGCTGCCGTGGCAGAGCCGTGGGGAGCTGCCACAAGTTGCGAGGTGGCGGTGGTCTTCTGTGCTTCTGCCATCTGAACTGGGTCAGGGTGGACAAAACCTAGGTTTACTGCAGCTCAGCTTTCCCTTACCGCTGAGTAAGAGCGGACACACAAATACTTAACGCCGAACAGCTGCTGTGCAGTAGGGCCCCATAAATTCCCTGTAAATTTGCTGGTTTGTCCCACAAACTCTGCCATCTTTCCATAGGAGCTCAGGACCATGCTTGAATCCAGACCCCTGTGTTTGCAGGGAGACAACAAATGTTATGTCTTGAGCTGTATCGGGGTGACTGGGTCATTTTACTACGAGATTTGACAGTGGTTTGGATAGGGGTGATCCTGCCTCAAGCAGGGGGTCGGACTGGATTGGACCTCTGGAGGGTCCTTGCAACCCTATTTCACCAGAGCAAAGCCAGTCAGGACCCTCTGGGTTTGCTAAGTATTCAGCAAATGGAAGACCTGAAACACTTTTGAATACATCCAGACAGCCGCTAATCATCTGGGACCAGCCAAAGGGGGAGGGATCCCTGCTGATTTGGGGGG
>NW_005841973.1:2610334-2639789 GCF_000455745.1 Alligator sinensis | reverse complement strand
CCCGGCAAGGGGGGAGGTGCCCCTTTTGTTTTTGGGGGGGGGGGGTGTATAGGACCTGGTGCTGGCACCTTCAGGGGGGTTTTGCTTTGGCACAGTGCAGTCTCCCCAGGTGCCGCGAGGGCGTTGTGTGTGCTCAGCCTGCCACCCAGTGGCCTCCTGGCAGGAGCCCTCAGCTCCCCGTCCTGCCTCGCATTTGCTTTACATGATTCCTTTCTGTCACTCGTCACCCACAGGTGCATCTGCAGGACTCGTGGGGTCCTCTCCCCGCTCCCCTGGGCTTCCCCACTTCATCCACCCTCACCTGGGTCTCCCCTTCCATCAGGTAGGGCTGATAACAGCCTGCAATCGCCCTGTTGGGTTCCCATGCAATTCTATAGTTATCTTCATCTGGGAACAAGAAGGTAACTCATATGATGCCGCAATGCATTCATCCCTGTGTCCCTTGCTAGCTGCAATGCATTCATCCCTGAGTCCCTTGCCAGCCACAATGCATTCATCCCTGTGTCCCTTGCCAGCCACAATGCATTCATCCCTGAGACCCTTGCTAGCTGCAATGCATTCATCCCTGAGTCCCTTGCCAGCCACAATGCATTCATCCCTGAGTCCCTTGCCAGCTGCAATGCATTCATCCCTGAGACCCTTGCTAGCTGCAATGCATTCATCCCTGAGTCCCTTGCCAGCCACAATGCATTCATCCCTGAGTCCCTTGCCAGCTGCAATGCATTCATCCCTGTGTCCCTTGCCAGCCACAACGCATTCATCCCTGAGTCCCTTGCCAGCCACAATGCATTCATCCCTGTGTCCCTTGCCAGCCACAATGCATTCATCCCTGTGTCCCTTGCCATTGCATTCATCCTTACAAACGTGTACATTTCATGTAGAGAAATGCTGTTATTCCCATGGGATGCACGGGGGAAGAGGAGAATGAGGTGCAGACAGGAGAGGTGACTTCTGTGCATTAATAGGTTATGGCAGAGAGAGGAATAAGGACTTAAGAGCTGCCAGGAAGGGTCAGCCCATGCAGTGTCCTCCTGCATCTCACAGTGGTGCACAGCAGATGCTAAGGGATGGAGTTTTTACACAAAACCTGTCCAAATGGATATGTCCTCCCCTCTCCCCTTTCAGCAGTCTAACTTGTTTAGACTCAAGGTCCCCCTCGGCAGACTCGAGCCTGCCCTCCAAACATGCCAGTTCTTCCCTTCCTCTCTTTTCTGGACTGCAGAAAAAAAATATTAGGACAATTCCTCTGTTGCAAAGGGCTCGGCGAGGCCCCAGCAGGGCAGAATAGCTTGACACTGGATTCCTATTGGAAACCTCTGGGTTCATCTTGTGACTTGTATGTGGGTGTTTGCACACCTAACAGTGTTAATATGCCACATTATCCTTAAATGGATCTTATGGCAACCTAGCAGAGAATCAGTGCCCTACAGCTTCCAGCTTTCAGAGGCCTGGGAACATCTTCTGTAGATGTTGCAGCTTTACTTCTGTATTTAACACCCACTGATGGACTACATCAACATGCCCAATCCTCTGTTGAACCTGGTTAAATTATCATCCTCCACCACATCCTGTGGCTAGGAGCTCCACAAGTTAACCACAGGTTGCACCAAAAAAAGCCTCTTTGTGTTTGCTTGAAACTTGCTTCCTAATAATCGCCTTGTGTCCCCTGTAATGGGGGCTGGACTAGATGCGACCTCCTAAGGTCCCTTCTGACCCTAATTTTCTATTATTTTATATTTCTCGTGTAGTGGGAGACAGCGGGTGCACATGCCTCTTTTAAGCAAGCTTAGCCTCAAATCGCCGTTTTTAAGGCGCATTAAGGGCGCAGGTCTACATGTGTGTGCCCTTAATGCACCTTCAAAATGGCAAATTAAGGCTACATGAGCCTAAATTTGACACCTGCATAAAGCAGGTGTCAAATTTAGGAGCAAATAGCTACGTCGCATTAGTGCACGTGTAGACATGCTAATGCACATTAACATGGTGTGCGTCCATTGACACACACTGTGCACCTGCACATGCACTAATGAGACTTAACTGCTCACCCCTAAATGTAATGCGCCTTAATGCGCATTAGTGTGTCCATGTGTAGCCGTGCGCCTAAATTAATTTCATGCGCCTTAAGCAAAGGTACGTTAAGTTTAGTGGGGTGTAAATACACATGTAGACATGCCTGGTATGTAGTAAATCCCTAGCTACTTTTTCCATGCCATTCAGGATTTGATAGCCCTCTATCATGTCCTCCCTCCATGGTCTTACTGTCCTGCCAGACTTGTATTGTATACCAAGGTTTAGCCCAGTCTAGTTTTAAATGTGCCCCTCTGGGGGGATTCCCCAATTCTCCCCTTGGATGTTTATTCCCCAGACAGGAGGAAGCTAAGGAGCAGCTCTTTGGCTAGGATATGGTTCTCTTCACCCACTATAAACTCAGAAACACCCTGAAACCTGTCCTGGATGGGCCGCCTGGTAGCACTGTGCTCGTGGTCTCAGCCTAAGAGCTGAACTCACTGGTAACGTGCTGCCTAACGAGCGCAGATCACTGATTTCCACCCTTGAGCAACAGCCCTCGCCATCACCCCATCCTGGCCAGGCCCCCCCACCTCGCCCCTAGGAAATACCCATCTCACCCACTGTAACGAGCAAGGAAATTGCCTGCCGATCAGATAGAGAGGTAGCCGTGGGCCTCGCCCAGCTGTGCGCAGACAGACAGTTCCTGCATGCTTTTGCGCTGTGTTACTCCGCGCCTGAGTGTGCAGGCGTGTGAGAGGGCGTCTCCGCACACGCGTCAGTACACACACGCCGCGGGCTTTGTCTGGCTCGGCCCCGTGGGTGGACTGTTCTGGCAGACGTGACGGACTTGCACCAAGGTTGTACCTACGCTGCAGAAGGGAGGCGCGGCGGCCGCACGCCTGCCGCAGCCCCTCCGGGTTTCAGGAGCAGCAAAGATGCATCGACCTGGGCTTCTTCCTCAGCTAGCCTGAGTGCTGCAGTCCTGGCTGCTGGCCTTGGATCCACCTGCCCTGAAAGCATAGCCCCCGCCCCGTGAGCTGTGGGTGGGTCTCCGCAGGTCGTTCACGGGAGGGCCCATGACACATGGTGAAGCCATCCTGATGCCATCCTGGCCTGCCAGCCAGTTCATCCCAAGGCATTTCCCTGCCAGAGCAGTTTCCCTCCAAGCAACCAGCGTGTGTGTAGCACCAGCGCAGGCTCCCACTCTGGCTGGGTGACTCGGTTTACCTGTCACTGCGCATGCGGGAACTTGAAGGCTTCACCTGCCAGTGGTTAGAAACACTGCCCCTACAAATATTGCACCTACAAATATATATGACACAATGAACAGTGCTCTCTCACCATCTCCACACACACACATATGCGTGCACACACACGCATGCACACCCAGGGGTCTGTGAAACCAAAGAAACCACTGGTCTAGGGTGTCCAGGAAATTCGGGTCCTGTCTCCCCGCTGGTGTCACCAGAGCAGAGGCCAAGGACCAGGGGAGGAAGAAGAGGGGAAGGTGGGGTCCGACAAGGCGCGGGAAGATTGAGCATCTTCAAGCTACGGGGAAATGAAAGAAACTTTTTTTCTTTTTGGTTTCTTTCCCAGGTCGGCCCCCAGCCCACAAGCTGGGATTGGGAAGCGGGGTGGGGATAGGAGCTGATCAGACGCAGCAGAGACGAATGGAGCCCCAGGAGATACTTAGCCAAATCCGGGGCTAATTTCCCGAGAGCAGCTTCCCCGGGGAGAGGATGAAGCCGCGGAGCGGAGAGGAATGTCGCTCCGCGGGGGGCCCGTGGGAGGATTTCACGGTGGATTCCTGCCTGGCCGGCCCCGGACGGAGGGAAACAATGAGAGGGGAGGGGGAGACCGAGTTACGATGAAAGGCCACGCGGGGCCTTTCCGTGTGCTCAGCACCAGGCCCCTGGCTACCGCCCCCGAGGGGCTTCCGTTTCCGCTGAGGTCTTGCTCCTGCCCTTGTCCCCGTGCACCATGCTTGCACAGGGGCAATGCACCGAGCGTACCACAAAGCTACCAGGGTCCTCAGCTCCGTGGCCCAGCCCAGCCGAGCGCAGGGCTATGCCGGCCAGGCTAAGGGCTCAGACCCTTGGCTACAGAGGCAGCCGGTCCCGAGGGCTGGGACTCGCCACATTTGGGCGCCAGTCCTGACTCTGTCCCAGCACTGCTGGGCGACCTCAAGCAAATCGTTTCTCCTCCTAATCCGAGTCTGTTGCGTGGCTAAGAGGACAACTCAGTGCTACCAAGCTCATGTTAGGGTAACTTTAGTCGGCTCTCCAGAGATCAAACAAGCCATCTGCAGTCCTCCAGCATCCCAGGATGCACTGCTCCCAGCCCCCCTGCCCTCCCCAGTGCAGGGAGAGATCCCAGGTGTTTTGGCTCATCCATACCTGGAAGCTGCACCCGGACGCTGAACCAGGTGACTTGGGCCCTGGCTTAGGTTTAAACCAGAATTATTCTAGTTTCTGCTGTATTCTTCAGGAACCAAAAATAGCCAGTCTGAGCCCCAAAGCAGAGCACACACCGGCTTTGGCACTGGCTCGCACACCACTTCCAGCCAAACTGATGCAGCTTGAAGTGGACCAGGCCTGGCTGGGCAGTGAGGAGCTCACCGGGGCTGGAGGCTAGGAACGGGATCACATTCATGGGTTAAGGCCAGCAGGTCTGTTCTAGCCCATGCTGAGTGGTACGCCAGTTTACGGGGCTGCCCTGAAGTCATGCATGCTTGCACTAGAAAGGGGCCTTGCTTACAGCTCTGAACCTGGCCCTGGGCTTTGGCTCAGGATAAAGCAGCAGCAGGGACCTGGCAGGTAGAGCTGTCCCACGGCTAGTTGTTATGATGTCCTTGTTTCTTTGGTTTCACAGCCTCCAAGGCCAGAAGACTGCAGCAGAGCACCTGCTCTGAGCGCCCGCACGGTGCAGGCCTACCGATCGGGCATCGGTCTGACCCTGAGCGGAGGAGCTAGCCAGGACCCTCCAGTTTTAAACTCCAGCAGGAGCCTTGGCACAGATCAGTCAATCCCCAGCCTTGGCTGCTGCCAACACCCAATGCCTCTGGGAGCGCCTTAAAAAGAAAAAAATAAATGTGACAAATGCAGCAGAAATGCATCCCGTCCCACTGCCTTTGGCCCCCGTGTTTGGACACAGAGCACTTGGCTGGTGATCTAACATCACCAATGCAAGGCAACCGCCACTGGGATGGAGGCCAGGCAGCCCTGGCTGTTAAGTACAATGCACAAGGCTGTTTTAGCCAAGGACTCTGTTGGGCAAAGCTTTCCTACGAGGAAGAGCTCCAGGGGGCTGTTAGCCTCCTTGGATTATGCCCCATGAGCAGCACCGCACTGCTTACCTGCCACGGAAAAAAGGAGGGCAGAGCCAAGTCAAGGTGCCACAGGTGTGTCAGGCCAGACCAGCGCTGTTTCTACAGGTAGGAAGAATGAGTAGAAAGAGTCATGTTATACTCATGTTGGTCGCAGGAACGAGTAGGAAGACTCATGTTACACTTAGCTGCTGGGTGTAGCCGTGTTGGTTTAAGGAGGTAGGCAGGTAAGGTTCCTTGGGTAGATGCGAGATCTTTTATTGGAGCAACTCAGTAGCTGGAAAAAAATCCTTCTTTGCAAGCTTTGTGCCTGAAAGCTTGCAAGGAACATTTTTTTTTCCAATTATCTAGTTGGTCTAAAACTAAAAGCTATCACATCTACCCAACGAACCTTGTCTCCCTATGTTACACGCTTTTTTTTTTTTTTTTAATTGTATCCACGGCAAAATTAGCTAAAATGAATGCCAAATTCAGAACCATAAGTGGCAAGCCGGCAAACATCCTCCACTCGCACCTGGGGCTTCAGATGTTTCCAAACCCTTTGGCAGGCATCCTATATGCAGGCCCAAGCCCAGAGGCTTGGGGTTTGGATGCCCCTGAGTTTTGCTTGCCCTCAGCCATAAGGCCCCAGGAGGAAGCAATTACACCACTCTAAAGGCACTTAAAATGTGGGCATCCATGTGTTAAAACTCGCCAAGCGCCCTCTCAAAGCTACACCACTTCAAGCAAGGGTTAACTCTGGGCTGCGCTACCAAGCTCCTGTTAGGGTAACTTCAGTCAGCTCCGCAGAGATCAGACAAGCAATCTGCAGTCCTCCAGCATCCCAGGATGCACTGCTCCCAGTCCCCCAGCCCTCCCCAGTGCAGGGATAGATGCCAGGTGTTTTGGCTTCTAGCCACGCCCCTGCTCACCTGCCCTCTGGTGGCCAATCAGAGTTGTGCAGACAAGAACCTGCACGCAACATGTTCTAACTTCAACATCATTTAACGTGCGCAGAATGAGTATAATCTGTGTCGGGTGTGACGTCGCCCAGTAGGTAAGAAACCCAGGAGTCCCAGGACCAGGCTTCCCTGCTCCAAGCACCAGACCTCACACCCACCTCATTTCCCTGCCTCTCATATCTGCAGCAGAAACCCCCTCCCAACATCTCCCAGGAGTCTCGAGGCAGGTCCATGCTGTAGGCACTGTAGTCGTACCTTAACGAGCTTGATGCATGCTAAAGTGGGCATTGCTAGAGGTGTGGCGGTGGCACCTAGGGTGGGTTGCAAAGATGGGTGAATACATAGGCTGGTAAGCCCAAGCTGAGCTCCGTGTTGCAGTGGCTACAGTCTGGGAGCCAAATCAGAGCACACATAGCCTCCAAAAATCATTTAAAAAAAAATCAGCACCAGACTCAACCAAATCTGAGCCAAAGGGAAGCAGTGAAGAGCCAGGAGCGTTCTTTCACTCGCAACTTTTCAAGACCAGGGATAGTTATCAGAGAGAAATTAAATGCAGAGGAAGCCCAGCCAACTTCGTGCCTCTGCTTGGATTCACACTGCCTCCTCCTGCCAGTGATCTCAAGGAGGATGGACCAAGGGCCCACAATCATATGTCAGGGAGGAGGAGGAAGGTGAGCATAAGAATCCTGCTGCCCCTTTTCATTCTCAAGCCTCTTAATGCAAAGTAATCGCTCACCAAGGAAATGCAGCTGCTTCTGGGGTGGAACTATCCAGTGATATACTGCCACTGTTTAGCCATCCCCTTATGCAGCTGTCGAGCTCAGTAACGGAAGCAGCGCACCACTGCCTCTGGATCAGGCAGGAGGCAAGTTCAGCTCCAGCAAACAATTTCAGGTGCCATGTAAATGCCTTTGCTGTGGGTTACAGAGGCCAGATCATCCTGTTCCATGGGATAATTCAGACAGTTCAGCGCATCGAGGCCGACTGCCGTGTCTCTTGCTCCTTCCCCACCATATTTCTTCTCTTCCAGGCTCTGCTTCAAAAGAGCTGGGCTTAGCCAGCTAAGACGCTCCCTTTTGCAACGGTGCTGCATTTCCTACTTGCGCCGTGCTGCTCTCTCTCTCTTGCGGCTTTTTGCCTTCAAGGAAGTTGGATCAGATGCTAACAATAAGACCAGCAACCCCAGTCCCAACCCACTGCAATGAACACTGGTCCCTTTCCCCCACAAAGGGCCAATTACATCCATCTTTCAAATCATCTAAAATGTTCTCGTCTTCATGCATGTCCCCCAGGGAAATACTGTGACCACCAAGGTGGTTTTCCTACTGGCAGGGGGAAACCACGAGTGTGGTATGGGGTAGTACCCTGACCAGGGTAATGCAATTAAAATGGCACTGTGCAGTGGAGGGTTGCACCCTTGTCTGCTTGTGAGAGCTTATAAGACTTCCAGTGGGAGGATCTCGGCTACACGCCGACTTTATGGAAATGGGAGACTCCTCCCTAGCTTGTTCCTGCGGCCTTAGGGCTAAGGGCGAAACTCGGGGGCATCCAAACCCCAAGCCTCCAGGCTTGGACCTGCGCACAGGATGCCCGCCAAAGGATTTGGAAGTATCTGAAGCCCCAGATGAGGATGGAGGATGCTTGCCGGTAGCAGGGCCACATCTGGTTCTCGAATGATGCATGCAGATTTGGAATTGATTTGGCCGATTTGACTGGGGACATGAAAAAAATTCCCATAAAAAAAAAAAAAAGATATTTTCCCCCTTAGAAATAGACCCTGCTGCTAAAAGGAATGGGAAATTACTTTACTCTAGTTCAGTACTTTGCATTTCATCCTTTTCCTGCAGGTTTTGATGAAAGGTGGAACAGACCCACGCGTTCGCTGTTTGCCTTTGGACTCAGCCGGCAGCCACCTCGCATTCAAACCCCAAGCGCTGTTTACCTGGCTAATGCCATGCAGTGACAGAGCTGGATTAATACCTTGGACCCATTTGTCCAGAGAGGCAGCCCCCTGCCCGACAAGAGACAGGGCAGGGCAGATCACTGGGTGACCGAGACTGCCAGGTTTCCTCCGAAGCAGCCGGCTCGGCATTGGTACAGGAGTCGATAGCTGGGTTACTGCTGTGCTCTAGGGAGCAGTTCCTGCACTAGTTGCATGTTGGAGGCACTGAGATAGGCATGGGAGGGTTTTCATCCCTGCACATTATACCTGTTTCCTCATCACACATGCTGGGATTACCTAGCTGTCCAAGCAGGAGGGCAGAGGCTGGCGGGGGAAATGTGCAGGCTGAGCCAGCCCTGGATGGGGCAGCTGACAGGAGGGAGGCAGGAGCAATGGAGCAGAGTTGGGGAGAGGGTTGATCCAGGGGCCTTGTAATTTAGGAAGCCCTGCTAGCCCCACACTGTCCCCAAAATCCTTCGCTCACATTCCCCAGCCTGCAGTTTCCTTTTTGCCGTCCCTGTCCCATTGCCCTGCACGGCACAGGGGTCCTATCTTCTTCCACTGCAGCATCCTTTGCTCTTGACAAAACCAAACATCATGCACCTCCACAGGGGCACGGCCACCTCCTGACTAGCCAGGCTTGCTAGCTACAAGCAAACAGGTGAGGCCTGGCTGCATACCTACCGCGGCTCCAACTCTCCTGTCTCCTATGACGTGAAGCACCCTCCGAGGGCTCGTGCTCTATTTAAAGGGATGCCGTCTTATTCCTATATACTGCACATTAGCATTGCTAGTGTCATCTTTGAATCAGAGTTCACAGGCTCGTAAAAAATGGAGCTGGGGGTGTGAGGATCCCCATCCCCCAAACCTAGCCTACGCTCCATATGGAGGGAACAGCGAGTTTTTATAAATGCCTTTCTAGTCCTGGGTCAGCTCTGGGCTTCAGCTCTGGGACCCTGGGAGCGACAGCAGGTAGGTTTGGGTCTCGCTGGCACCCGAATGGAAACGGTAGGGTCATTGGGATGATGTAGGGAATGGCCCGAGGATGCTCATCCCTCCGAGTCGGTGCTGCACAGGGCATGGTGGGTGCATGGGGCTGGGCTGGGCTGCTTTGCTGACTTTCAGACCCCTCAAAATGGAAAGATCTCGCTCCAAGTGGTGCCAAGAAGAGTTTTCCAATTGGACATCAATGAGAACCGCTCTGGACCAGCATGAATCCCTGCCTGGGAGGGACTGGGGCCAAGCAGGGTTGGAAGCACCAGGCCAGTAAAAGTTGTGGGTAATTCAGCCATTGTCCTCCAAGCCAGACGGGCTCTGCCTTTCATGGAAGGGGGCAGCAGTATCCCTTGTAATTTAGGAAGCCCTGCCAGCCCCACACTCATTTCCATGCTAACGAGCAGGGCGATAATGACCTGACACCTCCTGTTCAAAGACCCCCAGGCAGAGCCACCTGATGCTTTGATGGCTGGTCTTGCTGGGTGGTTTCGGGCCTCCACCGAGTTAACAAGGGAGCTACAAATTAGACGAGGGTGGGAGTCTAATGAGTGGGAGGAAGCCCCCGGGTAACAGCTCGCTGCAATCTGGAGATGCAGGATGTTTGAACAAGGCAGGGGACAGCCCCAAGCGGAGGGAGGCTTGGACTCCCAGGCGAGGAACTTAAACAGAGAAGGAGGAAAGCAAAAATCACGCAGTGCAAACCCCCCGTGAAGTCAGCCCTAGGGTGCCCCTGCAAGGAAAAGCCTGGCTACCTCTGCCTCTCCATGCTTCTCCTAGGAGCGGGAGGGAAAAGAGGAGTATTACCAGCCCATGGCCTGGGCCGGCACAGGTGAGCTTCCTGCAAGGAAGGGAAATCAGTAGCGGGGAGTCTGGGTGAATTCTGCGTATGACTTATTGTATTTACTCGCTTAAATTAGTCCTGGAATATTTCTCCTTTCTACAGCTTCTGTCTTTTAAGGATCCCAAACCATCTTACCAACACCAGTCATGAAGACACCCTGCTCTTTAATGCAGTGTTTTCAGCATCTGATCTCAAAGTGTTTTAAAAAAAAGAGAGATCAGTATTTTAAGTAGGGCTAGCAGCACCCTCAGGAGGTCCGGTCTAGCCCAGCCCCACGCACAAAGCAGAATCAGCCCTGTCCGATGAAGCTTGTGAAAGCTTGTTATACATCTCTGATTTAATGAGCCTATAAGGGGCAAATCTACGCTGTCTTCTGCCTGACTTCACACTAATGTGGCTGATTACCTGTCTCTGGACCATCTGAGACAAGCATTTGCCTGTTCTTAAAAACTTTGGGAACAACTTCCTGGTACAATGCCCAAAGCATCCAAACCAGCCTAACTCATCACAGGCAAAGCAGCGGGGGACGAGGGCACTGTCCATGTCCTTCCACCGCCAGGAGGGGAAGTAGGAGGTTCAGCCTCCTGCTTATTTTCCTCGGTGAAATATTATTGGAAAACACACTACATTTGCACAGGAAAATGTGCGTGTTGTCACTGGACGCCCCAGCATTTTTCAACGTAGTCTCCTTTGTTCATGTTTTTCTTCCACTGGTGAACAAGGACACGTATATCCTGACAGCAGCCCACCCCTCACTTCTTGTGTCCCAGGAAGAGCACTTCTCTCCCCGGTGAAGATCCAGGCTGGGTGAAATGGTCAGATTGAACTACTCGGGAAGGCAACGTGCTCTTCCACCTCCCCTTCTCCACGTACACACATGCATGTCCTTACAACTGCAAGGCCTGGTCCCTGACAGAGGTCAGCTTGGGCATAAAAAGCACTAGCTGTGGGTGTGTGGCAGAGCCGCTGCCTGTCAAAGACTTTGCCACCCACTGCAGTCTTCTTTGGCAGAAGATGCCCACTCGCTGCTGGTCCGTTTGGGCTGCAGCATCACAGCATGCTTGGATACTCCCCCAGGCTTGGTTCCTCCAAAGCAGCACCTGCGAGTGACACTTTATAGCACCACCCGGGCGTCTTTCCCCAGGTGATGACTTGGCCTTACTTATTTGCCCCTTTGTCGGCTCCTGGATGGACCAGGGCAATGCCGCAGACATGGGCATGAAGCTGTCGGTGGTCAGGAACCATCATCTGGCGAAGGATGCTATAGGGTGTCCTCAGCCACGTGGGCTCCTAACAAACCCATGCTCTGCTCCCCATTTTGTCTTCCTAGGAAACTTTAACTCAAGTTCAAGGCCTCAAGCCAGGTCCCAGAGTATGCAAACCCCGCTGTGAAACTCCAGGATGGAGAGCATGGCTGACAACCTTACCCCGCAGCCCATGAATACTATTTCCACACATATGGCTTATGTGGTTGGGAGACAGAACCTCCTTAGGGACTCTCTGCATGGTGCAGTTGAGGGCATCAGGGTGTAGGGGTGAGTAGGGGGGCAGCATCTCCATGCAGGAGCCAGGCAGCCTCTTCAGAGGCTTCATTCGAGGATAAATCATTGTGGCTTGGCTTCACATATTGCAGGGTGGGAGCAGAAATAGGAAACAGCGAGAACAGAGCAGCAAGTCCCTCCCACGTACGCCGCAGTAGCTGTCTCCTGGGTCTCCTATGTGCTAGGACAACAACCAGCAAGAGCCAGGGACTGGAAGCAGGAAGAAGGCAGTAGGTGCCTCCCTGTCACCTAATGATGAGCAGAGTTTGGGCAAAGCCATCACACCACGGCCCGTGCTTCAAGGGCCTCCAAGCAGATCGTATCATCTTCAACCATTGACCCCAAGTCTTCCACCATTGACCCCAAGCCCTGGCTGCCTTACTCTGTCCCCTGCAGCTGCCCTGGGGTCTCCTTCATGACTGCACCAATTACTGAGAAATCAGCTCAGACCACACCGTCTTGGCTCAGATACAAACTCCGTTGCATGAGTGAATGAAAGGAGAGGACGGCAGTGGTAGACTGGCTGCAGACAGCCCCTAAAGTCCCCCAAATGCTCGTAGGGAGCAAGATACCAGTTCAGCAACTCTATGGTTTAGTCCGAAAGCTGAATCTTTGCTGACAGCTGGAGCCATGGAGCATGGGGGGCTTTGCCGAGACCACCCGCCATACAACACCAAAGAGTGCTGGATGACCAGTGTTTAGTCACCACCACTGCTGGGCTGTGCTGGAAGCACTGGTTTTCTAGAGATGAGCAGACAACTTTGGTGAGACCCCGTCTTGTCCCTCTGGAGCCAAGGGACGTTTTGCTGCAGTCTTTAGCAGATGTGAGATCAGGTCCCAAGGTATTTCCAGCCTGATGCTCTTGTGCCCAGCCGTATTCAGATCTTGCCATGAAATGGAGAGATTGTAAAAAAAATATCCCAGCACATGAAATCTCTTATCACAGCACGCACGCACCAAAATCCAATTATACATGCAGTTCCGGTTCCCAGTGCAGCCCCGCCTGCCCTGCCTATCTTTATGCATGATCTCCCTTTGATTTTTCCTTCCTTTGATTGTTTTCCCCTCTCCTTTTCTTTTGATTATCTTTTCTCTTTCTGTATCTTCTTTTCTTTGTCGCCTTCTGTTATTGTCCCAGTAATTGTATTTCTTTCCTTCTAGCATCTCTCCACATTTTGCTTTTAAGTATTTCCTCCCTCCCCTGTTTTCTCACTTGCATTTATTCACCTTTTCTTCTTGCATTTATTCACCTTTGCATTAAAGGGTTTGGGAATAAACAGGGTTTGTTCCTGAAATGCATGGCCGCTTGGAAAAAAAAAACCCCAAAAAACAAACCTGTTGTTTTTTTAACAAGCAAAGCTCGAAGAGAAATCTGCTAGAAATGAATAAACTGACAACTGAGAGCAAAGAGGACATCCCTAGCTGTAACCTGCAATACTCCCACCTCCATATGACCTTTTCCATGTCCCTCGGCCTCAAGCACACAAGGACGGTGCAGACAACCTGAGAAAAATGGGGACTTTGGAGAGCGAGTGATAAATGTTGGGGCGACAGCAAACTGAGCAGACAACTCTGCTGGACTGAACATGCTTGAATTTGAAAGCTTAGCAAGCCCAGGTCCGGCCGGCTCTTGGATGGGGGACCACTAAGGAGCTCCAGGCACTACAGCATAGGCTCAGGTGATGCAATTAAACAGCTGGCAAATACCAGATGAGTGGACGGGCTTCATTTGGATGGACCAGGATGAAAACAGTGGCACTCTGAAGCTGCTGATTGAAGAGACACCTCATGCACACAAATAGGTTAAGCGCGGTGCCTGCTGCCACCCACAGCACTTCCCAGGTAGCTGATTTTGCAAGTTTGATCTTCAGGAAGTTATTGTCCATCGTCCTCTCGCTCTCACACACATGCACCAGCTCTCCTCTCTCTCCACCAAAGCCCTGCACAGAGGGAGAAAGCATTTGCAGAGGGGAGGTGGGCTGGATTCACTGCGACACCCCTTCCCATTCTTGCCTGCTCACATGGGACTATACCACAGCTAAACCCATTGAGAACTCACTTGACTCTCAATATCCACAAGATACATACACTTCTTGCCTGTTCTCTGGGTCAAGGCCACCGGCACACCATTACAACAGGTGGGTCAGTTGAATTCAGCCTCCGGTGTCTTATCTTAGCTAGCTATTTATGCACCATATGATACACAGCACTGCCCAGGGTGCCTGTATTGGGTGGGGAGGTCATTGGTGGCTCTGGAGCCAGGTCCCTTTCAGCAGCAGAAAACAGTTTCCATAGGCCCAGTGAGGCACTTTTATTACTACCTCAAGACACATCCCTCCACTCGGCCAGCACAACCTGCTCTTCTCGCACCTCCTGCCTATAGCAAAGGCATCTCGTGCATCCCTGAAATACTCATATGCCATCCTCCAGCATTGCATGCGTGTAACCCTTCTCTAAATGAGCTTTTCTTGCAATAGTCAAAGGCTGAATCACTTTGCTGCAAAAAAAGGTACTGGGAGGTTTAAAGAGCAGAGGGGTGAAAAAATCCCCACCCCAGCCTCTGTTTATGCAATCTGCCCTTGTCTAGGCGGGCACGTTTCTATATTGTTGTGATCTTGCTACTTCCTTGATTATAGGTTCTCACCTAGGGCAGTTGCTTTGCTGATTAGTAGTCTGAAAGTTGACAATTGCATGTGCTAATTGGATCATTTTCTTTTCTTCCCTTTGTTTACGCCATATGGCAGGTGGTTGTGTGAATCCGCTTGTTGTTGGGGGGTTCGGAGATGGTCTCGCTTCCGGATTGTCACTTGTGTTCCCGATGCTTCTGCATTTACAATGTGAGCTGTGCTTGCTGCAGTGGGCGGGGGATGCCATTGCAAAGCTCCCAGCTGCAAGCATCCTTGGTCCCTCAAGAAAGTTTGCCTGGTGGGATCTCACCACTCCTTCATGCAACTACTAGGAGGCATATCATACAGGCAGGGCCATTCCTGGTGGGCTGTATCACATGGCTTGGGTTGTCCTTCCAGTCCTCAGTTGCTCTTTGTGTGTGACGTTGCTGAACTGGCAGCGGATGGATGTAGGGACTGATCTGTACCAACAAAGAGGTGCTAGTGGAAGTCAAACACACACCTGGGCAAACACACACAGGTGCATCTTCCAGCCTGAAACCCCTTGTCTGCTCAGGTGACAAGTCCAGTGGTTTTCTGGGGGCAAGAAGACGGTGGCCACTTCAGCTGGCTAAGTGCTGGAGTCAGTTAGTTCAGCAGAGGATGTCTTGAGTTTGTGCTCATGGCCTGGATTCTCCCACCAGGCGGTTGCAATTCATAGGGCACGTGTTTTCCACCAGGATGTCGCTGCTTCTCTCAAGGCTCGATGCACAGAGACACCAAGCACATCCTTCAGACTCCAGCCCGGAGGCTACCCCGGGGGTGCATGGTTTTCCTTCATGTCCACAGCCCCACAGACCACAGCAAAGCAGCAAAGGACACTGGATCCCCAGGGTTCAAAGCAGCATAGCTGCCTGGCAAGTACAGAATTTTGGCCTGTCTGCAAGTCCATGAACTAGACGTGCCCCATGTGCTTTCCCCTACAGCATCTCCTACTTGCTACGGTCAGAGACAAGCGATCTAGATGGACCGTTGCTCTCTCCCAGTGTCTAGTAAACTAGCAGGACAGGTAAAACTGCCCAGAGGCCTTGGCTCCACGATGAACCGGCCGTCACACCTCCCACCGTGACTGCACAGCCCTTGCAGCACCGTCCAGCACAGCTAATCCTTGCACTGCGCAACAGGCAGCCAAGTTCTGCAACTCCTAAATGAAGGCGATGATTTGTCTCCTTCCCGCGTTGCAAATCAATCTCATTATATTTGCAAAGAGCATGAGAGGAAGGGATACGTGTAAAGCTGATGGTTGTTTCCTTGGTTACCCCCGAGAGTGCATTATACCACTCCATTAATGCCCGTCCCCGGGGCCACGGGCTCAGTGTCAGGGTCAGCATCAAGGCAGAGGTCGCAAGCCCTCCGATTAGCTGCTGGTTTGTTGCCTGCTCTTTGAACTGGCTTTATCCCCTTCTGCCTGCCCTTGTGCTGGCCTGAGCGGGTGGGATAAGCTCTCTGCCGAAGACAGCGTTGCCCGGATTAGCTCTGCAAGTCTAATGCGGGCAGGAGGAGGGGGGACGGCCGCAGCACCCCTGGATCCCGCACCTCGGAGAGCCCCAGAGGCAGCAGCTGCGGGATTGACTGAGCAAACAGCCTCGGGACTTGCAATTAAACAGCTCTGCGGACACGAGTCTCATGGAGGGGGCAGAACTCGCTCCGGCCCCTCTTTCTATGACCTTCATAGCCGCCCCGGCTTTGGGGCAAGGCCAGCCGGCTCCCATGACCACAACCATTGCTGGAAATATCTGGCTTTAAGGGCTCGAGTCCATGATTTCACGCCAATCTGGCCAAGCCTTGGAAACACCCAGAACCACCAAAAAGCAAACTTTTGGTTTTACGAGCATCAATGGGAACTTTGTTCTGTAGGATCAGGATCTGGGGTTTGGATAAGATGACCCTTGCGGTCCCTCCTAACCCACCCACCAGCCAGCCTGTAAAAAACCAGATGAGAAGAGCAGTGCCCCCACCTTGGAAAGCCAAAGGGAAGAACGTGCCTTTCGGCGCTAACTGGGAAAGACGCCCACTTGCACACTGCTGCTTGAATAGTCATTGCTAGAGGACTGGCTGGCTTGGGTATCCCCAATGGGCCACACATTGTCCTACCTGGGGTAGCTGGCAAAGGCAGCCCAGGTCCTCAGCACAAAGTTGTGCCAAGAGTGGAGCTATATGGCTGTCCATGAGGAAGGAGTCTGACCATCCGGTGCCTCGGGCCACAGACACTAACCACTGGGGTCAGCAAGGGGGGATGGCTTGGTTGCATCGTGCCCTTGCACAGCACCATGGTGGATGGGCAGCTGCACAGCTCTGTTACAGCGAGACCCCTCCTCTGCCACCGACCTTCTGTGCGGCCTTGGCCAAGTCACTCCCCCTCTTGCACGATCTTGTCTCTTTGGACTGTCGGCTCTGCAGGACAGGTGCTCGCTCTCCTTACAGGCCGGTGTGCAGCAATGCAGCGATGCATGGGAATAGCAAGGGGAACCTGCAGGTGATCTGTTCCCAGAAGCCCAAGCCAGCGTACAACTGGGAGATGTGCTGGTGGGGCCAGATTCCCAAGTGCTCCGTATCCTCCATGACAGGCAAATATTTTAAAGGCCATTTTCCATCTAAAATAAGTGGCCTACTTCTTCAAAGGACACAGCCATTTGCTTTGGTGCCTACAGCCAAGTGAAGTTTTTGGGGGGATGAGGGTCCCTGATTCCAGGCGAGCAAGTGTCCCTAGTAGAAAAGCCACCCGCTCTCACCCATGTCCCCAGAGAGCCTCTCTGCTTTGCCCCAACCTGCAGCCATGAAGGATCCCCAAAAGCTTCCCAGGGACAGCAGAGAAGTCCCACCCAAACCCAGCATACCGGGAGTTATTCAGCAGGTGGCCTTGCGGTCTCCAAAGCATTGCAACGGGACAGGCACACCCAGGCACCTCTCTAACAATGGAGACTCAGAGGGCAAGCTGGCCCTAATGAATTCATTATGCTTTTTTAATTTTCTCATGCTGATTAAATTACACTTTCCAAGGGGCAGGCTGTGGGAAGGCAGGGGGAGCTGATCTATTCCCTTCCACTGGGGTTTTTCTTTGCCCGGGGCAAGCTGCAAAGCTGTTTTATTTATTTGTACAGTTAAACATTAAGCCAGGCTCGGAGCAGGCTGCAGGAACGGGGCTTCCTTTGATTTCGGGAGCAACCACAGCAAACAGACAGATGTTGCAGCTGAGTGGCAAAGGCAGGAGCAGCTGCTCAAATTACACAGCTCCAACCAAGCCCCTTACTTACAAGGCTACCCCTGCCCAATTAACACATCAAAGGGACACTGTATCTTTGAAGGGGAACAAGGGCTGTGTTGTACACCCGGCCCCACAGGCAAAGGCTTGCTTCAGTGGACAGAGACCAGAACCAAAGCACTTCTTGCTCTTCGGCAAAGGTCCCAACCTCGGAGCGGCAGAGCGACGTCCCATGACTGGGGGGGGAAACTGAGGCTTGAACTCACTGCATCACCCAAGATGCTCAATGCTATCTGCACACCTGTTGCATATCTCTCACTCTCCTCCTTTTGGGACAAATACACCCCAGGCTGCTGGGTACTTACTGAATCTCCCCCTGTAATCACTACATCATCCTGCAGTGCTCAGCTGTATGTCATTGACCTTCTACTGCTAAGGGGGAGTCTCCAGTTAGAGGCACAGACTTGGGGAGCTGGGGCCTCTCTTGCTGGGGTCATCTGATCCTAAGACCCAAGTGCAAGGGGGCTGGACCTGACGGTCTGTATGGTCCCTTCCAGCCGCTAACAACTATGAAACTATATCAGCCCATCCCCATGCAAGGACTGTGTCACTTTAATTAAGCTGGTTTCAGCCAATACAGCTAAAACCATGAAAGTGCTTTGTCTAGAGCAGTTCTTATCATTGCAGATATTAAAGGGAAAACTTTCAGGCAGCAGTTGGGTGCTTAGTTTGCCATTGCAAGGTACAGAAGAATTGGAAAGGGATAAAAGCTTTTCTGGTTCAGAGTGTGAACCAGCTCTCGCAGAGTTTGCAAGGAGTGCTCCCTGCAGGCATTGCTATCTTCTCCCAGGCTTGTAGCTGGTCAGAGACAGACCCCTGGGGTAGATGGACCCTGGCCTGCTCCAGTCTGGCAATTGCAATATTCTTATCTGGTAGCACCCAAGGGAGCCTGTGCCTCAGTTTCTTCAGCCTGACAAAGATGAATTGCAAAGTTTGTCAAGCACCTTTAGCAAAGCACTCTGAGGTTGGGGGGGAAGAAGGGTAAAAGGCTAAGTTTCACTGATACTTGGAGCCCCTCATAGATGCATAGATGTTAGGGTTGGAAGGGACCTCAGTTGGTCATTGAGTCTGACCCCCTGCCCTGGGCAAGCAAGAGCGCTGGGGTCAGAGTACCCCAGCAAGGTGCTTGTCCAGTCTCCTCTTGAAGACCCCCAAGGTAGGGGAGAGCACCACCTCCCTTGGAGCCCGTTCCAGATCCTGGCAACCCTCACCATGAAGAAGTTCTTCCTGCTGTGCAATCTGAATCTGCTTTCTGTCAATTTGTGGCCATTGTTCCTAGTTGCTCCAGGGGTGCCCTAGTAAATAGAGCATCTCCTATTCCCTGCTGCCCTCCCCTGATGAATTTACAGCAACCCCAAGATCCCCTCTCAGCCTTCTCTTGCAAAGACTGAAGAGATCCAGGTCGCTCAGTCTCTCCTCATGGGGCCTTGCCTGCGGACATCCTCCTCTGGACCCTCTCCATGTTGTCCACATCCCTCTTGATGTGTGGCGCCCAAAACTAGATGCAGTACTGCAACGGTGGCTTGACCAGTGCTGCATAGAGGGGAAGCATCACCTCCCTGCACCTGTTCATCATGCATCTGCCAATACATGATAAAGTGCGGTTGGTCTTGTTGATCACTTTGTCACACTGACGACTCACGTTCATCTTGGAGTCAACTGTGACTCCGAGATCCCTTTCTGCTGCTGTGCTGCTGAGAAGGTCACCCCCCCAGCCTGGAAGTGTGTTGGTGATTCCTTCTCCCCAGGTGCAGCACCTTGCACTTGTCCTTGTTGAACATATTGCATCCTATTCTGTTCTGCCCATTTTTCCAACCTGTCCAGATCCACCTGGATCTGTTCCCTACCCTCTGCTGTGTTAACTTCGCCCCATAATTTGGTATCATCTGCAAACATGGACATGGTGCTCTCTACACCCTTGTCCGAGTCACCGATGAAGACATTGAACAGCACCGGTCCAAGGGCCGAGCCTTGCAGGACCCCGCTGCCCACATCTTTCCAAGTCAATACCGACCCGTCCTCCACCACTCTCTGGGTGAGACCCCTAAGCCAATTTGCCACCCAACGCACCGTGTCGTCATCTACGTCACAGCGTGTCGGTTTATTTACGGGAATAGGATGCAATACCGTGTCGAAGGCCTTCTTAAAGTCTAGGTAGATGACATCCACCTCGACTCCTGCATCTAAGCATTTTGTGACCTGGTCATAAAAAGAAACAAGGTTAGTCGGGCAGGATCTCCCTGCAACGAACCCGTGCTGATTTCCTTTCAGCATTATTTCCCCTGCTGGGCTCCCACAAACGTGATCCTTAATGATTTTTTCCAGAGTTTTCCCAAGGATGGAGGTGAGACTAATGGACCTATAGTTTCCCGGATCCTCCTTCCTCCCCATCTTGAAAATAGGGACCACATTGGCGACCACCCTTCCTGGACCCCCGTTTCGGCAATGCTCTGGAGCTTGAACGCCGCACTAACTAATCTCCTGAGCAAACCGAAGTTAGCCTTGCTGATGTCTGGCACTTCAGCCCTGCTGGTTAGTTTACCCGCAGGCCCCTAAAGGCTCTCACGAGGCTCCAAGAGCAGAAACAGGTGGTGAGAGACACGGATCCCCGCACCGGGCAAGAGGGGCGGCCACGGAGAAGGTCTGCAGGTGGGGAAGACGCAGGCCAGGAGCGGGGGATGAAGTCTCGGGTTGAAAATGCAAAGCGACACCCGGTGTTAATTATCTAATTGGGTGAAACATACTTTGAAGAGGATTCTCACTTCCCTGACAGCTTGCAAGTAAACATGTCGGGGAGACGGCGCCAGCTGAACGGTGCCACTCACTCGAAGGCACAGTCTCGCTCGCCTTCCCTGCGTGCTTCGTAGGCTGGCAAGAGACGCGGGGAGGAGGGGGCTCCATCCTGAGCATGCACCGCTCCTGGGTACCCCTACGGGGCTGCGGTGTGGAGCAACCAGGCTGCAGTGTGTGACCTGGATCAGCAAATCAGACCGGGTGCCACGTCCGTACCTGGGATCTGGCTTGAGATTTCCCTACGAGCCAGGGGGAGGTATGGATGGTGGGACTTCATGATCTGTGCGTCTCCCCATCACTCTTTGGACTGAAGCGGGGTGTCGGGAAGGGCGCCGGAGCCAAGGGATCGGAGGAAGGGGAAGCAGGAAGAAGCTGTTTCCTCTCGAAGAGCTCCCCCATGCCCTAGCTACCCCCAAATCATCTGCACGGATAATTATTAACATTATTTTGGCCCCTTTTGAAGCCATCCTTGCAAACGTTTGGTCAGTGCCTGGTGGGGCCGTTCTTCCTCCCTTGGCGGGGGCTGAAGACCCCCATACCCCGCTCCCAATACCCCAACACATGGGGGTCTTTGAACCCCAGGAGCCGTCTGGGCTGGGAAGAGGGGCACAGAGTTGTCGTGAAGTTTATTTTCCCCCAAGCGGAGGAAAGCAGCCGGGGGGGACGAGCGCAGGGGGTGGTTTTCAGACATCCCCGCTGTCTGCTCATGCCAGTTCATTTGGGAGGGACGCTATCTACCCACCGCCATCGCCAGCCAGGGTGAGGAGCTGCTTTATCCCATGGCCGGAGGGCCCCGTCCCTAGCAATTTCCCTATGCAAAATGCTGACACCTCGCCCCCCCTTTCCGCCCCACCACTTTGCTGTTCACCTCCTGCCGGTGCTCACAGAAAGCCCAGGCGGGAAAGGACGCGGCGGGGCGGGGGCGCGGGAGCTGAAACAAATAAAGAGTTCAAATGTGAACCGATTAAAAATAAAATAAATCGAAAGCCGGGGAGATAAGGCGCGGGAGCCCTCACTCCCTATTTAACATTCATTGGATTGAATAATCAGGCCTCATTATCTCAAATTGTCTGCATATTTGCCCTCAAAATGCTAATTTGAAAGTTGGCTGCGAGCGGTGTCTGCCTATTTTGACTAAAATATTATTTTGCTTTATTGTGCATTGTTTGTAGCTCCAGGGGGCATTTCCAGTCTAAAACCAAAAGGGGAGGGGGGGAAAAATTTTCTATCAAAGCCGCGCCTGCGAAAAGAGCCGCTATTCGTCTTATTGGGGCCCTGCTTTGCGTAGAAATGGCATTTCTGGGCCTCGCAGTAAAATTAGAGGTGTTATCGGCTTCTTTTAGGGGATGGACCGTTTATCATTAATCTCGGGAAAGGAAATAGGAGAATTTTTTTTTTATTATTATTATTTTACAGAAAGAGGGAAAGAAAAAAAATCCTCTCCTTAACCTTGTCTTCCTCCCCCCTCTGCTCCGGCACTGGCTGCTTTTGACCTTTAAAGAGATCCCACCGTTTCCTTGACTCGGGCTCGGCAGACCGTTCAAATATAACGGGGGAAATATGATGTGAGGGGATTTAGCTGCCGTGGCTGTCCTTCACCATCGTTAGCTGATGGTCATCCACGTAACATCGACGCCCGTGTTCGCTTTTCCCCTTTTGAGGGTAAAAAAGGTTGGGGTTTGCATTTGGGCATTAGGTTGTACTCATTTCTACTTTGTCATTGGGAGGGCTTGGTGGGAAGAGCGATGTATTTTGCAGCAGGAGGGTGGGGGCTTTGGAGAGGAGGGGTCCCACGCTGGTTAATCCCATGGATTAATGCCTGGCTGGAAGGTGCTGAGGACCCGTGGGGAGGAGCATGTGATCAGAAGCAATGCAGGAGAGAGCAGCGAATTGGGGGGACTGGGCAGGAGCTTGGAGATGAAGAGCAATCGTTGCCATCCCCTGGACAGAGATTAGGGACCTGTGAGGCCTCTTACTCCACTCCAGGCCAGCCCCTACACTGGCTCCTTCATGGACCTTGCACCAAGAGCCTTTCACCTCTTGCACTTCCTTCTGGCCATGTGTTAGGCAGAGGGAACGATGCTGCAGCTCTTTCCTAGGGCTGGGAACTAAAACCCAGAGGTCCCTGGCTAGACGGTCTTGCCCTTCTGCTCAGGGTCAGACTCATCCCCACATTTGGGGTCAGGAAGCAATTTTACCCCATGGTCAGATTGGTGCTGGCTGTGGTGGGGGTTGCCTTCCTCTGCAGCGGGGGGCATGGCCCCTCTTCCTTGGACCTTGACTATGTTTAACAACCCTTACGGTGGTGGGGCATTGAGAGTGCCCTCATCTCCTTGCTTTCCCTGTGTCCGATTAGGGTACTTTTGGTGTCTTCGGGCTATAGTGACTTATTGTTGTGCAACAGAGTTGTCTGGGTACTTTTATGGATGGATTAGACCAAGACTTGTATGGGATGGTTTGGATAGGGAGGTCCCTGCCTCGGACTAGATGTGACCTCCTGCGGTCCCTGTTTTTCTAAGGTTCAGTGACACTGGGGCTATGAGGAGAAGCTGGATCTAGCAGGACACAGAGCCAGCTGGTTGTGGGCCACCCTGAGCCTGCAGCCAGCGGAGACAGTGGTCTAGCTACCTCGGGCATCTATATGGACCCCTTTAATGTAGCCTCTGAGCACCTTACAAGCTTGTAACCCCACTATCCCCGGTCTGTAGACGGAAACCTGAGACACAGGGAGAGTTAAAGGACATGTGGACCAATAACAGAGAACCAAAAGAAAGTGGGGACTTACCAAGCATTGGCAGCTCAGTGGTAGCTGCCTGTGTGCCCATTGCTACCCCGGGGTAAGTTTAAGCCAACAGACAGCAGGTTAGCCCTCAGTTACGTGGTTACAATGGAGTAGCTGATACAGGGCAAGACCTGTATAATAGCTGGAGTAGCTAATATAATAGCTTTATAATAAAAGACCTGTATAGGAACTGATATAATAGTTAATATACAGGGTCTTCATAAAGTCTTTGTGCACTTTTAAACTTTCATAACTTAGGTTGTGCACAAGGACTTTATGAAGACCCTGAACAAGACCTGTATAATAGCTGGAGTAGCTGATATAATAGCTGTATAATACAAGACCTGTATATAGTAGCTGATATAATAGCTATTATACAAGACCTGTATAATAGCTGGAGTAGCTGATACAATAGCTGTATAATACAAGACCTGTATAGTTTCTGATATAGTAGTTATTATACAAGACCTGTATACTAGCTGGAGTAGCTGATACAATAGCTGTATAATACAAGACCTGTATATAGTAGCTGATATAATAGCTATTATACAAGACCTGTAAAATATCTGGAGTAGCTGATACAGGGCAAGACCATATAATGCACATGGTCCCTTGCCAGCCACAAGCACGTGATGGACAGCCTGGCACGATGTCCTTTCCCAGTAGGGCCCAGCTCACTGGAAGCGGGGGAAAGGGTGCAAAGACGAGTCATTAATAACAGCTCACGAGTACTGAGTTGATGGTCATGCATTTGTAATGCATGCTGAAGATGTGGGGCATCATTGCCCATAACCTGCCCGTCCACGGCTCCCATGAAGGCAGACACAAGACACACATCTCTCCCGTGAGCCTCAGTGAGATCCCAGCCCCGCACAGGACAGATCTGCTCTTCACCCTTCGCTGCCACACAGCTTCCCTCCCAGCATTGCTCATCTCCAGCTGAGATACACCATTTCCCTGCGCCCTTCATCCTCCTTGCACCACTTCCTTCCTTTGCTTGTGTTTGGGTCCACGTCTCCCTCCTGACCCCGTGGAGTAAGGCCCTGGGACTTCCCCTGCAGCTGGCTTGGGGGACGGAGGAGGATACAAGGTTGGGGGAAGGACACCAATAGCGGCGGCAGTGCTTTGGAGCAAGGCAATCAGGCCAGAAAATCCTCCAGCACATAATACTATTTACACTATCCCCCTGTCTAAAAGTCAATCAATAGACAATAATGTCCGGAGTTAAAAACCCCATTCGCGGCCAAGGATTAGGGTTATTGAAGGGCAATTGCTTCCAAATCGCCTCAATCCCGCGTTAGTGATGCTATGATTCACTTGCTAGATTACCCAGCATTCCACCGGCGCGCTCCTAAATGACCCATTTCAGATGCAGGCGCCGCGCCGCGCCAAAGTCTGTTTGCACAGCAAACTGCAATTGTAGCCGAGATTAACGGGGCTTTCGGGGCTGAGGAAGGGGGGCGGGAAGCCTCCTTGTTGACAAATAAACTCAGAAATCCTCTGCCATCAATTCAGCAGGTGCTTCTGCATTTGGCAATGACTCTGCTGCTGACACGTGGGGCAGGACAGATGGAGGGGCTGCTGGGCCTGCCCCCCGTCTCCTCGCGGGGGTGTTCGCCTGGCCCAGATGGCAGCCCCTGGCCCGAGAGAAGAAAGGAACAAAGCAACCCCCGGGTCCTGTAGGGAAGGAGGAAATCTCCTAGGGACGGCAGAGTGGAAAATGCTGCAGCCACCTGTCTGGGTGGTAAATCAGGAGGAGGAAAAGGGGGGTCAGGGGCCAGCTGCTGCATGCCAGGCAGGGTGGGGAAGGTGCTCAGACTGGGGAGATTCACAGACATTTAGGGCTGGAAGGGACCTCGTGAGATCATCGGGTCCAGCCCCCTGCTCTGGGCAGGAAAGACTGCGGGGGTCCAAAACCCCCGGCAAGGTGTGCGTCCAGTCTGCTTGTGAAGATCTCCTGGGTAGGTGAATCAGCAGCAGCTTCTCTTATGTAGGGAGAAGGCTGTCTGGTGATGGATGAACCCCTGTCCGGGATGTCTGGTGGCGATCACCCTGCCGTGCATGCACAGGAAGCAGGGAAGCTCGGGCCCCTGCTCCAGGACCTCCCCTGAGCCCCGGGTCTCGGTGCAGCAGGCGCCCTGCAAACATCTCGGGGCGCTTGCTGCCGCGCAGGTGCTGCCGTCCAGTGCAAAGCAGAGCGGGCTGCCCATCATAGCTTCAGGCGTCCCCCCACTGCAGGCTGCAAGGAGGGAGTGGGGAAGGCACGGTGACCCTTGGTAGGGAGAAAGCTGGGCAGGAGATGGACCCCCGAGCAGCTCCTATAACCGTGCTTCACTGGGATCGCTCCCCAGAAGGAATGATCCCCCCCTCCACTTGCAGGCCAGGGTGACTGGGTTTCACTGAGCTCCCCAGCACCTGGAAGAGACCTCGTACAGCTTCCAGCTGCAATTGCAACCCCCTGGGCAATGCCGCACCGCACCTTTCCTCTCCAGGTTGGTGCATTAGAGTAGAAGATAAGGTAGGGCAGATGTGTACCTTATAAACTAACTGAATGAGAGAGATGTAGAGTTTGTGAGCTCAGGTGCTGTGAAGGGATGTGAACAGACTGGTGGATCAAATGGAGAGTGATTTGAATATGAAGGTACAAGCGGGGGGGGCAGTGCTGGGAGAGACACCGGGCAAAGAGGATTAGTTAGGGGATAACAGCCAATGGAGGCTCCTTCCCTAGCTCAAAGAGCAGAGGCCTGCTTGCTCCAAGGTCCCAACAATCCTGATTTTAAACCCAGGCAAGGGACCCTCATTCCAGAGTGGCCGCTATGGGATGCCCCAGGCCAAAATCCCACCCCCTGCTTGGTGGGGTGCCAGGGGTCTAATCCAGGAAATGGAAGGAGATGGCTAATCCGGTGCAGGCTGCCATGCTTGAGGGGCTTGGCATCATAAACAGAGGGGTGTCTGCACAGCAGAGACCCTGCCAGGGACCCTGAGAGCAGAGCCCACCCCTCTGGCTGGGGGAGAGGAGGGTCGGGCCATGCCCTGAGATGCCTCACCTCCAGGGAAGGGGTGCCAAGATCAGGGTTTCTCAGGCTGGGGACAGCCCCGAGCACTTCTGGTCCTGGCTACAACATAAAGGACACATTGCACAGCTTTCCACGCCGCTACGGTGAGGGAGGGTTGAGATGGAGCTGTATCGCAGCAGAGATGCATCACCGTGGTGGGGTCTGACTGGTAGTAGGGGCGATAAGCCCATTCCCTCTCCCCCATCTCCCTGCACTGTGCAGGATTGGGCCCCTTGCGGTGGCAGTATCCTAGCCCAACCGAGGCACAATTATTGCTAGTTGAAAACTTTTCCCTCTGGGGAAACTGAGGCATGGGGAATTGTGTGACACACAGCCCCTGGCGGAGCGGGTGAGGGAGCTCAGGTCCCACATAGCAGACCCGTGAGGGCGGATGCATCCTGGCTTCCAAGGAAGGGATTTTTATGGATCATTAGGGAGCCCAGGTCCCTCCCCCCCCCCCCTTCCTTATTAGTGGTCAAGCAGTGCCCCCTGGTGGCCAAAGCGTGGAACTGAATCCTCTGATGTGCCCAGCTGGAGTCTGCAACTGGTCCAGTATCAAACTGGCCCAGATCCCCAAAAGTATTCACGCTCCTAAGGGAATTAGGCACCTAGCTTACTTGAAGATCTGGGAATTGATGTCTGGGATTTTCATGCTCTGCCTTTGAAGGAGGATGGGTCTGGGGAGGAGAGTCAGGAGTGTTTTGTTGGAATTCTCTTAAAAAGCAGATTCCTGTAGGGACCGGGACGGATCCCCCCACTCCCCTAAATTCATGACTTAGGTCCTGGGTTTCTCTTCCCTCCATCAGATGTTAGGCCCAGCTGGGGGTGGGACACTGGCTGGGCTATACTGGTGGTACTGAGACCCCCTCACCCAGGTGCCTGGCTTGCACGCAGTGTCAACCCCGTCACCAGGCTTGGGGTCAGGAAGGAATTGTCCCCCAGAGACCTGAAGGATATTCTTGCCTTTGTCTGCAGCATGAGGCATGGTCCCCTTGCTCAGCATCTGAGTGCATTGCACCAAACAAACTCCCTGCCATCGCAGCGGCCAAACCAGCAGCTGTGTCCTTGTCTCTCCAGCTGTCTCGCTGCGGCACATGGCGAGGGTTTCTTTGTACACAGGATCCTCATTATGGGGCACTTGGTGGTCATAATGAGTGGGAAGGGTGCGGGTCGGGGGTCCTTGGAGGCCGGTTAGACAGATGTTTATTACCTGGTTGCCTACAATTGCAGAGGCCTAGACTAGGTGACATGGCTGGTCCCTTCTAGCTCCTCTAATTGTATTTTAACCAGCCTGTAGAAGTCCAGGAGGGGGAAAAAATCTCATTTTTTGTCAATTGAAGTGTTCAAAAACATTTTGGAAAAAAAGATATCATTTCCTGTTAATTCCTCTTGGGCTTTTCCACCAGCTGTCGATCTCCCACAGGACCCTGTCCCCGCTCAGAGTCGCAGGTCCAGAGGTTCTGGCTGGAAAAGACGGTCCTATAGCAAGGGACGGTGCACGGGCTGGCTTTGACATCAAGGCAAGGCAGGCGGGGGTCCCTGGGGAGCTCTAGGAAACCAAGCACTGACCTCGGATCTTCTGCAGAGGTGGAACAAGAGACTGGTCCCGCGGGACTTTGAATGTCCGACCATTATGAACACCCACAGCAGAGGAGAGTCAGGGTTGAGTGTGGACAGGGCAACCAGTGACCAGTTGAAAGATGCCCCCATGCCACGGAGACACGCCAGCCCCTTGGCTATGAGCAGGGCTTGCAGTCAGGAGCTCACGTTGCTGAGAGCAGCGTGTCGGTGGCATGCTCGAAGGACGCCCTGCCACCGGGGTGAACCATCTTGCTGCCTCTTCCTTCAGCTCTGGCTTCAGGCTGCCATAAACTCAAAGAAAGCCAAGGTCATCATACCAGCCAGGGCAGGAGTGGTCAACCTACTGCAGGAGTGACAAAAGTGGCACAAACAGGGGACAGGGCAGATCAGGGAGGGGACAGGCAGTGTGGTGGCAGGTAGGGTAGGAGCAGGAAGCAGAGTAGCAGACTGGGTCGGGAACAGAAATTATAGGAGCAGATTGGGTTGGGAACAGAAAGCAGAGCAGCAATTTGGGTAGGGAGAGGAAAGCAGAGCAGCAGATTGGGAAAGGACTTGGGGAGGGTGCGGGGGGCCAGTCTGGGTCCCTCTACACCGGGGAGGGTGCGGGGGGGCAGACTCCCTCTACACCGAAAGGCCACGAGGCAGCAAGTGCGATTCCTCTTCTGCGTGGATGGGGGGCCACCATCATCCTTGCCTCCAAGGGTCCTGGGGTGACAACAACACCCCCTTGGGAACAGAGCTACCGGGGGGTCCTATTCCTTGTTGCGCTACTGCAGTGGTGACCTTGGCCAAGTCACTTTGCCTCTTTCTGCCTCCGTTTCCCTCGGTCCCAAAACAGATCATCGCGCCAGCAGACTTGCGACGGGAAGAGAAAAGCAAGCAAATGCCCACCACCCCGGCTCTCATTGCAGATGCTGCTCGTGTACTGTGGACCATACAGACGCTAACAAGCGTCCCCTTCAGCACAACCCTCCTCCCCCAGCTCAATGTCTCCAAAAAGGCCTGTAGCTTGGGGCTAGCTGTGTGGTCTCCACTGCCCTGCCCTCCACGGTAATATGACAAGCTTGTAACACACTTAGTCCCACTAATTCAGCCTTTCTCAACAGCTCTCCAAGGTCTATAGCCGGCCATGAAAGGCCATAGCCTGCTAATGAGACATTTCAGGCTGAATAGGCTCGCTGCAGCCAAGGGCTTGGAGGGTCCCTTTGAGGTGGATGTGTGGTTTCCTCTGTGTCCCCCATCTCCATGGAGATGTGGCCATTGTCATCGCCTTCCTCCAATTCATCCTGCTCCTCCCGCCGCTCGCCATCTGGGCTTTCCCCTTCGCCCTGCACACCGCCAAGGTGGTGGCTCCTCCTGGACGGAGCAGGGAGAGGAGGACCTGACCCTTCCCGATGCCCCTGGCCTAACGTGCCCAGTCCTCCCCAAGCAGGACGCCCCAGTCCCTGCCCCCTCTTCAGGCGGGCTGCACCCCCATACCCAAATCCAGCCCCGGGCACAGATCTCTGAGTTTTGCTCAAGGGCCAGGGGAGGTTGTGGGAGTCCTGCAGGGAAGGAAGCAGGGGTCCCTTGGCATGGGCTTGTCTGAGCTCATTAGGGCAAGGAGGGAGATGGATAATCTCCCAAGAGAGATTCATAGATTCATAGATTCATAGATGTTAGGGTCGGAAGGGACCTCAATAGATCATCGAGTCCGACCCCCTGCATAGGCAGGAAAGA
>NW_005841973.1:2599785-2608632 GCF_000455745.1 Alligator sinensis | reverse complement strand
CGAGCAGAGGAGGTATATTCGTCTTTGGTGATTTCTCCCTGTTTCCACTTTTTATGTGCTCCCCTTTTGGCCCTTAGGCTGCCCTGGATTTCTCTGGTCAGCCAGGGAAGCCTCCTGGCCCCTTTCCCTCTTTTTCCTCGCATCAGGATTGTCTTGCTTTGTGCCCGAAGGATCATTTCCTTAAGGCACAGCCACCCTTCCTGGGCTCCCATCACTTCAAAACTCCTACTCTGCAGTGCGTCCTTGACTAATCGCCTGAGTTCATTGAAATCAGCTTTCCTAAAGTCTAGCACTTTCACCTTACTAGATGGGCAAAGGAAGTGATTCTTCCCCTCTATTCAGCACTGGTGAGGCCACATCTGGAGTCCTGTGTCCAGTTTTGGGCCCTGCACAGCTGCACTTGGAGATGGATGTGGACAGTTTGCAAAGAGTCCAGCACGGGGCAACAAAAATGATTGATGAGGGACCTGAGAGATGATGAGACTTATGAAAGAACTTGGGCTATTTAGCCTGGAAAAGAGAAGACTGAAGGGGGAGGATTTGATAACAGTCTTCAAATACTTGAAGCGTGAATATAAAGAGGATGGAGTAGGTTCTTCTCTGTGGTCATAGGGGTCGAGACTAGGAGCAATAGCCTCAAATTGCAGCAGGGGAAACTGAGGTTGGAGACAAGGAGGAAGTTTCTGACTCTGAGGGTGGTCAGGCATGCCTAGAGACGCTGTGAAATCTCCATCTTTGGAAACTTTCTAAAGCAGGTTGAACAGACACTTGGCTGGGATGGGTTAGACAGGGATAATCCTGCCTTGAGCAAGAACCTGGACTAGGTAAGGTCACTTCCAGCCCTACTTTCCTATGTTGGGCAATGCCCTCTCACCCCAGGCAGCCCTCCTCCAGGGCAGAAGACCCCTTGTCTCCTGGCATCATGGCAATCCCTACGATCGGTCACCAGCCTTCTGTGATAAGGTGAGGGCAACGTGTGTTGGTAGGTTAGTGAACATATCACCAGCTTCCATCCCCATGACACAGCTTTCTGGGCCTCCAGCCCCATTGCTGTGATTTTCTAGGGGGTTGTTGGGCAGGAAAGGGGCTGCAGATGAGACTGGACAGGCATCTGTCTGGGATGGGGTAGAGCGGTGCATGCTGTGTCTGGGCAGAGGCTGGAGTGGATGACCCTGAGCGTCCTCCACACCCCGTGGTTTTAGGAACAAGTCCTGATAAAAAGGCTCTGGCATCCATCGCCCTCTGCATCCCTTTCCAGCCGGGGTCAGGAAGGAACCGGCCCTCCCATGTCAGACTGGCAGTGACCACTGATGGGAGCATGGGTTTTGCTTCCCAGGGCATCAGGGGCATGGCCCTCTTCTGAGGACCATCTGAACCTACTTTAACTTTGCATTCCCTGCCTGGAAAGTGGCAAAGCCTTTGCCTCTGCTCCTTGCCCATTGCATGCTGTGGGCTGGTTGGTTGTATGGAGAGGCTGCCTGTGGGGCTAGAAGCACCTCGGGCTAAAGGTAGCCTGTGAACGACAGGAGTGGACTCCTTGGTGTAGCCTCTTACGATCTGCTGGATTTCTTTAGCGCTTTAGACGGTCCCTCCCTGGAGCACAGGGGGTCTGGATGAAGATGGACCCAGCTCGAGACCTTGCTGGCTGCATTAGGGGTCCCACTGGGTCTGCACAGAGCCCCCTGCAAGCCCCCCCTCCAGACAAGGAAGGCTGTGAGCTGCTGGGAATTTGGGCAGAGCACAAGAAAGGGTCTCCCAAGCCATCAAGTCCAGTGGCCCACAAAAAAAAGTCGACACCGGTGCCTCTCCAAGGCCACGGCCATAAATCACCCTAGGAAAAACACCCTATCCCCATGACGAGCAGGGAGACGAGGGCACCACCATTGCCCTCGCTGCCACACTTCTTATGCTGGCATATGCTCAGATGAGCATCGAAGAGGACCAAGCCCCGGCTCTGGAGCAAAGAGGCCGCGTCAGTCTGACCCGGGCTTTAAACTCTCCCTTTTTATGAATAATCTTTATTTGCAACTGGCCTGACAGAAGCACCCAGGAGCCCAGTCACAGACCGAAACCCTGCGTGGCAAGGCGCTGTACAAAGGAAGGTCACAAGGAGTAACATAGCATGGCACAGGGCATGGGGGTTTAAAACCCCCAGGGCAGGGGGTCAGACTAGATGATCTGCTCAGGTCCCCTCCGACCCTACTTCTATGAAACTATGTGGGTGACCCTGCATCCTGCCATGCTTAGGGGCCAGGGGAGTAGTCAGGAGCTCACCAGAGCCTCCACAACAGGCACGTCCTGATTGAACGGCGGCAAACCCCTCGCTCAAAAGAAAAACCCTACAACCCACAGGTCTTGTGGCAGGAGTGACCGTGTCTGCACTGCATTATCCCAGAGGGAAGGAGAGACAGGCCCACTCATGGGCAGATATAGGATTTTGAAACAGGGAGAGTAGATGGGATGGTGCATCATCACATATAACACATCACACACTTTCCTCCAGGTAAAAAGAAACTAGAAGCTTTATTAATACACCAGGGCCCTAGGACTATATTATTCAATTTAAGATGAAACCAAAACAATATGTAACTTCATTGGATTGTGCATTCATTAGTTGTCCCGCACATGTTATTATGGAAACACAACAAACGAAGCAACAAATGATTAACGATGTTGTTTCTTTAGTCCTGCTGTCATTTGAATTAAATGAACGTCTTTCAGATTCATATAGCCTTCTCAAGCATCATGACAGTGCACCCAATGCTTCCCTGAAAGGTATTTTCCCACCTGAATGGATGTTCGCCTGAGCTAAAGTTTCTGTACCTGAACTAATATATTTAGGTAAAGTTAAAAATAGTCTTCGGGGATGTGAAATAGGAGCTACGGTCAGAGGAGCAGCTCACGGGCAGCAGAATTGCAGAATAAAAGAGGGCTTGGTTGGTGGAACAGCAAGACTATTAAAAAGGAGAGGGGGTTTTAACACCTGTGGAGTGAAGAGTTTAGAAGGAATCAGGTAGATTTAATTTTTTTTTTTAATTATTTTTAAGGAACATTTTTTTGTTCTAAGCCAAATCAATTCCAAATCCATGAGTCATTTAAGAACCATATCAGGTTGATTATGATGAGCCATGAAGTCAGCTGCCTCCTTCACTGCTGCCTGAATAGAAATGCTGTTGCCACTGCCAAGCAGTTGGTTTTAAACTTTGGGTGGATCAGGAGTCAAAGTATGGTGCAACAGCACTGCTGCTGCCCCCCTGGATCTACCTCTGGTCCCAGTGCATCCATAAACTAACTGCTCTGACAACACAGGCAATCAGGACTTGTAGGAGAAATGATATCTTTTATTAGACCAACAAGATTTTTGCAAAAAAAAAATTCTTTAATTGCAAGCTTGATTGGCATTTACACACATACAGTATACACATATGCATACATTTGTCTGCTCCAATGTGTTGGAGATCCGGCACGCTGGAGCAGACTTGGTTAATCGAGTCTGCTCCGCATGCGAGCTGGTGTGCTGTAGTTCAAAAGTGCGCTGCTGCCATTTTCTCATGCATTTCGCCGTTTATACAAATGCACGCGCCAAAGCGCCCAGTGCTGCAGTGCAAACACGTGTACAAATGCCCACAGTCTGCAAAGAGCTGGTGTGATACGGGGACAAGCCATGGGCTGGGGGCCCTGGGAGCCATTCTGCAGCAGAGACATCCCCCCATGACCCATGCGTGTCTCAATGCTGACTTGGTCCTTGCAACTTTGGGGAATCTTGGCCAGGCTGTCTTGAGCCACGTCATTAGCGTGTATCGCTTAGACTTTAGAGGGATGATTTTTCCACCAGAACAGTTGTACTATGACCGACCCCGCTGTGCCTGAATGGGCCTGCTCATCACATCGCACTCTTGTTTCCCCTTCCTGGAGGGAAAAAGCCATACTTTGCAATGGTACCCAGGTCCCCATCTACTTAAAGCGGTCCCCATCTACCACTTGACAGCAGAACTGAAGAGTTCGGTGCACGGAGCAGGCTACCACCAGAAATACAACCCACCCCAGTGTCAATTTTGTGCATCCACAACAGATGGGGCGTACACTCAGCTCTGAGACAGACCCCGTAATGGCCTTGCTCCAGGTGTGACAGCTTGAAGTGTTGATGCTGGCTGTGCCTTGGGGGTTGTGTGTGTGTATGTGTGTGTGTGTGTGTGGGGAAGGGGGTTGACCTTGACCATGACCATGAGCTTTCCTTACTTTAAATACCATTTGCAAATCCCAGCTGTTGGGGAATTGTTCCCCCACCCCGCCACGTTCCTACTCCTCAACCAGATCTGAACCTCAGGGCAAAGTCATTAGCTGACGTGGGTTGCACGGGTCCTGTCCCCCCGGCCAGGTAATTAGGAGCACTTGTGTGAAGCGCCGGAGGACTTCGTAGCGCGGCGCTGGAGGAGGTGTTTATAGGATGGGAACACGCTGCCTGGGGCGAGGAGGGGCGGGGGGCTGCTCTGGAGAAACCCTGCAAGGCCTCAGCCCAGCTTTGCTCCTGCAGGATTGGACCCCGGGAGAGGCTGGGGCCAGGTCAGCGTGTGACTGAGTGCAGGGGAAGCTGGGAGGGTGAAACAGGGGTGAGCCGGTACGTCACGTTTCAGATCCGCGAGTGATGGAAAGCCGGGGGGGGGACGGAGCAGGAAGCCCGCCCCCTCCCACCATAACCATTGCTCAGGCAGCCAGGTGTGCTGGGACAAGGGGTGGATGCCACTTCTTCCTATCCTACGGGAAGTGGCAGCAGCCCCAGACCCCTGGAAAATAGGGTCGCTCCTGCAGCATCTGCCCTCCCTCTGGCCTGAAGGATCCTGAGCCACGGGGATCCTTCCCCCAGCAGAAAGCAGCACCCCCAGTGATGTGCACCCCTGATCTGACCTCCTCACACATCCCCAGCCACGTCTATCCAAGGGGATCCTTGCTCTTGGAGCCTGCAGCTCCAGCTAAGCCATCTTTTCCCTGGAGACCTCATGCCAGCTCTTGCTTTCAAACAGGCAATGACTGCAACAGCTCAGGTTGAGCAACAAAATCAACACTAGCACTGGGTCTACCAGCCTGACCGCCCCTCTTCCTGCACAATGATGCCAGTAGGGTCAACGCCCAGGGACCCCCCTAATAACTCCTCTCTCCCAGCTGACAGCCCTTTGGACCCTTGTTCAAAGATTGTGCTCCTTCCTTCTCACTTAGACCATACCAAGGGTGCTTAAAACACAGACATCTTCATGTTAAAGCTGTTAAATCATGCTATGTGCCCTCTAAGCATCTCAAAATGTATGCCACTTCAGGTGAGAGTTAACTCTGGGCCGTGCTACCTAGCTCATGTTAGGGTAACTTCAGTCGGCTCCACAGAGATAAAACAAACAATTTGCAGTCCTCCAGTGTCCCAGGATGCACTGCTCCCAGAGCAGGGATAGAGCTCAGGTATCCTGGCTGCTAGCCATGCCCCTGTTCACCAGCAAGTCAGACCTGAGCAGGCAAAATATGGTATTAACCCTTAACGTGTGACTGCTCAGAGCACATGCTAACTTTAACATGGCTTAACATGCCACAGATTTAGTATGGGCTGAGTGTGACGTGTCTCTTTACCCTAAGACACTGTGCCCTGCCACATTTCTACCTGGGAGAAATTTTACAATCTTTGCATTCTCCTTTGCCTGAGGAAGGGCACGTGAGCCCGAAAGCTTGCAAATCAAGAATTTTTTTTGCAATGCTCTAGTAGGTCTAATAAAAGATATTGCCTCTGCCACACTGACTGCAATCACACACGCACACATCCATCTGCACCACAACCAGAGAAACACTTCCCTGCATGCACAGGTGTGCACAGATGTTGTCTTCCTCCCGTCGCATACACAGCATCTGTTTCCGTGTATGACACAAGTGTCACCCGCACCAGCGTGCTTTCCTGAGCTGAGCAGTGGTTGTTTCCCCCGTGTGACACACGCAGCGTGGTCTCGGTGGTTTGCAGCGGGCTGCTGCCCATGGGAGAGGCCTATACTTCAAGCGGCACCCTTAGAGGCTCGGCTTTTCCAGTGCCAAGGTGGGTCCTGACCAGCTGAAATGGCTAGCTGACTCCTGCTGCTGCCGTCCCAGACTGTGCCGGTGGCCAGGACGAATCTCCCCAGATGCACCGGTGACACGGCTCCAGCCCAGGCTGTGCAGCCTCTCTAGCTCACCCCAGCTCAGGTGTCTCAGGATGAAGCTGTAAACTGTTAACGAGCCTTGGTAATGAGTCTGCTGCAGCTGTGGCCAGGCTCCAAACTCGTCAGCCTGTATAAACCAGGCAAAGTCAGGTCTGCTGGGGAGGGCTGAGTGGGGTGGACAGTAGTCCCCAGATATTTGCTGGTCCTCATAACCCTGCTTCCAGCAGGTACTTTCAAGTGAGCCCATGTGCACGGTTACTGCGGCTCATGTGCTTGCAAGTCAGGGAAGGTGGGTTGTTCCACGGCTGCTGTCTGTGTGGCCCCTCTTACCCTGCAGTCAGAGGTAACCTGGGGCAATTTACACCCAGTTGTCCCAGTATAGCTTTTAAGTACTGCGGGGGAACTGGGAGCATGGGGGCTGTTGAGGCAGAGCAGATGAGGCACAGCAAAGCCCTGGGCCAATCTTAATTAGGGCTTTAAACTAGGTTTGTTGGGGGACAGGGATGCAGTGGACAACCTAGGTTCAGAGAGCCACAAGCCACATGATGGATCAGCCCAGGTCATCAGGACAGGGGGTACAAAGGACACCCATTGGGGGGCTTAAATGTCTCTACACTGATGCTAGGAGCATGGGGAACAAGCAGGAGGAACTTGCACTCCTGCTTGCAGGCAGCAACTTTGGCCTGGTTGGGCTAACTGAAACCTGGTGGGAGCTCTTCAATGAGTGCTTTGCCTCTATATTCTTGAACTCGGATCTAGACAGATCTCCTGAATGCATTACTGACAGAAGCAGGAGAAACACCAGCCCACCTAGTGTCAGCACTGACCTAGTAAAGAGACACTTGGAGGGGCTGGATGTGTTCAAATCAGCGGGACCGCATACGCTCCATCCACGGGTGCTGCAAGAATTAGCCCGTGTCATAGCAGAGTTGCTGGCATGGCTGTTCGAGCACTCGTGGTGATCCGGTGAGATCCCAGAGGACTGGAAAAGGGCCAGTGTGGTCCCTATTTTCAAGACGGGGAGGAACGAGGATCCGGGAAACTATAGGTCAGTTAGTCTCACCTCCATCCTTGTGAAAAGTCTGGAAAAAATCATTAAGGATCACATTTGTGGGAGTCCAGGGGTTAATATTATGCAACCAGCATGGGGGTTCATAGTAGGTCGATCCTGCCTGATTAACCTTGTTTCTTTCTATGACTTAGAAAGGTCGCTAAATGCTTAGATGCTGGAGCCGAGGTAGATGTCATCTACTTGATCTTGAAGGCCTTCGACGTAGTATCCCATCCGATTCTTATAAACACATTGAACAGCTGTGCCATAGACGACTGCACAGTCAAGGGGGGTGCAAATTGGCTTAAGGGTCGTACCCAGAGAGTAGTGGTGGATGGGTTGGTATCGACCTGGAGGGATGTGGGCAGTGGGGTCCCCCAAGACTCGGTCCTTGGGCCAGTGCTGTTCAACATCTTCATCAGCGACGTGGATGAGGGGGTGGAAAGCACTCTGTCCAGATTCACAGATGACACCAAACTATGGGGCGAAGCAAACACACTGATGGGAAGAAACCGAATCCAGGTGGACCTGGACAGGTTCGAGCAGCGGGCAGGGAATAATAGGATGCAGTTCAACAAGGACAAGTGCAAGGTGCTGCACCTAGAGAGAGGGAGTCACCAGCACGCCGATAGGCTAGGGGAGGACCTTCTCAGCGGCACAGCAGCGGAAAGAGATCTCAGAGTCGTTATCGACTCCAAGATGGACATGAGTCGTCAATGTGATGAAGTAATTAGCAGAGCTAACCGCACTTTGTCTTGCATTAGTTGGTGCGTGACAAACAGGTGCAGGGAGGTGATGCTCCCCCTCTATGCGACACTGGTCAGGCCGCAGCTGGAGTAGTGCGTCCAGTTCTGGGCGCCGCACTTCAGCAGGGATGTGGACAACATGGAAAGGGTCCAGAGGAGACCACTCATATGGCCAGAGGCCTGCAGGCAAAGCCCTATGAGGAAAGGTGGAGGGACCTGGACCTTTTCAGCCTCTGCAAGAGAAGGCCGAGGGGGGATCTTGTGGCAGTATACAACTTCATCAGGGGAGGGCAGCAGGGAATAGGAGATGCTCTGTTTGCCAGGGCACCCCTTGAAATAACCAGAAACAATGGCCACAAGCTGATGGAAAGGAGATTGAGGTTGGACATCACGAAGAACTTCTCCTTCTCCAGGGTTAGGGTTGCCAGAATTTGGCACGGGCTCCAAGGGAGGTGGTGCTCTCCTCTATCCTGGGGGTCTTCAAGAGGAGACTGCACAAGCACCTGGCTGGGGTTACATGATCCCAGCACTTTTTCCTGCCACAGGCAGGAGGGCGGACTCGATGATGCTTTGAGGTCCCGTCTGACCCTCGCACCTAATTTGGGGCCGAGGGGAACAGTGGGGTTGGGGTTCGAAAGACCTCTCTTGCTGCTGGGGTGGTAAATGCATTGGCTCCCTCGGGAGCTTCTGCTTCCTCGGGGGATCTCTTATGTTGGAGGGTTGTAAGGACAGCTTGGACACGTGTCTGCTGGGATGCTCTTGGTATCTTCGCTCCTGTCTCTGCTTGGCTGCTGGACTAGATGACCCCTTAAGTTTAAGGTCTCTTCCAGCCTGAAGACTTCATAGCAGCCTGGGTAACTCCAGGGCAGTGGCATCCTCT
>NW_005841973.1:2588620-2599775 GCF_000455745.1 Alligator sinensis | reverse complement strand
TGCCCCTCTCTGCTCAGGCTACATCCTATTAACCCCAAGGAAATTTCTCCTAGGTCCTCGAGGGTGCAGAGACCATTGACTTCAATGGGATGATTCCTGAGAATAAATGCTCACCGCTGGGGTTGAGAGGCTCTATCATCATCACTTTGTAAGGCTTCAAGAAGATGCAGCCACCAAAGTTATAGGAGCAGAGCCTCCTGGTTTAAACCAAACTCCCTGTGGCTCAACCCCACTGAGTGAGGCCAGGAGTAGGCACCCTCAGGCAACCCCCAGGATGAGGGAAGCTGGGCATTATACCTTATCAGGTCTTGTCTACCTTGCAGAGTTGTGCTGCCCTTGCTTGGTGGGACTGGGGGTGGAAAGCACATGCCCTGTAAGTGAACAGCCAAGGTATTCAGGGAAGGTGGAGGAAGAAAAACTCCTTTTGCAGCAGAGCAGTGTCTACACTAGGGACCTTGGGAGAAATCGCCACTGGAGCCAGGGTGGCAGCAACCTGTGGTGTATGAAGCCAGGGTGCTGCAGCACCCTGAGATCCTTTCAAAGGTGTCATAGGGTGCCATGAAATGTTCGCACTGTGAGGGGTGCAAACATGACTCGCACGATAAACCCAGAGGTTTCTCCTAGGGATCCCCAGTGTTACAACCATTCTGCCCTGCTGTGGTCTCTCTGAGTTTTTGCAGCAAAAAAGCTTCTCTATTCTTTTTTTCTACTTCAAAAAATGGGTGGAAAAAAACCAAGAGTTGACATTTTCCAGGGGGGAAAGGCTCAAGTTGGACGAGGGGTGTCTCCAGCTGGAGGAGGGGCATCTCGAGTCTAAAGAGGCTGAAAACCACTGAACTAAGTTTTGTGGATTTTTCCCTTTAAAAACAAAAATCATGGGAATGGAAGAAAGGCTTGCTTGGCTCATCCTAGAGCGGTGGAGGGAATAACGTTGAACCCATTGCATGATGGATGAACAGGCAAACTCGCTGCAGATTCTTGCATGTGCTTTTCTCCCTTTTTTCCACCCTGATCCATTGTCCAATGAGCGCCACGTCCCACGTTTGTGAGATCTGCATGGATTTAACTCTCTTGCTTTATAAAACCAGACCCTTCAGCACTGCGATCAATGGGAGAAGACCATCCCCTTTCCTGGGGTAGAATTATTTGCACATTCAGCCTGTCGATAGGGTCGGGAGATTTGGTTTGGGGCTAGGCCTGGATCTCTTTAATAATCAGTTACTGAAAGATAACCCCAATGCTCAGTGGGTCCGAAGGTCACTATTAGGGAGGAAGCTCTGGGATTGACCTGGGTGGGCACTGAGTGGGTGGGTGGCTGTGGTCGGTGGTGGAAGCGACTGCAGGCAGCAGTGGTGGGTGCAGTGGAGGGCGAGCTGCAATAGATGCATACAGCGGCGGGGTGTATGGAGCAGCTGCAGGGAGCGGTGCCAAGGGCAGTACATCGGTGGCTGCTAGGGTAGCTACCACAGCTCTGGTTCAAGGGGACACCGGACTGAAAAACCTAAGAAACCCCAACCCAGGGACCCGAGTCCTCTATCTTGCCTTCCTCACCCCCTAGCAAAGGATGCCCCTGCAAAACCCAACTGGACTGGCAATCCACAAAGCAGCCAGCATCTCACCTGGGCCTTTCTGAGGCATGTTCCCAAGGCCATTGGCTTGCTAATGCCCACCCTTGTTATTAAGCTCATCTCCCATCCCCACCTTAGGAGCAGGCTGGGCCCATTAGCCCCATTGAGCCCCATTGCACTCTTAATTGTTAACTAATGAAGGCTCCTGTTTGGGGTGGAGCTGAGCCAAGGTGCTGCTGTCTGCAGGGAGCCCCTGGCTGAGAGAAGGGGCCTCAGTCATGAGATGATGATTATTATGGAAGTGCTCCAGCAGCTGACAATTAGGAAGGCCACAGCTGAGGAGCTGAATGGCCAGAGCTCAATGCTCAGCAGAGCTGCTGGCATGTGAGGCTTGGTGTCAAATCATGATACTTTGCACCTTTTTTTGGCTTATTCAACAACATCCATTCATTTATCTTCAGGGCACACCCCCCCCCCCCCCCCCAGGGTATGCTGCTCCAGGGAAAGATAAGGAAACTGAGGCAGGGAGCAGCTGTTTCTAAGGACAGAGCTAGGAAAAGCAAGCAGACTCAGTCTCTGTGCCGGTTTGACCCTCCAGACCTGGCTGCCTTTCAGTGATCACAGCGCCTGCTCTCCTGTGTCCCAGTCTCTGCAAAACTAACTGAGGCTCTGGCCTCTAGAGATGCCTTGTTTTATTGAGGGCTGAGGTCAGTGGCTGGGGAAAACCTTCACCCCCATCCCTTGCCAGTGCTGTCTGCGCTGCTCCTGCAGTGTGGAGGGATGCTGACATCTCACTCTCATCTCTCTAGATTGCAAAGGCTCACCTTTTGCAGGGAACGGGGGGAACATGACCAGGGCCACACAAGAAATCAGTGTCAGAGGCAGAAAATGTCCCTAGATCCCCAGAGTCCCATGCTCTAGGCAACACCATCTCTTCCCCTTACCACTCCTAGGAGATTCAGTCCTAGTGTCCTTGCAAAGGGGTGCAGGCAGGGCCAGCTGCACTCTTGCTGTAGGATAGTCCCCGAGCTTTCTAGTGCATGCAAAACCTGCGAGTCTAATCCTGCCTCCAGGAGCCAGATACAAAGCCTGGCAGGGCCAGGGCATCTCCCAGGCCCCAAGCAGACAGTTAATACACAAACAGCAGGGAAATGCCAAGCTCCCAGACAGCTTCTATTGAAGGGGCAGCTTTTGACAAGCTCCCCCATCTGAATAAAATGAATTGGCCTATTGATCCTGGTATCAGCTCCTGTATTCAAACAGCTCCGGCCACACCTTTGATAGGTGATCTGCATTGCTGGGCAAATAAACTAGCCATTGCCGACCTGTTAAGGGGAACAATGGAGGTCCATCTACTTCCCTTCATTACCTGGGGGTACCTCTGCCCTTTAACCCTCTCAATGCCAGTGCCAGAGGTGAGCAGCCCCCTTCCTTCCCCCTCAAACTCCCATCCACAGAGGTAAGTATCAGCATTGTGGGTCCCATGTGTTAAGATCAGGCCAAGTTTTCTTGTACATCAGCTGCACTTGGTATTAGGTGTGAAGGGGGTGGGGAGTTGCTATTAATTGCTCATGTGTAATATTGTAATTGCTGTGGAAGTCCTGAAATCAGGCCCTTGCAGGGAGAGTTCATACTGAGCCCTGCAGTTCAAGGAGAGGAAGGGGTGTATTTGGGAGCTGTGTTGGTCTGAGCAAAAAGAAATACAAAAATCTAGAACTCTTGGTTCAGAGTTATAATTGTTAATAAAATATAAATTAATTAAATATAAATAAGTAATAAAAATAAATAATAATACCTTTTATTAGACCAACTGAGACATTGCAAAAAAACAAAAAACAAAAAAACCCCAAGTTATATTTTTCTGCAAGCTTTCAGGCTCACATGCCCTTCATCAGGCTCAGGGAAAGTTCAAGATGGTAAAAAAAAGTCCCCAGATATAGGAAATAAACTTAATTTTTGCACATAGGAAGCTGAAGCTGGAAATCTGGAGGGGAAGGGGCATTCTTCCAGGCTTAGAGGGAAACTAAGGCACAGGGGAGAGAAATTTCAGAAGCATTTCAGGGATTCATGATCGCTCATTTGCTCAAACATATTTGGGACCCCCTCACTTGCAACGGGCTCCTTAATGCCCAAGGTCATGTTTGGAAACAGTGCTTAGGCTCCTAATTCCCTTAGGAAATTGCTACCTGAGGCATCTCTGTGATTTGCCCATTAATCAATCCGAAAGCTCAGACTCAGCACAAGGGTTGCTGGTTGCTGGCCTCCGACACAGCTGTGGGGTTGTCCAGCTTTCGGGGCTTGACTTGATGATCTTCCGAGGTCCTTTCCAGCTCTAATGCCTATTAAAGTCTATGAAATAATGGGCTACAAGAGCCCCAGGCACCAGAGGTGATACAGGTCCCCTGTATGTGGGACAGAGCAGCCAGGGGATTGCTAGCGGATTGCTAGCAGGGTCACCAGAGGCACAAGGAACTGGTCTTGCCTGCAAAATGTGGAAGCCCTGAGCAAATGAGCTGCAGCCTGCTAGCTGGTGTGATGCATTGGGCTAAGACTCAGAAAACGCGGGTTTTGCTCCCACTTTAACCCCTGCCATGCCATGGGACCATTGCTTCTATCCTGTTTCCCACCCCCTGTTCCCTGCAGCGAGGTCCAGTGGCATAGCTAAAGCATGGTCTATCTTATTCAGACGAAGCCAAGGCACTCCAAAGCAGTCTGTATAACAAACGTACCCAGGAGGCTGCAAACACGGGATCGGGGCAGACTCAAAGAAGGGGGAGAGTCAGCAAAACACCATTTCTAGGTCTCCTATCTAGTTGCATCATCCAGCCCTGGATTCTCTCTATCGATGTCCCCTGCTTGTAGCTTTGTGCTTCCCTTGCTTCTCCTGGTTTGTATTTGTTTGCTGTAACCAGCAATAAAAGGCAGCTGAATGGGTTGGCAGGCAGGGAAGTTGTCTTGCTCTGCGGGGCAGGCCAGCAGACAGATGTCTTTGCAGTTTATTACCAAGGGGGGGATGTCGTGCCACCTCGCCGGGGTGCGAGGTGTGACAAGACCAGGAGGCCTGCGCGTGTGAGCCTGCACGTGCGCGGGAAAGGAGACGAGAGAGATCAGAAACACCACGTCCCAGGTCCCAAATTGTTGCAGGCTGGTGCAGTGTCCACGAGGGCAAGGGGGATAAAGGGAGTTTCTATTCCTCATGCCAACCTGCCGCAGGGGCTGGGGAAAGGCAAGGGGAACTATAAGCATTTAGAGGATGAGGCTGCTAAGCCAGCGTGAGACAGACGGAAGCATGTATCGTAGCGGATCCGAACAATATAGGACCGGGAAGTGGAGCGGCGCACAGCGGAGCTGTCTGGGGGTCGGGTCTAGCCTCAAATAAATGGTGATATGTGACCACAGACTAAACCCAAGAGGACTCATGCCCACGTGCCAGCTCTCTGATTACACCCAGGAGGAGAAGCCCGAGTGGGATGGGCGAGATGGGCGCTTTGTAAGGGCAGGTGGGAGCCAGCCGTGCCAGAGCTCTGCAGAGGGGGAGAAGGGCACAGAGGGATGCATCTCTTGTAAATAAAGCAGATGAGGCTGCATGCGGCTTCCCTTCATCCTTCACCCCCCACCTTCCCACCCTGCTCAAACACGGCTGTGTTTGCCCTTCTCTTCTGCAAGAGGATGTTGGGTGGAGGCAGGGGTCAGCGGGAGTCTCTGCTCTCAGCAAGGTTTGAACAGGTTTAACACAGGCTCCAGGGGAGAGGGGCTTGCTGAGCTGTCTTGAATGACTCTTTAGAAAAAAGGGAAAGTCCTTCCTAATGGCATAGGTCCAGCAGGCCCACTTCTCCCTTTAAACAGGCCATGCTCCTTTTTATCTCTGGCCTTTCAGGGCTGTCATTAAGAACTAATCATGGCAAAACTGCTCTGCCAGGCTGCCCTTTCATCTCCCTTGCAACCACCTGTGTCTGCGCCGGCCCCCGGCAGATGCACAGCGCGCCCCCAGCGATAAAATGCAAGACAACGTGAAACCCCCCAGGAGGGAGGAGGGACCCTGAACGTTTATGGCTTCAGCAACTGCAGCCTGCAGCCTTGAGACATTAATGACTGCCCGGGAGCATATGCTTGGGGTAGGATGGTGCCACCCATGCTCCGGTTTAATAGCGGCTGTCCCCGTCTCCATCCACCACACTCACATCCAGACTTGGATCGTTTGACTGGTGGAGGAGCAGGGATAGACTGTGCCAGGTGCGGCTGTATGAGCCAGGTTGTGCCCTGACCCATTTTGCTAAGTGAAAAACAAGTGATATAAAACAGGGGCAATGCCATCCTAGCTCAGACCCGTGGTCCCTCCGGCACAGTGCCTGTCTCTGGCAGTGGCAGATTAGGCAGGCATGGCCAACCTCCGGTATGGGTGCTGTGTGGTACGGGCAGACCCTGTGTGTAGCATGTGGTCAATCAGGGCAGCACAATGGCAGATAGGGCATTGAGCAGGAAGCAGAGCAGCAGATCGGGCAGGGAGCAGAAAGCTGAGCAGCGGATCAGGCTGGAGAAGATCAGAGAGACAGTCAGGGAGGGTGCAGGGCTAATGCATGCTACACCTGCTGAAAAATTTAGAGGGAGTCTGAACAAGGTGCCTCTAGAGCGATCCAGCCCTTCCCCGGGATCCACTACCATGGGCTCAGAGGAGACATCCCGTCCTGGGCTGCTCTATTCAACATCTGCCCTCCACGAATCTGTCGAATCCCTTTTTGATCCTGGCCAATTCTACCTCCCGTGCCATCAAGCTCCACTGCGGGTCTCAGTCATGCTGCCATCTTGCAGAATAACATATGTGCAGCTACACCGGGCGGCTGCAGGCCTGGCTCTGTCTGCCTGGGCTTGCCCTTCTTGCTGGTATCAATTAGCAGGGACTTCCAGGGCTAGCCAGCCCAGCGGGATGGATGCAGCCAGGGTGATGATGCTGAGCTGTGAGCAGCTCCACCTGCTTGGGGTGCAAAGAGCCCAGGGTGGGGACGGCCGGGGAGGAGGAGTTTCATTTGACTTCTGCAATGCAAAATGCAGGCCTCTGGGCTTAGGGTCCGACCTGGGCTCCTTGCATGCCCCCAAATTGAGCCACTGGCCCTATAACCTCTGACAGGGGGGAAATCCTGAGCATTTCTGCAAGAGCCAGAGGGCTGCAGCAAACCCGGATCCCTCCCCAAAATTGTCACGCCTGTCTGCCATCCATGTGTGTGTGTGTGTAGGTGTGTGTGTGTGTGTTTCCCATTCCCCCCACAGCTGCAGAAGAGGACACTTCCCCCCAGGTGTCAGCAGCAAAGCAGAGCAGAGGAGGCGCAGCCTCTGCCGAGCCCCTTAATGACTTTCTCAGCCCGGCCTTCGTGGCAGGGCTCTCTCCTCCGCACTTGGGGCCCTGGGACCTAGTGAAACCCAAGCTGGGGGCAGGAGGGGGGACGCCAGGGGAACCCATCGGGGTCTTTCTCCCCGCCTCGCGTGGGGAAACGCTCCGCAGATGTTCTGGGCCCTGGCTCGCTTTCTCCCTCCAGCCCCATTTCCTTCCCCCATAAAAAGAAAGCCGCGTCGGAGGCTTTTGACTGGGGCTGGCTCCCCCGCGGGGGCCAGGGCCCGAGGTGTGACTTTTCCCAGCTCATTAGGAAAAGGTGTACAATTTTAAGAATTTCAAACCCTAATGACCATCTGAATCCCATCAGCCGAGCCTGCCGCGAGGCGCAGGTAGCAGCAGCCACCAAGGCTGGAGGCGTGAGGAGAGGCAGCCAGCCCAGGACAAGCAGCTTGGATGCCTGGCTCTGCCACTGACTCCCCCCTGTGACCTTGGGCAAGTCTCTTTGCCCTCCTCTGCCTCAGTTTCCCTTTCTCTGTAGCCTGGGATAACAGCATTGCCGTCCCTCACAAGGGGTTTTTAGGCAGGTTCAAAAAGGGCAAATTCTTGGAGGAAAGGGGCAACAGTAGCTATTAAGCAGGCAATGAGGGGCACAGCCCAAAAGCAGATAACCTCCATGCAAAGAGATGGGTGACAAGCCCCTGTCGGGGGTGAGGGGTGTATTTGGAGAAGGGGGAGGTACTGTGATCCCCAGGACCTTCCCCTCCCTGCTCCCAGCGGGGTGCAGGGCAGTCTCTGGCACTCGAGCCAGGCAAGCAGGGGGACCTGCCCTCGGCCTGGGCAACTCTGCTCCTGTGTGGCAACTGGGCAAGACGGGTCTAGGGTCTGACCCAAGAAAGGGCAATTCCTGTGCTCTTATGTGCGCCTGGGTCAGGGCCCCAGAGAGCATCTTGGAGATCACTTCTAACCAGAGCCTCCCATGGAGGAAGAAGCTGGACGCTGCATCTCTGGGCGCTGACCCAGGCTGGATGGGGAGCTGACTGGGGGTCCACAACTCCAGGCACTCTGCGCTGGGGCTGGGAGCCGCTGACTGCAAAGGTAGGGGAGTTGTGGGTCCTTGTGATCCCGGCGGTGCATGGGTGGAGGACACATCTGCTGGGCCCTTTAGGTCAACACTGAGTTTTGGGGGCTGGATTCTCCCTTTCCTGGGGCTACACCAAAGCCTGCAGAAACCGGGGCCCTTGTGGCTGGCTGGGGAGGAAGGTCCTGCAGCAGCTGGTGGCGTGTGACAAAGGAGAACAGGTTGTCCCAAGACTTCCTGTAGCAGAGAAGATAATTTTCAATACCATGTGGGTTTCAATTGGGGTGCAGAGACCAGAGCTTCCAGCTGAAAGGCAGGCAGAGGCGGGTATTTATCCTTAGTTCACAGGTGGGGAGCGGAGGCAAAGAAATGAGTTACCCACTGTCTCGTAGAAAGCCTGCAGTGGGGAAGGCCCTGTCTGAACACTGTCTGAAATAAAACCCCACTCCTCTGCAATCCTGCCAGGCCCTGCTATCTGGGCGCCAGGGGAAACACTAGCTTTTCTGTCCCCTTTTGCATTTATTTATTGAACGGCCTCCGTCCCCAACCCCTCTCTCTATTTTTGCTTTGTCTCTAGCTGCTTCTCAGATGACTCTCATATCCCTGGTTCTGTAGTGAATCAAGTAGATGAAATAGCTATTTCCTCACTCCTTGGTGGATGCTGGTGAGCAGGACCATGCAGGGGAGAACAGCCCAAGGCTAGGAAGGTAATGAGATTGCGGTCAACATACCAAGGTGTTAGTGGGTTCCCTTGTAACCCTCCACTTAAACAATCCTATCAGGTGGCTCAGAGGGATTAGGTTCCTTCTAGTCTTCCTCTGACAATTGGGGGCATTTTGGCTTGATTGGGTGCGACTGACATCATGTCACCCAGTGACCCCAGTCACAGCTAGCCTCGCCCCAGGCTTCCCACTGCAGGCGGGGGAAGGCCAGTGCAATGTCCCTTGAACGGCTCATTAAAACAGACTATTCCCAGACCCATTTCTCTATGTATTTCCCAGAGCTGGTCTCATTGGTATTGCGATCAGTGCCTCATTAGGCTAGATAGGAATGCAAAGTCATCTGGTCCCTGTACCTAAGGCTGCCTGGGGTCTAAAACCCAAAGCCCACGAAGTTGGAAGAGGAGAGAAAGGACTTTGCAAAGCTTGTGCAGCAAGTCAGAGCTGGGACTAGCACCTGCAGGTCCTGACTTCCCCCAGAGGCAGGGAGTCAAAGGATCCCTGAAGTGAGGATGAGGACCCTTACTTGTGAGCGGGCATTGCATTTTGCAGTGTGGGCAAGGAGCCCAGCCCTGCAATGCAGCCCGGAGCAGTGCTGGCTTCTGAGCACCAGATGCATGGTCGTTATGCAGTGGCAGACATCCAGACAAGCTGGACAGGAGGGCAGGGCGGCTCTGGGGTGGCTGACGGGGTGAATGCCCCCAGCGAGCAGGGAGCAGGTCGTCACTTGGTTCGGTTTGGAGCTGGAGTAGTGAAGACTGATGTATTGGGAGCCAGATGCTGTTGCTTCAGAGGCAGTGCCATGCTCCACAGCTTCCTGCCAAGAGTGTCAAAAGGGCCTGGAAATGTCTTACATGCCCCATTTAAGCCATGGGGCTCTGGATCCCCTGGGAACTTAGACGCATCTCCCCGAAACCAGCAGGCAGCCGTCTCAGCCCCCAGACTGGCTCTAGCTCGGCTCCTGTTGAAATCCCTGGTAGCTTCAGGGGTGTAGGTTGTAGCCGTGCTGGTGTAGGGATGTAGGCAGACAAGGTACTTTGGGTGAATCTGATCTCTTTTATTAAACCAACTCAAATAGTTGGAAAAGTTTCCATTTCAAACAGCTGAATTCGGTATCTTCCATGGTAGCTTCAGGCATGTAGCACCTAGGTCCTGCCTCCTCAGCTCCTTCTCCATGACAGAATCACAGACAGGAGGGTGGAAGGGACCTCGGGAGGTCACATCTAGTCCAACCCCTGCTCCAAGCAGGACCAGCCCCAGCTACATCATCCCAGACAGGACTTTGCCTAGCTGGGTCTTAAACACCCCCAAGGATGGATATTTCACAACCTCTCTGGGTAACCTGTTTCAATGCTTCGCCACCCTCCTAGTGAGAGAGTTTTTCCTAATATCCAGCCTCAACTTCCCTTGCTGCAGCTTGAGCCCATTGCTCCTTGTCCTGCCGTCTGCCCCCACTGAGACCAGCCCAGCTCCATCCTCTTTGCAGCCCCCCTGCAGGGAGGTGAAGGCTGCTATTCAATCCCCCTCGGTCTTCTCTTCTCCAGACTCAATCAGCCCATTTCCCTCAGCCTCTCCTCACCAGTCCTGTCCCCCAGCCCCCAAACTATTTTTGTTGCCCTCCGCTGGACTCTCTCCAACATGTCCACTTCCTTTCTGCAGTGGGGGCCACAGCTGGACACAGGACTCCAGATGTGGCCTCCCCAGTGCTGAATAGAGGGGATGAATCACTGCCCTCCATCTGCTGGCAGCGCTCCTACCAATGCATGGGCGACTGGTGCCTCCCAAATCTGGCAGGGCACCAGGTTGCTGATGGGAGGGGGTCCCCCAGCGGCCAATCACCAAGCCACTTCTGGTGTCACGGCTGGCACTTCCAGGGGGTGCACGGCCAATCTCAGGGGATGCACGTGCACCCGCTACGCGTCGCCTATGTACGTGTGCAGCCCAGGATGCCGTTAGCTTTCTTGGCAACAAAGGCACATATACCTTGCTCCTGCGGCCATGCGGCTGAGGCAAGTGAAACTCAGGGGCATCCGAACCCTAAGCCTCTGGGCTTGGGCCTGCACGCAGGATGCCCTCCAAATGATATGGAAACATCTGAAGCCCCAGGTAGGGTGGAGGATATTTGTTGGTAGGAGGGCCACTTATGGTTCTGACTCATAGATTTGGAATTGATTTGGCTGATTGGGCTTGGGACATAGAAAATCCCCTCCCCACCCCAACCAAAAAACCCAACAAGGGCACATTGTTGGCTCATATTCAGCTTATTGTCCCCTGTCACACTCAGGTCCTTTGGAGATAAGAGCACTCCTCAGCAGTGACTGTGAGAGCCCAGCACCTCTGGACCTGGGGCTGGTCCTGCAACTGGATGCACCCTGTGTAAGGATGCACTCAGTGCTTACACGGGGGAAACTTAATTTGGATTCAGGTCCTTGTGAATTTAACCCACAGTTACACAGCGGGC
>NW_005841973.1:2573156-2588605 GCF_000455745.1 Alligator sinensis | reverse complement strand
CAAAAGACTGGCTCACGGAGAGAGCCAGGAGAGCGGGTCTGTCTCATCTGCACCTCGCACCTGCAGGGAGAAAGGCCAAAACTGAAGCAGATGTCTGCGACCTGAGCCATGCAGTCAAGATGCCCCCCTCTCCGGACGCCATGCCCCTTCAGACAATGCCAGGGCCTGGTCCACACTAGAAAAATGCTACTTACTGACTTTGGGGGGCTGAGCACCCCACGAGACATGCCTAGCGAGCGTGGCAGGGGGCAACAGGGGCAGGCAGCAGAAGGCTGGCAGGGGAAAAAGGCACATACCCAGCAGGCGCCCCGGGGCCGAGTAAGCCACGTGCTCCAAGTCCACTTGGATTAGGAGGGTTGTTCTCATGGCAGATGCTCCATTTCAGCCCGGATTGGACCTGGGAGGCTTTGCTGGTGTCTGCGCCCCTCGATAGCATCAGGCTGCCATGAGGGGCCTGATCCTGTGGTTCCCTTCCCATCCCATCCTCAGGGAGGGTTTCCCCAGGGTCTGACTAGCTCAGCCCTGCTGTCCCTGCTCGGCGCTTGCCCTTAGTACACACACCGCAATGGGACATTCGATCAGGGAGCGAGTCTCTGCTCTTGGCCCCATTTTTAAACTCAAGCCCAAAACGTGTTCGTCTTTCCCAAAGCACTTGGTCTGATCAGCTTCCTCTGGGGCAGAAAGGGGTGGTTTCTTTTAAATGTACTGATTAAGTGTGTGCATCTGCTTGGCTGGGCTTGCTGCATGCATCTTCCAGCAGCTCAGGCGCTGCACACCTGAGCCCTGCCACCGAGCATCCAGGCGACTCTGGGCAAGTCACTTCACCTTTCTGAGCCCCTGCTTGTGGTCTCTGCAGGGATGAAGGAATTGTTTCTCAGTCATGTACCTCAGGCCTAAAGCTCAACTGTGGCCTGCAAGGGTTGTTATAATAGTCTGAAGACACTCGAGGGCCTGATCCAGGAATCAATGGGACAGATTTCACAATACCCTGATTTCAGCGATGCTGCTTCAGATTTGCCGTGGTATGTCTACCCCATGCCCATGTCTGGCATGCCCATGTCTGCCCGGGTATGTCTACCCCATGCTGACAACAGTCAGAATATGTCGATGCAAAGAAACTAGGAAGAACTGGAACACGCTGGTGGACAGGAGCATAATTCAGAAAGACCCTGACAGATAGGAAAGTGAGGCTGGAGCTCACAAGGAGGAAGGCTGACAGATGCAAGGTGCTAGACCTCAGGAAGAATAATGAAAAACCACAGCTACAAATGGGTGACACCTGGGTGGATGGCAGCACAACGGAGAAGGATCGGGGAGTCTTGGTGGGTCCCAAACTCCATATGAATCTGCAGTGTGATGCACCAAAGGTGAACGCAGTTTTGGGATGCATCGGTACTTGCATTAGGTGCAAGACACGGGAGGTGATTGTGCCTCTCTGCTTGGCACTGGTTAGGCCTCAGCTAGAGTATTGTATGCAGTTTTGGGCTCCACATTTTCAAAGGACCATGGAGGAGTTAGTTCAGAAGTGGGCAACAAAAACGATGAAGGGCTTGGAAAGCAAGTCACACGAGGAGAGGTTGAGGAGCTGGGCATATTCAGCGTGCAGAAAAGGCGCTTAAGTGTGGACATGACAGCAGTTTCCAAACGCCTCTCTGCTCTAATCACCATGTTTGGGGTGAAGAAGAAATTGGACCCCATAGTCAGACTGGTACGGACTGGGAGGTTTGCCTTCTTCTGTAGCGGGGGGCACAGCCCTCTTCCTTGGGTCTTTTGAGGATGTTTTAACAACTTTTGCAGCAGCAGGACGTTGGCCACCACGGTCCCCCTGCTTTACCTGTGGCAGGTGCGGGTGTTTTGTCTTGCGGTTGTGTTAGGGCTGACTGTCATTTTACCAGTAAGTTAGACCAGGACTTATATGGGATGGTTTGGCTAGGGCTGATCCTGTCGCAGACAGGAGGTTGGACTAGATGTGACCTCTGGAGGTCCCTACCAGCTCCCCTTCTCTGTGACTTTGATTCTCAAAGGGGGGTAAATGTTTGCAGGGGCTCACCCTCCCCGCTTGCAAACCTCTCCCACCTGCGCTGCACGAATCCTTCCTCCCAAGGCAGCGGGAGGTTTTGAATGAGTCAAGTCTTGCCACAGTCACTGTGCCCGAGGGGCCGGAGGTGGAGAAAGCACCCTGACGCCTTGCCTGGTACATCGCCAGCTGCTGGACAGTCTGGTGGGCAGCGATTTGGCTGCTGGATGGACAGGAGGGGACCCCTGCACATTAACCCGGCTGGACTGTGAACTATCTCTCTGCTTAGAAATGCCCATGCTTGGGGGACTCCTCCTAGGAGGCTCTTGCTTGCTCTGCAGTCCTCACTCAGGCAAAGTGTCCCTTACTCACAGGGGTAACACACTCCTGGTCTTATGCAGAGCCCCATGGAAATCAAGAGGGTTTTCATGGGAGTCAGAAGAGCAGCGGGGGGCCTGGGCTATATATAAGGCCCAATCCTGCACTGGGTCTGTTGGCATAGGTGGAGAAATTGGGGATTGATGGCACGGTGCCAGTTCATGCCCCGCAATATGCAATACCTCCGTCCCCTTTGCTCTCTCTGCTGCTAATTATAGGCATTCGTACTGATGTCTGCCACAAAATGAACTTCCCGGCTGCCCAGGGGAATAACATTTAAGGTTCCCTTTGGATGCTATAAAAATGCTGGGAATGGAGAAATTTGCACATGTATTTTACAGCGCACACGTTTCCCCTCTCTGCACACAGGGCCTGCGGGGCGTGAAACAGAAGAACGTGACTTCCAGCAGCCTCCGAGGCCCTGGGGGCGGCTTTCCACGGGGCACAGACAGGCTTAAGGAGAGCAAGGCCGGGACATCAAGAGTCAATGGGAGTCAATGTAGAAGGGCGTAGACCCCAGCTCTCAGGGGTGGCCCCTAGATGTGCTGAGTGCCAGCTGCACCATGAAGTGGGACTAATTCGGTGACTCCTTAAAAACTGGGGGGGGGTCCCCAATTGTTTTTCATGTAGTTGACAGTATCAGTGTTGGCTTAGGTATGGCGCTTAGCTGAGCTAAAACCACTGTTTGGAAAGAGCTTGAAGAAGAAAGAAATTTTATCTACAGAGCTTTGCTTTCTCTGTCTTCTGCATCTATCTATCTAACTATCTATCTATCTGTGCTATTATTTTGGTCTATCACATTTCTTCTTTCTTTCTCTTTGCCTGTCTTTCTTCCTTCCTTCTGGCATCAATAAATCATTCGTCAGCATCTGCGCTACCTCTTTGGGGTCAACAGCCTGCAGGCGAATCTTACTTAGATTATTAATCTTAATTAGATTATTAATTCCCATACATCTCTCTATTTATGATATGTACCCCTGGAAGCAAGTGGCTTCTTTGCAGACAAGCATGGAAACAAAGCACCTGGGGAGAAAAGGACTCTTTTGATGTGATAGATAGATAGATAGATAGATCAAACCGTGTGCATCTAGACAGACAGACAGCTAGATAGAGCACACTAAGGTACAGTCATGCCCACCTCTGCTCCCCTAAGCTATTTGGCAAATACGAACCCTTACTCAAAATCATAAGAAGAAAGACGCAGTGGTTTGGATGTGTAAGAAGAAGGCCCGCCACCCTTGCTAACACCATCCTGTAGGCTGCTGTGGATGGATGAAGAAGAGGAAGACGACCTAGGACAAGCTGGACCACCAACATCAAAGATTGGACAGGATTAAAAATGACTGATTGTACAAGGATTGCAAAAGACTAGGAGGAAAGTTACTGCTAGATCAAATGACTTGATTTAAGTAATCCCATGGGAAAGAAACTCCAAGGATTTATTTCCTGGACCCATTCCTACTTGGGTGAGTAAGGATGGTGCCTCTAAATGAAAGCCCCAGCTGAAACGTTAAGTCCTCCAGGCCTGGTCCATCCCGAGCTCTGGAGCCAGCTCCTTCCAGGGGTAGACGTGCGTTATGCACGTGCCCAAAGGGGCTGCAATGTCGGGATGTGATTTCCTTCCTTCGGGGGCCAGCTGGAGGTGTGGGGAGCCGGGGTCAGCCCTGCTCTGAAGGCTGCGTGGTGCGGTGATGTTCAGGTCCAGACATCTGGGCCCAAGCACCGCAACACCGTGACAGGCAGCACAAGTCCGGCTCGGGGCGTGTAAGGAGCCCCTGGTCTGGCCCAGGCTATTTCATTAACAAGGGGTGAGAGGCTGCATTGATATCGGGGGTGGCACAGGGCCCCCAACCAAGAGCTGGGACAATGCATCGGGGGATGCCCTGGAGCAGGGGGGTTGAGAGAGGAAGCCCCCTCCCCTGCCTGTAATTTGTTTGAACCTCTGCAGACAAGGCTTGCTCTCCACCCTCTGATTGCATCCAAATCCCCTGCGGGTGCTGGGTGCTGGGGCAGGCTGGGGAGCTGGTTCTGCATTCCCAGACCTTTCCACCAGCTAATCCCATCACCAAGCACCAGAGCAAGAACAACTGCGGGGGTAAAGGACCCTATTTAGCCCCTGCCCCCCATCTACACTGCCCACTGACAATAGCCAATAATGCCGGTGAGCTCCTGCCTCTTTTAAATCCTGCAAGTTTCTATTTGGAGGGGTCCAGTCCTGCACCTGGGACTCTTGCCCTGGACGTCCTTAGACATCAAGTTGCCCCGCAGTGCCTGTCAGGATCGGGTCCCCACACCTAATGCACCTGCCCAGTGGGCCGCACTCTGCCCTTGCCCTGGACCTTGAGGGTCCAGACTCAGGACCTCTGCCCTCCAGGGTGTCAATCTGGAGGAAACCCATTGATGCTGCTGAGATTGGACCCCGACCTGCTTTGTACAGCAAGGAGTGTCGTCTCCTTGCCCTGAACAAGGATCCCCGCTGCTCGGACATCGGGGCTGTCACGGGGACGGGGTCTGAGCCCATGCGTGAAGTTTGCATCTTCATTTTTACACCCCCCCGCCACATCCTTTCCTGCTCTCTGTTGGCAGCTTTCTGCCTAATCTGAGATCAGAGCTGCCGCTGGCTGGTTGTGTTCCCAGCCTTACTTTCCTTGGTTGGTTTCCTCTTGCTCCGTTTCTCCAAATGGGATTAGCCCTTTCAGAGGCCTGTAAATTCAGCCCAACGCTGGTGACAGACTGCTGAAGAGGAGGGGGGACAAGGTTCAAATAAGGGGCTTGGCTTGATCCATGTAGCAAAGGTTAAGGGGTCAGCCGTCCCTGTTCCCAGCCTCCTCCTTGTCGTGTAATCTTGTTAAAGGGTGAGGCAGCTCTTTTCCTTAATTCCTGATTGTAACACTGCTCAGGAGGATTTGATCTCTTCATTTGAGCTGGCCTGAGCTCGGGGGGCGAGGGGAGAGGAAAAAGAGTTATAGGGAATAAAAGCCATCGCCTAGAGTCCCTTACAAATGAGCAGGCTCTGCTGTCCTGGATCAGGCAGCGGTCCCAATTCTTTCCGACCGCTGATCTCCTAAGTGCGGTCCAGCGCTGTCCTTCGAAAACACAAACTTCCACTGGCACAAGAACTGTGTCCACTGGGACTTGATTGTAATTTTAAAGGGGGGAAAAAAACAACCCCATGCACTTTAAAACTACATAAGAGATCACCTTACCAGCTGGGAGGGTATTTGCTTACCAGCAAAGGCAATAATCCCTGTAACTGAATGTCCTTTATCTTCCCTAATCTATAAAGTGCAAATCTGCCTTGCCGCCTTCTTCTTTTCCTTTTGCCATTGACTGAAGGGCCTCATCTACACACAAAAGTTGTTCCCCTTCAACAATGCCAGACCAAAAAACAGCAACAGCCACCTCCTCCTTCCCCCACGTATAGGAGCAATGGTATCACGATGCTATAGTCACCCCAGTACATGACAACCTTACCCTGGAAAAAGTGCATCTGCACTGAGGGTTGTTCTGTAGAATTAGTCGAGGAAAAAGTCACGCTCCTGACCAGACGCATTATCCAGGCACAAAAACTGCAGGCCTGAGCTGGTAGGAATTGCAATAATGTGATTAACAAACCAGCATAACATCCCGTCGCTTGCAGAATCAGGACAGTTATGCGGCGACTTCTGTACGAAGGTCAATTAGTAGCGCCAGTGCCTCATGGATGTTGGATTTTGGGGGATCTCTGCTCTCCGATGCCATGACCGTGGTCAGGGGAGCGACACCCAGATGCAACAGCGCTGAGCATCAAGGTTTTCTGCAAAGACTAGGGCCCATGGCACGATTTCTCCTGGGGGGTTGATCTGCAAGGGTCGGGAGTCTGTGCTTCCTGCAGATCCTGGCACTGTCTCATCTCAGGGACCCCAAATCACTGATTGCTTCCCAAGCTGCTGCTTCTCCAACATGAAGCGGGAGCGTCTCTTCCCTGCCTGCTTCGCTTGTAAGCCCAGAGCTGCTGAAAGCGAGCGATCTCCTTGGAGAGGGGTGCCCTTGTTCTCCAGAGAGCTGGACGCTGATGCCAAAATCTTCTCCAGATGTTGCTCCAGGGCTCAGAGACGAGCTGGGGTGTGTTGTCCCCTGTCTGGTTCATAGGGATGCTCTACCCTTCGGTACGCAGCTGACAAGCTGCCCAACCCTGCGGGGTGAACCTGGGCTGCGCTACGATCATGAATGACGTGTGCTCCTGAAACAAGATGAGAGCAGCTGCCTTGAGGAATCGGAGGAAGCCCCACACATTGCGAGGCTCTGTGGTTATGGGGTCTGTTAAATAGGGGATTGGATCTACCCTGCAAGTTTTCCCCTCCTCAGTGCTGCAGCCCCCAAAGCTCCCAGTGCTGGACACCACTGCCTCCCTGACCCCAGGGCTCTGGCATCAGCCTGGAGACACTTTAATCAGCAATGCTGGTCCATTAGGCTGGGGTCCATCTGCATGCCAGGCTCCGAGGCTGGGCACTCACTGATGATGGTATCACTCAAAGGGCTAATGATGGCAAATAGTGAGTAATGTCATTAGGGAAGGAAAGTTGGGGGAGGTGCTTTTGCAAGGGGCAGAATCAGTAGGCAGGAGATCTGGGATCTGGTCCTGGCCTGGTGTGACCATGGGTGAGTCATTTAGTTTGCCTGTGCCTCAGTTTACCCATCTGTGAAATGGGGATGATGGCCCTAATCAAAGATTAGGATTCATGCTGATGATGGGGAAAATGCCTCAGCTGGGGTGACCTGATGAGGCTCCACTGTGGTCAGGGGACCAAGCCCTTGGTTGGGGTGACCCCCCTCCAGCAGTCAAGCAATGCCAGGCTTTGCTATTGCTGAGCAGACCACCTCAGATCTGGGCTATGCTGTTGGTGCAGGCTTAGCTCAGAGTCATTCCTGACTCAGTCCTGAACAATAACGCTACCATAACCTGAACAATAACCCGACAAGCATCGTGTCTCCAGTTTGAAGCCAGGTGTGACGACCGCCCCATCCCATCACTTGCCCGGATGCCCCCACAAGGCCTGAACCCACCCTCTCCGTTATGCCAAGACAAGTCAGCAGTCACTGGGTGCAGTTCTCTCTCTCTCTCTATATATATATATATATAGCTATATCTATATAGCTATATATATAAATATATATTGATCTATATCTATAGATAGATAGATATAGTGGTATTATATCCAAACACATAGATATGAATATAGTGGTCCATGATTAAAATGAAATGCCACTAATATAGATAGATAGATATAGTGGTGTTATATCCAAATACATAGATATGGATATAGTGGTCCATGATTAAAATGAAATGCCACTAATATAGATAGATAGATAGATAGATAGATAGATAGATGGGGGATGAGGTAGGGGATAGATAGATAGATAGATAGATAGATGGCTGCAGGGCCCAGTGTCTTCCACCGACGGCTCTCGCATGAGGAGGCAGCTTCAGGATCTGGCCTGGGCTGGGCCCCACACTCCCCGCAGCAGTATCTATTGATTTAATAAGAGGGAAAGGAAGAAAAGGAGCAGGAGCATTCAGATAATGAAAGATGAACAAAGCGGAGTCCCCAGCAGAGATGCTGCCAGCTTTTAATGATGCAGCCCAACAGGTCCCCTGCTATGTGTCCCTTTGGAGCGGGGATTCAGACCGTACCGGCATTGTTCCGGCAGCGAGATAAATCCCTCCACCGTTTCTGATGCGATCAGCCTGCAGCTTCTCCCCACAATTTGTGATCCTATTGTGGAGGGCTGTTTCCCTTAGGCAAGGAGAGTCTGGGAACCACTTAGCCACTATCCTGTGGTCATTAGCATCCCGATGAGGAGGGAACAATGCGGAGGAGGAGAGAGAATGGAAGGCAGCCCTGGGATTGTGGCTCACTCATGACTGTACTAATGCTACGTGAATGGTTATTTTGTTTATCATTCCCAATTAATTTTAAATTTAAAGTTATCTGCCGCCTCTAATACCCTCTATTAGAGTCTGCTGAAAGGTTCATATACAGTGCGGCTCTATTCAGGGCCTGAATGTGATTAGCAGCCGCTGGGAAGACATTAAAGACCAGCCTCTGTGCAGGGTGAAGTTCCCACTGACCCTTGCCATGAGCCGGATTCTTGGGCCTTGTCCTGCGGGGGACATTGGTTACTGGCTCCGCTGCTAAGCCAACCTGGCCAGCTCGACCAGGAGGTGATGGTGGAGGGAAAGGACCCAGGGACTGGCCTGTGGGGTTTGCACCAGGTGCCAGGACTATGGAGCAGGGGAAATTCTGCACCGTACGGGCACCCGGCGGGCCCGAGCTGTCTTGAAATACATCCCCAATGTCACAGGGGAAGAGTCCTGCCTGGCAAACCCATGAGCTTTCCCCACTCATTCCCCACTCTCCTTGGCTTTTGCATCACCTTGGCTTTGATCCAGACAGACCTGGCCTGTGCCCAAAAGCTGCACCCTTCATAGGGTCTTGTTTTCATGACTTGAGATACGCTAGCTCAACATAACCTATTTTTTAAACCCATTTAGTTTAAGGGGTGCAGACCCCTGTGTGGAAGCAATTTGGGCTCATGGGAGTGGTGATATCTTTTATTAGACCAACAGGATTTTTGCAAAAAAAAAAAAAAAAAAAATTAATTGCAAGCTTTCGGGCACAAGAACTGCCTTCCCAGAGGAGTTGTCCATCTATTGACTCCTCTGTGAAATCCTATGAAATATGAACTTTCATTTCTACCCAGGAGAACTTTTTACAATCTTTTCTCTGATGCCTGATGAAGGGCGTTTGTGCCCAAAAGCTTGCAATTACATAATTACATTTTTTTTTTTTTTTTTGCAAAAATCCTGTTGGTCTACTAAAGACATCACCTCTACCATGAGCCCTGATTGCTTTTTCCTCTGCACCAGGAGTGGGCAAAATGCGGACCAGGGGCCGGATGCGGCCTGCCAGGCCATTCTATCTGGCCCACGGGGCCCCTAAAATATTTAGAAAATTCATATTTATCTGCCCCTAGCTGCCTGTCATGAGGCCCTCGATGGCTTGCCAAAATTCAGTAAGTGGCCCTCTGCCCAAAATAATTGCCCGCTACAACCTGGATACCTGACCCCCATGTGGATGCACTTATTTCAATTTAACAGCAGTTTATCCTAGGTTAGCTCAGCATAATTCCCAGATAACTTAATCTACACTTAAATAAGCTTGGTTTATACCCCAATAAGAGCATCCCCGTGGCCCACTATACTGGGACAGCTGCACTGGTGGGAAATCGCACCTTGAGTTAGACCAGTGAAATGCTTTTCGAGTTGATACGGCATCAGTTAATCTGCCTTGCTGCTCGTCATGTGAGGCCAACTTCTGCAACCTGCTCTTTCACCGGAAATGTGGAGGACACTTGGGAAAAGGAAACTGAGGCCCCACTGAACTGGGATGGCCTATGGCGCACACAGCTCAGCGCTCATCGGGTGGGAGGGGGCAAGAGCGAGAATGAACTGCACCCGAGAGATGCTAAATCACATCAGGTGAGCTGTCCTGTAGTCACTGGGGATAGAGAAGAGAAGAGAGGAGAAGAGATACAAATACCATAACAAAGGCCTCAAGTCCAGACATGTCCACCAGTTGCCTTTACCTGAGTCACTTCAGTTTTCCTGGGTATAATGAGGGCAGGATTTGGTCCAAGGTCTGTATTCAGACGGCAGACTAAATTCCAGCCTACACCAGAAACAGCAATGCCAGTGAGGGTGGTTATTTTTAATGATATTCCTACGCCAGCTGGAGCCGTGGAGATGCAGCTCTACCAAATGCTCTGCCACTACCAACCTGCACCGCTCAGTACCTCTTATTTTCCTTGGGAGACTGACCTCAGCGGTGCTGGGAAAAGCCCTTTTTGGTTGGTTCATGCCAGGGTGGCTGGGCTGTTTCCAGCGTAGACCTCACAGGGTAGGGCCTCCTGGATCCGTTCCCTCGAACAGCCAAGGCTCATCTTGCAAGGTCACCCTGGGCTGCAGAATAACAACCTGTTGTAACCTCGTCTTTAGAGCCACTACAAGGGTGCATTGCCCAAGGGTGGCTGGAGTCCAGGGAGAGCTACAGGATGCTCCGCATTATCAAGTGCTAATGAGAGCCCCAGGGGGCTAAGTGGCTTTCCAGGGCATTTAGCTCGCATTAACCTGACAATGCACCTTGAGCCTGGAGTGTCTGAAACCGGGCCTGGTTTGTGGATTGCCTGTCTGGGGCTGGCAGGCAGAGAAGGGTGACCCTGGAGCCTTTGCCAGCCTGGCTGCCTGCTGCCTTTCCCAGTGCTCAGCTGTTGACTTCCAGCAAAGAGAAGAGCTAAAGAAAAGGGCCCAGTCTTGCAATGAGATGCATTCAGGTGTGCAAGGTGAAGACCACGGCAGACAGCACCATCTGGATGAGGAGGGATTATGGAGCAGGGTCTCCCTCTGCTCCCAGATCCTGTCTATACCAGGGGTCTTTCTCAGCTGGTGCTGATTCAGCTCCATGGGTGCTACCATGAACACCAGCTGCATTGCCTGATGAACACTGGGTCTCAGTAGAGCCGTGCTAAAAACACCAGCAGCTCATCCAAACTGGGACGTGCATCTGAAATAGTGTTAGAAAATCCCCTAAACACAAGGCTCCAGCAGCCTGAGGGGGTGGGGGGCAGGAGTGCTCAGCACTGAGCAGGATTGGGTCTGGTGACAGCATAGGAACTGCATCTGCAAGAGAACTATGCAAGCACTATGGTGTAATGAGGTCCAGATCCTGCCGAGCCTTGGACCCAAGCAGAGCTATACAGGCTGGGAGTGGACCCTCTGTCTACATGGCCCCACTCAGCAGAGATTCAGAGTCCCCTTTCCAAGCAGAATAGTTAGACAGCAATTAAACCCCTGTGCAGACACTGATCTGGACTGAGAGTTGGCCTTCGTTCCCCAATTAGCTTAATTTCCTGCCAAACTGAACTAAGAGACATCAAATTAAAGCCACTTGAATGCTGAATGAGAGTGGCCACACAGCCGGGGGATGGAGTTTAATTAGTCCACTTTGAAAGAGAAGGGAGCTCAACCCCCAGGGCCTGAAATCAAGCGTGTTGCCTTCCTTGCAGGATGGGCTGCCCTGATCTGCACGGCTGGCACATGATGGGTCTCCAAGCATCATCACCGGTTCTGGGGCCTCATCCAAAGGCTGCAGGAGGCAATGGGAGCCTGTCCATCCCTGACCTCAGGATTGTGCCCCAAAATGTGATGAAAAAATAACTTTGGGCATTTTGCAAGTGACAGGCCTCTGGCTGCAAGCCGGGAGTTGGAGGTTTCCCTTGGGTTGTGGCTTCCAGCATAGAAAAAATATGGAAGTAAAAGGATGCACTCCGCTGAGCTGTAATCTCCAGGCCATGCAAAGCAGCTTGGCGCTGAATATAGAGGAACTGCCATTGAGGTCATGGCCATACTCTGCTTGGCTCTATCCAGGTGCACAGGGAGAAACGGTCCGTGCAGAGGACTGCGCTCCACGGAGATGAAGGGAAGGGGAAAGGAAGCAGCCGCGCCCCCATTTGACAGAGGGGAACTGTGGCAGAGAGAGAGAGCACTTTGCCCAGCATCTCAGAGGGAATTTGGTACTGTCCCCAGATCGTGGGTTGCCTATGACCCAATCCTTGCCCAACAGGAGGGTTGGAAAGCAGAGTTAGGGGCTGTCTGCACTTGAGCATGAATTCGGATTCAGGTAGGCTGTAAATTTAGGCTAAAAACAGATGAAGGGTTTGAGTCCTGCTCTCCCAGCAAATCCCACCTCTACAGAGGACAAACCCATTGTCCTGCATTAACTACCTGCAAAGTTTCTGAATTAACATTTTGCCTCTGAGCAATCTAATGTGGCTAATTTGAGTTAATTGTCACTTATGCCTAGGGTGTGAATGACTGTCCGGGCCTGGTTTGATAGGAGTCGAATCTCAAACTAATCCACTCCAGATTAAACCAGTGGCCTATTTTTAGCCAGTGAGACAATGTCTGGACTTGAGGGAATGCCTTGCTAGAAGATTGGGGGTTGGACTAGATGACCTATGGAGGTCCCTTCCAGCCCTACTACTTTATGATTAGGAGCTGCTTTGGCTCAACCCAAGGTCACAGGCTTGATTCTTGGTGACCTCCTATGGCCTGGGTTATGCAGAAGGCAAGACTAGATCATCACCATGGCCTTTTTTTACCTGAAACTCTTTGAGACACTTCTTATTCCACTGGTTAGGTGTGCGTCGGTGGAGCTAGACCCCTAAATGTGAGTCTATTCCACCCTGCTTGAGTCCTGGAAAGAAAGTTAATGCAAAGGATGGGTAGGGCCTCCTCCTTCTTTGCTTCTTGTGGCTTCATTTTAAAGCTGGCACTATAGTATGTCACTGAAGTAGTTGTGCTTGCATTTTTCCATGGACTCGAGCAGCATGGAATAGGATCACACTTATTAGGGTAAAAGCAGATATCAGACTTTTCTCTGGACAAAGCTTTTTTATCCTCGGATCCTACAGACAGATGTACAACCCCATTGTCCCACTTGAAGTACCCATGAAGTATCCGAGATAACACTTTTTCTTGGGGACAATAGCAGCTAAGTTGAACTAATTGCCATTCAAGCTGCATGGTGTGCAAATACAATTGTCCCAGTCTGTTGTGATGCAAGGGACAATCAGACCCAAGAGAAACCCAGTGTCTGTTTTTAGTATGGAGCGGACATCCTTCTGCATTTATGCCCTCAGTGTGAGTTCATGACCATCTTTCTGCTCCTAGATGAAAGGGCAAGTCATTCATTTTGTGCAATACATGCCAAGTAGCAGAGATTATGCCCAGGCATCAGGCTAAAAGACATGAACTACAAGGAGAAGTTGCTTATTCACTATTAAAGCCCTGGGCCAAAAGGCTGAATATCACTCTAATAATCAGCAGCTTTTCTCATGCTTAACTATGCCTATTTGACATTGGGCACATCTACACATGCAATTAGTGCTATTGGGCTTTACTGGGTGCATCTACACATGTGGCCGACTGTGCACTTGTTACCACACAGTCATTTAGTATTTGCTCAAGCTCATTGCTACCGTGAAGTAGCATTACCATCACGGTTCTTGCCCAGTGATGCTACGTCCTTGTAGCAATAAGCTACGATGCACTAATTCATTGCTACTGAGACAAAACATCTCATGTAGACGCGCCCACCATGCAGTAAATTTACTGCGCAGTAGACCAATTTACTGCATGTGTAGATGGCGATACTTTACTGAGAAGTAGATCAGTCTACTATGCAATAAAGGATGCTCATGTAGACACAGCCACTAAGGAGCGATGAGTAATTTGGGGATAATCTTGCAACCATTAGCAGCTTCCAGCCATGACTAACAGGTGATGATTTTGCAACACAGGGTGACGATGATTTGGAGCGGATTCACATCCATGGAGGCGGATACTTTCCAAACAGCCTGCGGGAGGCAGCACTCAGACCCTGTGGAAAATCAAGGCTTGCTGCGCCTGTAAATCTCCTGTCAGCCCTGGGACATCCAACCTGGATTTTGGGGGTGGGGGGAAGTATAGAAAGTGGGATGGAGAATAGGACTGAGCTATATTGTGCCACCCACCATCCAGTATCACCAACCACACACATCCAAACAGCATGAGCCAGGCCCCCAAAGGCATAAGACTACCTCTAAAATCATGTGACATCTAAAAGGGAGCAAATAGAGCGGGTCTTCTGAATGGTTTTTAGGTTTTGGAGCTGTTAGGTTGCCCTTGGGTGATATTTTCAGGGTTTTCTCTGCAGCTCGGAGGGCCAGAGATTGACTTCATTTCTTTTTTTTTTGAAGACTGAGACCCCAGGAGCTGCAATGTTCAGAAATGTCCTAAATTCACTAAGACACGCAACAGAATTGACAGATGGCAACATTTTATGGGTTAAAACTCACTGGGCTGTGATGCAGCGAATAAATCTGCGGTGATCATAGGAAAGTAGGGCTGGAAGGGATTTCACATGGTCATCTAGGCCAGCCCCTTGGGCTCTGGTTTCCCAGGTCACCCTGAGCAAGTCACATCACTTATTTGTGCCTCAGTTTCCCACCTAGACATGACCCAACCCACGGGGACGACAAGGTCTCATATTGATGCCCACCTGTGAGTGCTCAACAACGTGATGAGTATAGGCAAACTGGCACAGGCTGCGTATGGGGCAAACTAGATCTCCCAGGGGCATCAGGGCCTAAAACGACAAAAATAATCATAATAATTTAACACTATAGGCCATAGAGGCTTTTGTCTGCCTCTACCGTCTTCATCCATTCCCATCTGTTGTGGGCCTTCGTCCTCCAGTCATCCACATTTAATTTCCAAAGGTCTGACATGACATCACCTAGCCGTCTTCATCTTCATCGTCTTCTCCCCCCTGGTCCCCTAATGGAGCACTTGCTTTGGTGTCCGGATCAGTTCCAGTCTTTCAACATGGCCTAGCCATTGTAGTCACTGAGCTCTGATTTCCTGTGTCCGGCTTGGGTCTCTGTACAATGGATGTGACTTATTATGGATCTTTATGCCTCGTTCTTGCATTACGGGATCCTACCATGCACCAAAGATGTTCCGTGAAATCTTCCTTTCCAAATGATCTAGCAGTATCTCTTTGGCTTGTGACCTCCTGGGGTCCCTTCCAGCCCTCCTTGTCTATGAGTCTATGCTCTATACCCTCAGCTGGTCCCGTCAGGAAAAGTGTGGGTGGCAGAAGTTACTGGTCACTGCAGGACCCCTCTATAGGGCATGGGAGGGTCTACATATACCTTCCACGGGCCGCAGACTGGTCCTCAAAACTTGCTCAAACTACAGACGCTTCCTGGAACTGCTGTATCGGCTTATAGACCTGCCTCCCTATGCACCGTTTTCCCCCAAACCTACCTCCCCCCTGCTCTCCCCCTCCCCTGGAGCTTTATTGGGGGTGTCTCAAGGAGGTGAGCACATGGCTGCATCTATCCTGTGTGTCGTGGCAGCTGCAATCAAGGTCATTAGGGCTCTGTGTTTTCACGGGAAGCAGGTAAAAAT
>NW_005841973.1:2572086-2573125 GCF_000455745.1 Alligator sinensis | reverse complement strand
AGCAGGAAGCAGACCCAGTGTCCTTAGAAGAGCCCCTCAATCCCCTACTGAACTTCAAGCACTGCCAAAGCCCCGGCGCAGTCAGCACAGCAGGGCAGCACTTGCTCAGCTTTACCATTGGGTGCAATTCAAATGGCGCCGTTGTCTTTCCATAGCTGTGATCCTGTCCGTACTGAGGGCAAGGGCACAACTCCTGGCAACTTCAGTGCCTGCCAGATTTCCCTCCCTGCCTCTCCTGGAAGTCATTGGGATTCTTGTCTTGTCTTTGCTGGGACCAAAACTGAAGTGCTTTGGGAATGCAAATAGCAATGATCATAATGATGATAATCGTGGTAAGGCGCCAGTACCTTGTCTTCATTAGGGCTTTATGGCAGGGTGGGTCCAACCTCTTAATGATTCTTGGAGAAAGATGCATATTTTTTTTTCTGACCATGAAAATACAGCTTATTTTGACTCTTCTGGATGATTTAGACGGGCGTTTTGCTCGAGAAAAGACTGCGCGGTGGAGCCCACAACTGGAGGCGTGTGATGACGTGAGCAACTCAGCTGCCATTTGCAAAAACAGGGGAGGTTTCTAGTCCTTGTTGCAATGAGGGGAAAGCCTGGCATAGGGACCAGAGTGAAACCTGGGTTCACAGGAAGCAGTTTACCAGACCTTTGAAAGCGGTCTTGCTTTTTAAATCTCATGCTTTCCAAGGCAATCTTGGAATCATGATTTCTAAGGAAATCTTTCCATTTGGGAACAAATGGGGCTGTTGGCTCATTTGTCGGTTATCAGCACTGTTCGGTCTGATCTGCTACGGGGCTGGAGATGCCGTGCAAGAACATCTGCTAGATCAGGGAACATTATTGCCAATCCAAGCCTTGGATGAAAAGCTGAAGATGCCCAGATCACATTTGGGCGGGGAGCGGACTGCATTTTTGCCCGTAGGGAGGGCAGATGGAAATGTAGCTGGGCCCTCCCAGCCAAGGAGGCTAGGTGTGAAATTTCTCATGGACAAACAAGTGAAAGCGGCAGGGTGTCTAGAAGAAGGGGGGG
>NW_005841973.1:2567283-2572076 GCF_000455745.1 Alligator sinensis | reverse complement strand
TCTTTCAAGGCAGAAACAAGGGCTCCCACTCTATCTAATAGTCATTAGCATCAATTAGACCCGTTTGAAGTGGGCAGCATCTTTGTCTCTTTGCAAAAAAAAGAAGGAAGGGGAAAAAAAAAAAAAATGGACCCCTTTCAGGGAGCCCATAATAACATCTGGAGCAAGGAGAGGCCGGGCTCAAGTTCCCCACTTTCATCTCTTGACAAGGTGCTTGGAATGTTAATGCGGCCTCATTCTTTAATGGAGTTATCAGGAAATGCTTTTCACCCCTCTTCTCTTTGCTCAGGGGGGATGTTTACAAAGGGTCTTTTTTTTTTAATGTGCTAAGGAACTCCCCCTTCCAGCCCCCCAAAACAAAACAGGACAACAACAAGAAAAAGAGAGAGGATCAGGAGCAGGCTTTCATCTTCCCCCCCCTCCCCAGCTCCCTGCCAGAAAGCCGCCTGGCCTGGGAGCGGAGGGGTTTGGAAGCAGACCCCGGTCCAGCGCGCAACCTTGCAGCCGTGTGTCAGGAGCCAGGGCAGCGCCGTGGGGAGCTCGGCAGGTGCCTGCGGGGCAGGGGAGGGGTGGGGGGAAGCCCCCTGTTTTGCTTGCTGGTGGGTGCTACATTTCCCAAGTCGTTACCACCAAGTGAAAATTTCCAGCTTCTGCAGAGAAATGCATTAGCAGAGCACACGGCACTAATGGGAGACAAAATGCCTCATTAGCCAGCTGACTCTACAGGCCGGCAGGGGCAGGAGGTGGGGTGGCCACCGGTGGCCGGCGCTGTCCAGTTGCCTGTGCATCCATCACCGCAGCCTTTTCTTGCATCCGGCTCTGACCTTAGGACCGACAGCCCTGGAAGGGGCACAGGCCTGCGTGGGGTTTCCAGGGTCCTCCTTCCTTCCTTTGGGGAGCCGGCGGGCGCCGTGTTGGTCTAAGCACATAGGCAGACAAGTTTCTTTGGGTAAATGTGAGATCTTTTACTACATAGTTGGAAAACATTCCTCTTTGCAAGCTTTCGGGTGCAAACACCCTTCCTCGGCCCCTGGGAGCTCCCCTCTGCTGTCCGGGAATCTGAGACTTGCACGCGATCCCCTGCCCTGGGTTGGGTCCGATCCTGTCCCTAGTCGATTCTGTGGCTGGTTTTCAGCATCGGACTGCAATGGCACCAAGTCCACGCTCGCGGCCGCTCAACGCTTAGTTTGCCGTTGTCTCCTTCTCTGCCTTCACTTGGCTGCAGACTGCTCCTAGCAGGGTCATGGGCCCAGACCCAGAGCCGGATTAACGCCTAGGCAAACTAGCCCCATGCCTAGGGCCCTAAGTGAAGAAGGGGCTCAGTTCTGCTTATTTTACATATTATAATTATTGAGTGAATACAAGCAATATAAATATACAGTATTAAGTAGGGGCCCACAAGCTCGTTTGCCTAGGGCCCACTAAAGGGTTAATCCAGCCCAAGCTCGGTACTCAAACAAATTGAATTAGATTGAGTTTTCCAGTAAAACTGCACTTTACCAAAGTAGCTTGTTTCATTTTTGGGGGTGTGCGTGTGCGCGCGTGCATGGTTTTTCTATGACGGTACAATCCACAGCTTGCTGGGAGCGTTGCCTGATATATCCCTTAGCAGCATCTTGCTGGTACGAGATACCAGTGTAATACCGCACACAACATACTGTATTTCTGTTCCTATCGCAGAACCTGTCTGACACTGTGCGTGAAGAAGCTATTATAGATCTTTTCCCGTCTCTCAACCCACCCCCACCTACCCCTCTCCATCTTCACTTAGTGGACATATCCTCAGTTAGAAATGAATGGGGAGGCCTGGTGAAAAGCCAATGGGATGATATCTTCTATGATTAATTAACTGCTGTTTATAGCATTGATAATAAATAACAGTTATAATCATGTGGCAATAGATAGCAAAATATAATGTGTATTTTATGGATCTAATCATGAGCATAATAATAGCATCACAACGATGAATTTATAGAATCACGGACATATGCAAAGAAATAACCAGGACCTCTCTGAAGGTTGTAAAAGGCAGACTTCTCCTTTATTCCTTCAAATTTTGTATTTTTTCTTGCAGAGAGTTCAATGCATTTTGTTCTGCACACTGCAAAAATACTTAACAATAATAAAGCAAGGAATTAGGGCAAGCTATATGCTTCTCTTGTAATGACACACTGCACATAAATTACACCTGTAGTTACTAACTATTATTAAATATAAAATGTAATGCATACTAAATAGAACGCACTCCAGTATATGGCATATAGGAGTTGGGCAGGGGAATAGCAGTTTTGACCTCTACAAAACATCAAAGAAGAACCCGTGCTGGAAAGCATCAAGCTCTGAGAAATTTGGGAGTATATTTTTTATGGCCAGAGACTCTGATTTAGCAAGATAGTTACGAACACACCTAGCGCAAGCATGTGACTTCAATTAAACACGTATGTATAAGATTGCGAGACTAGGGGCTTGTATTTGAGTAAGGAGCAATAAATCCCAGCTGTATTTATTTACTTATTTATTACCACGTTGTCAAAGAAGACAGGATGCTCCCAGAGAGAATAAAATGCTTTAAAGAAAAAAAAAATCTGACCAGCTCTTTTGTTTTACCTGGGTTTCTTTGCCTCTCTCTTTCACTTGGCTCAAGTCTGGGCATCCAGCAACATGATACTTCCTAATGAGATGATAAATATTATTCCAATGCATTTTCATGGTATCTATTTGCCCTGAAATAGTCAAGCTATAAAAGCACACGCAACTGGATTCTCTTTTACAATAAAGGCCCAAGGCAAAAAGATTTTTAAAATGGGTGTAAATGAAATGTATGGTCACTTTAAGAAGGCTTGTTGCTATGCACACATACATACCTCTACACATGTGCATACGCGTGCGTGCGCACACACACACACATGCTCGCTTGCACTGGGAGCTCATTTTTAGTTTTAAATGAAAGCCAAAAATTTCATAAGTTTTTCTGCGATTTTATAGCTGGACAAAACAAAATGAGACTTTTATAGGCTCAGACTTTATCAAGACTGGTGATCTGGGCACCAGCAACAGAAGATGTGTTTACTTCTGAGTGACTGAAGGAAAAGAAAAGGGGGGAAAAGGGATAAAATACTTGAAATGACTGAAAACATCCAGCCTCCAAGGGATTATTTGCGTCGTACTCTATTGCGCCCCGTTTTATGTGTGGACAGACAGGCAGAGAGAGGGATAGAAATCAGATCTTGGATGTGAACGGAGGAGAGACACTCACAAATACACAGGCACACACAGAGTGACATTACAACTTAAATCTTGAGTCTTTGTTCCAGCTGCACTCCAGGGGATGAATCCATCTTGCAGAAGGACTTGAGCATGGTGAGGTGCCTGTATGCCCGTGTAAGACGCTACATATATGTAGGCCTGTGTGTGTCAGTGTATTTTGTGTGCCTGCAGTGTTTGCAGGCACAGGGGCGTGTTTGCTGGCAGGAATCGGGGGAGGGGGGGGGTCCTTTCTTTGGTGTGGAAGTGGTTGTACTTATGTGTGTGTACTTTCCTGTCACTGTGGGGGGGGCATCTTCCTATCTCCGTGTGCTTGTGTGTGTATGTATGTGTACACTTTGCAGCCTTTGGGCGGCGGGGGGCGGGGGGGCATGTGTGCACTTCCCTCTTTTTGTGGGGGGGTGTGCATACATGCACTTCCCACTTTGTGTGTGTGTGTGCGTGCACCTCCCTGCCTTTGTGTGTGTTTGTGTGTGCATCTGTGCACATTTGTGTGTATATTTCCTTATCTGCAGGGTGCAAGTCTCGGGGGGGGGGCACTTTCTTGTCTTTGTGTATGTGTGTGCAGGTGTACACGTATGTGTGCTCCTTCCTGTCTTTGCATGCTTGCGCATGTGCATCTATGTGCACATTTGTGTGTACATTTCCCTATCTGCAGGGTGCAAGTCTGTGCCTGGGGGAGGGGGATACTTTCCTGTCTTTGTGTGTGTCTGCGTATGTGTGCACCTTCCTGTCTTTGCGCATGCACGTGTGTGTGTGTATCTATCTGTGCACATTTGTGCATGCATTTCCCTGCCACATGGTGTGAGCCTTGGCCTGGGGGGAGGGCACTTTCCTATGTGTGTGCATGTGTGTAGCATCTGTCTGGGGGCGCACTTTCCTATCTATGCGTGTATGTGTGTATGCATGTGTGCCTACGTGTGTATGTGTGCGCATGTGTGTAGGCACGTGCGTCTACGTGTGTATATGTGTATGTGTGTGTGCATATGTGTAGGCATGTGTGTCTACATGTGTATATGTGAGTTTATATGCTTGTATGTGTGTGCATGTATGTGTGTATGCATGTGTGTATACGGGTGTAGGCATGTGTATCTACGTGTGTATATGAGTGAGTTTATATGCTTGTATGTGTGTAGGCATGGGTGTCTATGTGTATGCATGTGTATATGTGTGTAGGCATGTGTGTCTACGTGTGTGCGTATGTGTGTGTCTATGTGTGTAGGCGTGTGTCTCTACGTGTGTATATGGGTGAGTTTATATGCTTGTATGCGTGTAGGCATGGGTGTCTATGTGTGTATGCATGTGTATATGTGTAGGCGTGTGTGCCTACGTGTGTGCGTATGTGTGTGTCTATGTGTGTAGGCGTGTGTCTCTACGTGTGTGTCTATGCGTGTAGGCATGTGTGTCTGTGTACGCGGGTAGGTGTGTGCCCGCGTGTGCGCGCCCCCCCGCGCGTGTTGGCGCCCCGTCCCGTGCGCGCCCACCCGCGGCCCTTGCGCGCGCACTGAGTCCCCCGCCCCCTTGCCCCG
>NW_005841973.1:2537197-2567201 GCF_000455745.1 Alligator sinensis | reverse complement strand
GGCCCCGCTGGGCGCCCCCGGCCGCGCTGCCCCTCGCCTGCGTCCTGCCCTGCCCCGCGCTCTACCTCTGCCCCGGGCCCTGCGCCCAGCCCACAGGTCAGTGCCGCTCCGGGGGCGGGGGGGGGACGGGGACACAGGCAGACCGGACCCTAAGGGAAAATCGCTGGGAAAAATTTGTTCTTTTTGGCTGCAAACAACCTTCTTCGTGACTCCCTCCCCCCATCCCAGCTCCGTCTGCAGAAGGGCGCTTGTACCCCAACATTTGCCAAGAACGACTTTCCTCCCTCAAATCAAAGGTAGCGCGGCCACCCAGCGAACCTCGCTGGCTTCAAGTTAAGCCGTGTCTCTCCGGCAATATTGCGCTTTCGTTTTGGAGTTGGGTGAAGGGGAGTGAGATTGTTTGTCCTCAGGGCTCCAACGATGGGAAGCTAGGCACGGCACCGCTGTGACCCGGAGAGGGACGGCTTGCGGTCAAAAGTGTCGCCAAGGAAAGAGATATCTGGAAGAAAAGAGATGCCCCCACTAGGAAACCCCCCTAAGAAAGAAAGGAAGAGATCCCCCAAAGACAAGAGATGCCCCTAAGAAATCTTCCTAAGAAAAAAGGGAACGAGATAGAAAGGACAGAGATCCCCAAAGAAAAGAGATGCCCCTAAGAAACCCCCCTAGGAAAGAAAGGACAGAGATCCCCAAAGAAAAGAGATGCCCCTAAGAAACCCCCCTAGGAAAGAAAGGAAAGAGATCCCCAAAGAAAAGAGATGCCCCTAAGAAATCTCCCTAGGAAAGAAAGGAAAGAGATCCCCAGAGAAAAGAGATTCCCCTAAGAAACCTCCCTAGGAAAGACAGGAAAGAGATCCCCAAAGAAAAGAGATGCCTCTAAGAAACCCCCCTAGGAAAGACAGGAAAGAGATCTCTCTAAGAAAAGAGATGGCCCTAAGAAATCCCCCCTAGAAAAAAGGGAAATAGATCCTTCAGAGAAAAGAGATGCCCCTAAGAAATCTCCCTAAAAAACAAAGGAAAGAGATCCCCCAAGAAAAGAGATCCCCCTAAGAAATCCTTACTTCTTTTTACGTAGCTCAGCTCCTCTGGTTTCACCCATTGAGCTCAAGGAAGAGCCTTGCTTAAAATGCAGGCGTTAGCCTCTGGAAGCTGGCTGACGTGTCCCATCGCTTAGACGCGTCCGTAGCAAAAGTCACCCTCTGCACTGAGGACTTTTTTTGCCTGTGTCAGAAAGTCAGATTTGATCCACGTGCCCGAAAGAGTCGGTCTGAAACGTATCCGCTGTGCTGCAAACCCCTCCTGTGACTAGTTGGTGTAGCCATTTAATTTGCGTGATTTAATTTGCTATCTGACTGGATTCGATAGTCAATTATAATTAAGAGCAGAGTACTATACATGACGCTTATGTGCCTAAATATTTATAGAAACATCATGTCATGTCATGTAACTGGACATGGCAGGATCTCTGGTAGGAGATACGAAATATATGGTATATGATACGATGTGACTTGGTGATACGGGGGACAACGTACAAACTGATGGTAAGGCAGTATTTTGCATTCTGAATCATACCTATTACAATTGAAGTGTCAAAATATAGTTACTAAAACACTGGGAGCTTGAAATCATTGATGTGAAAATGTTTCTAGTGATAAAAATAACATGAAATGATAAATGGCTATAATTTAACGTTTTTAATGAAAAGCTGTGATCCGGCAAATCCCGACACAAAGGCGTAACGTTGGGGACCGGACTAACTGCACCGAAGTCACTTCAGTGCAATTCGCTGTTGAACAAATTTGTTTCCCCTAGTATAAATCAGCAGCCTGCCATTAGGTTAAACAAACCGTGTCCGTTTAGCAGCTGAAACAGTGGCCACACAATTTGCACACATCCTAAGCTCAAATATTTTTAACGGGTTCCACGCCTTATTTGATTACTGTTTTTATCAGGAATTTATTCTTGCCCTGCATCGTTTTATAGCTATGATACGTTTTACATATTTTTATTGCAGGTGCAGGGGTGTATGTGTGGATGCGTGTGCTTGTATAACGTACGGTACATGTGCCAGGCCATGTATACGTGTAAAATGCACAGGCAGGTTGGTTGATTCAGCTCCAGAGGCCTGAGTCTGAGCCCTGCCTGGATCTGAGCAGGTCTTCTCCAGCCAGCCCTGCTGTTCTTGTCATTGGGCTTGAGAGTCAAAGGGAGGGTTAAAGGTGGCAATATGTGTTTTCCACTCCCCACTGCTCTTTTGTGGGCCGGAGACGCCAGCATGCCTTACTCAATGGCTCCGGTGGACCTTTAGCGGACTTGGGTAATGCATATATTTATGCCCCAAACACCTCATTGCTAGGCATTGTCACCTAAACGCTGTTAAACGATGGCCCTGATTTTGTGCATGTGCGTACACCCATGTGCGCACACATACATGTTCACCCAGGAGCAATCGCTCAACTTCCAAACTTCCGTGGGGCCGTCAGCAGGAGCAAGAGGCTAATGTGTCTGGAGCCAGGCAGGATCAGGACAATGTGGGGCCATGCTTTCTGGTGGATGAACCTGCTTGAAAGCCCTGAGCTCCCAGCGCATTGAACCTTGCCAGATCCAAATCTACCCAAAAAACTGAGCTCCGTCTTCATCCCTAGGCATGATCAACACCTTGGATCCAGACGCACCTAGGCCTTTGGTGTTCTCCTAATTGTTAGTTTAAAACCCTTCTTTTTTATTCATTTAACTTTGCGTTTTTCTATGCAGTGGAGGCCTTGGCTCTGCCGTTTTTCTAGATGGCAGGATCCCTGAAATCAATGACCGATCCTTGTGAATAAGGCTTGCTCGTGTGAGCAAGGCTGGTTAGACCAAGACCTTCATTTTTTTTAAGGTCCATTCCCCACTTCCTCTGCAAAGAAATGCAGGCATCACTTCTAATACATGAGCCGTCCCTTTTGGGTGGATGGAGTTATTTACATGAGTAAAGTTAATTCTGTGTGTGTGTGTGATGGCAGCATCAAGCCTTAGGTGTCACGTCTGCTCTTGGGCAGGTTGCCCCTGCTTTGATGAGATTTTATTGCATTATTCATTAGATGATAATGTGAGGCCAGCAATAGCCTGGGGTTGTGTGAGATCCAGGCACCAGCACCCCTTGGCTTTGGACAATGTATGGTCCGTGTCCCCAGGCCTATCACGGTGTTAGCTCATGCAATTCATGTTACACACACAAGTAGTTCCAGCAACATCAGGTCATTGCCGGATCAGGGCCTAAGCAAGACCTTATGGTGCAGGTCTCCGAGCTTTGCTGGCCCAGCAGCAACAGTCTCGAGCAAGTCGCATGCTGCAGGCACCCTTAGACTTTGCTCTCCCTGCCAGCTTGGAAAGCAGCATCTCCCATAGCTGTGTTTGCAAGGTGTTGCCCCTCAACCACAGTTTGGGGATGAGTGGTTTAGGAATAGGCCAGATCCTGCTGACTTAGTCACTCGTATACTCGAGCTGGCTACACGTCCAAGATCCTGCCTTTTGTCTTGAAGGCCTTTCCTAGTCGTGCCAGCTGGCAGTGGCTGTCTGCTTCCTCTCCATCCCTGGGATGGCTGTGCTTGGAGACCAGCTGTGCCAGGTGGTCTCAGGGCCTGATGGCTCAGTGGAGGTGGGGAAACAGCAGGGTCAGCAAGCTGTGCAATAAGGGTGCTGTCCTGTGCATGGATAAGGAGCGAGCATTTTGGGTCTGGTTGCTTCTGCCACCCCTTTATTAACACCTGCCCCTTGCTCACAGGTCTGGAGCTGTCTCGCTGTGTAGGCACTGGCTCCCTGGGCCCTCCTGTTCCTTGGAGGTCAGGGGGGCCCTGTAAGATGAAGAGGATCCGCACCGTCTTCAAGCCGGAGCAGTTGGAGAGGCTGGAGCAGGAGTTTCTCAAGCAGCAGTACATGGTGGGCACAGAACGCGTGGACCTGGCAGCCACCCTGCACCTCACAGAGACTCAGGTAGGAAATGGGCATCCAGCTGGGATGTGGCCGGGGTCCCAGACCTCCTGCAGAGATGTCTTTGTGTTGCCCGCGCTGGGCAGGACCATGGGAGGGAGAGGCAAGCTAGATGGTCTCAGTGCTCCTCTCTGTGTTGTAATCTGAGGGGTCTTACTAGTTTCCTTTGCAGATGAAAGTAGCTTATTCTACCTAGGAACAGGGAGGGTTCAGCTCCCTAAGGAGAGCCCGTCACATTCCCCCAGTTAGCTGCACGAGTGGATTTAGGTGCCTAAGTGCGATGCTATTTCATCTTGTGCAAGTTGCTGAAAAACAGGATCCAACCTCGCTGCTTTCTGTGACTCCGTCTGAAGAGGCAGAGGACGCCGTATTGCAAAAGTAGATGCACAAATACCGTGGATCTCAACCTTTTTTCTACCAGGACCCATTTATAAACATCAATGGCCAGTCCCGACCCACTGCCCCCAGGCCCCAGCTCCCCAGTCTGTGGGGCAGGGGGGCCCCAAGCAGCCCCTTGCAGGCGGGAGCTCTGTCAGTCTGCAAGGGAAAGCCCATGGCTTCCCCCATGTTTCTCCTTTAAAGGCGAGTCCATTTTTAGAGATTGTTCACAACTCTTTCATATATTCTTGCGACCCACTTTTGGGTTGCAGCCCACAGGTTGAGAAATGCTGCACTAATGGATATTCAGGGACTTGAACGGGGCACTTAATCACGCTAAGGCATTTAAACCCGTAGACACCTAATCATCAAGGATCCTGGTTTTTCTGATTTAGATTAGTCCCCAATTTTTAATTAAAAAAAGAAAAGTAACCCCAAATCCACATTTTTCTGTGATTTAAATGAAACACCACTAATGTGTGTGTGTATATGTCTATATATATGTGTGTATGTATGTGTGTGTATATGTATGTATATGTGTGTGTGTGTGTATATGTGTGTGTATGTATACATATGTGGGTGTATGTGTGTGTAGGTATATATATGTGTGTGTGTATATGTGTGTGTATGTATACATATGTGGGTGTATGTGTGTGTAGGTATATATATGTGTGTGTGTGTATATGTGTGTGTGTATGTATATATATGTGGGGGTGTGTGTGTAGGTATATATATATATGTGTGTATGTATGTATATATATATGTGTGTGTGTGTATGTGTGTGTGTGTGTGCGCGTGTATGTATATATAGTGGTGTTTCATTTAAATCACGGAAAAATGTGGATTTGGGGTTACTTTTTTTTTAACTGAAAATTGGGGATTGTTTTCAATCGGATGAAACCAGGATCCCTGCTAATCAGTGGACTAGACCGTGGCCCCTATAGTCACCAACCTGTGGAGCTATTTGTACAAGATCCCAGAGAGGCTATGAGCTTGGTGGGCTGCAAACAGGGTAAGAAATGTCTGTGGATAATAAGAGCATCCAAAAGGCAGGATAAAAAGCCAATGCAACGCTCTGCTGCCTTAACAGAATTGTATGCAAGACACAAGAGGGGATAGTACAGCTCTACCCAGTGTTGGTTACCTGGAGTACTGTGCCCAGCTCCATGCACCACATTTAGGAAGGATGTGACAGAACAAGGAGCAATGGGCTCAAGTTGCAGCAAGAAAAGTTGAGGTTGGATATCAGGAAAAACTCTCTCACTAGGAAGGTGGTGAAGCACTGGAACAGGCTGCCCAGAGAGGTGGTGGCATCTCCATCCTTGGAGGTTTTGAAGCTTCAGCTAGACAAAGCCTTGGCTGGGATGATGTAGTTGGGGCTGGTGCTGCTTGGAGCAGGGGGTTGGACTAGATGTGACCTCCTGAGGTCCCTTCCCGCCCTCGTTGTCTGTGATCCTCTGATGTGGTGAAGCTGAAAAGGGTCCATAGGCAAAGGATGAAACCGCTAAAAGGGAGAGGGGGGAAAGCAAGCTGTACGAGCCCCAGTCCCAGGCCTTAATCCTGCCCCCACTGAAGCCAGGGCAAAACCCCAGTTGGGTTCAGTGAGGATCCAGTCACTCCCCCGCCATGTAACGGCAGTGTCCTACTCCACTGTTTGGCTCAGATCAAGCCTATCCTCAGGCCTGTCCTTGGAGGTATCTGCTTGTTCCATGGCTGCTCAAGAAATCCCCAGGGTGCTGAGGTTTGGCATCCAGATGCCTCAGCTAGGGCAGCAATGCTGCCTATTTACTTATCTTCCGGATGAGTTTGAGTCCTATTGAGTGAAGTGCCAGCGGGCAGGTGTTAGCCAATGCTCCTAATGAGACAAGGATGTCACTCATTCAGTGCTGAAGCCTAAGATTTAACCAGAGGACAAGCAGGATGGGGTCTGGGGGGAAGCAGTTGTTTGGTGGTTAGAGCCAGGGACAGGGAGCTGGATGCTGGAGGCCCAGTTTGCCATTTCACACTGGCTCAATATAAGCCACATGACCACTGTGTGACTCAGTTTCCCTCCCTGGGGATGTGCAGGCTTACATCAATGTTTGTAAAGAGATACTCCCCCCCCCAAAAAGCAACTGCCCCTTCACTTCCAGCTGTGTTTGTGTCTCCATTACTCCATTACTAAGTGTCTCCATGGTCCCCATTGCCAAGAGACTCCCTGTCCCAGATCACGGAGACGGGTGCAAACTGAGGGGTTTTCACTGCCTCTCGTGCCTGTTCCCTCCTAGGTGAAAGTCTGGTTCCAGAACCGGAGGATCAAATGGAGGAAGCAAAGCCTGGAGCAGAAGAAAGCGAAGCTGTCCCAGTTCGGAGCACCGCCGCCTGTCTCTGCTGACTTGACAGACACCAAGGACACCGAGGAGGATGCGGTGGACATTGAGCTTTAAATGACTCAAAAGCTTCCTGCTGTGGTGTGGTAGGAAGTTGATGCCCATGTCCAGGGAGCAGATGGATGGAGGAAGCTACTGGGGCACGCTGGCCTCGGTGCTCCTCTGGGTCACTGAACGGCCGGGCTGATTTCTGGAGATACAGGGTTACGTTCGGGATGAGTCCATGGTGTGCAACGCCCACTGCCCGGCAGCCTCACGCTGCCATCCCTGGAGCTTGCCCCGTGGCATTGCCAGCTCCCATGACAAGGCTGTGGGGGATAAGTTTGGCTAACTCATGAGCGAGTCTTCTTTTCAGCTGAACTACAGGAAAGCACAGACCCTCTCCCGCAGAACGTCTCGAGAACAGGTCTGCCCCTTGGAGAGTTCAAATCCCCACCTGGACACCCGTGCATGCAAAGCCACTGTGTTGTATCAATGCCAAGGTCCTGCTGAGCTGCTAGAGAGCAAAGCCCTGGAAGCGGGGGGTGGGGGACAGTAAGAATCCAGCGTGGTCTTTTCCCCTGGCTGATTTTGTTTCTACGTGTGATGTTCAGGTCTAAAAAAAAAACCCAAAAAACCAAAAAAAGGGCTTTGCTGAATTTGCAATAAAATAAGTGGGCTGTGACAGAGCTCGGGCAGAATGAGCAGCAGGCCAAAATCCAGGGCCCTGATTGCTTTAGCAGGAGCTTTCCCGCAGGCCCAATCCTGCTGCTCTTTTGTGCTGGACCCAATCCTGACCTTGTACCTCCACCAGCCTTCGAGTTTTCTGTGATCAGGCCCGTCACTCGGAGATTGCAGGATTGGGTCCTAAATGAGGGCATTTTTAGTGCCTTGAGTAATTTTCTCAGAAAGCCGTAAGTGCCTCGGGCTTAGAGCAGTGGTTCTCAACCAGGGCGCCTTGAGATCCTTTCAAGGGTGCCACTGTTGGGTGGGCAAACATGGTTTAGGGATATATTTGGTAGCCGTGCTATTCTGTGACCAAAAGAAATGCAAAAGTCTAGAGCTCTTGGTTCAGAGATGATCCCTTTTATTAGATCAGCTGAGAAATTGCAAAAAAATTATAGAAAAAGATCCTTTTTTTGTTGCCATTTCTCAGTTCGTCAAATAAAAGGGATCATCTCTGAACCAAGAGCCCTAGATTTTTGCATTTCAAACATAATGTACAAACCCAGAGGTTTCAAACAGAAATCCTTACTGTTAAAGACATCCCGAATGGCTGTGGTTTTTCTGGGTTCCTTGCAAGAGAAGACTTGCTCTATTATTTTCCTGTAGGCAAAAAAACAAGTTAAAATGAAGAGCTGGCATTTTCCAAGAGGTGCCTCGAGTCTATCAAGTGGTGCCTGGAGCCTAAAAAGCCTGAGAGCCGCCGGCTTAGGAGCCTGAGGGCATGCATGCTTGCATGCATGCATGGTTTGCTTACAAAACCCAGATCAGAAAACTCTGTATGTCTGTGCATACAACGTGATGGCTCTCACCGTGGATATGATGTTCGGTCACTGGGCTGCACCGAGATATTCCAGGGGAGTTTCAGGTCTGCTCCCCTAACAATGCAGTGAAAACTGGTTCCCAGCAGTAACATAGGCTCCCCAATACTCTCACTCATCATTGCCTGGACGTGCTCACCGTGTCAGGCTCCTGTATCTGTCCAAGTCTGACTTGCTCTCTCCCAGGTGGGTGGTGAGCAGGCTGCCCCCACGTCTCAGGATAACTTATTGTGCCTCATTTTGGACCAGAACCCTGTCCGCCACTTGGTGTTATTTATATCCTAGGAATAGCCCGATTTGGGGAAACGGTAATTTATTTATTTGTTTTGTACCAGAATAAAGTCTAGTCTATTTTTAAGGAGAGATAATAAGATGGGAGTGTCTTGGAGGATGTGGATGGAGATGTTTTTTTCTTTACAAGCATGTGGGCATTTGGGGGTGGTTCAGGGCAGGTTGGATGGAGGCTGGAGGCCCTGCATGGCCCTTGCAGAAGGCTCAGGTATTCTGTATGCTGCTTTCCCCACGTCTGAGGCAGAGATTTCCTGCTGTCTCAGCAGCCCTGGGATCCTGGGATAATCCAGAAGGAAAGATCACGTGCTCAAAGGTTGCAGCATTGCAAGAAGGTCAAGCAACACAGCATGGGATTGCTTGGTGATCCAGGGTGCCCGTCCCAGCCATAGATGACCCAGACAGTAAGCAGACACCCCAATGTGCTAAGAGATGCCTCCTTTCTGGGTGCAAGAAGCATAGCCAGCTGTCCTGCCCCACCTTTGCTCACCTCATTTTGCACCATATGCCTACAGATGCATTTGCTTCTGAAGCTCTCAGGCTAAAGGAGACTCTCCATTAACCGCTAGCAGTAGAGGACCTATGACATGCTGCCAAGACATTCAGGGTGCAGCCAGAAGAAGGCAGTCGTCTCACGGTAGATGTGCTTATTGCCTGAAAAATGGGCCATGTTGCATTTTAAGAGACTGTCACTACAAATAAACTCTCGTTGAAAAGCAGGATTTTTTTTTCTCCTCGTGGGACATTTGGCAGGGGGTGGCGGGGGGTGGGTTGGATGACAGATACAACTATAATTTTTTAAAATTTTCATTTCCCCCCTTTTCCCACTTCTGACTTGCCCCCTCTCCCCATTTTTGCCCTACTAGAAGATGTTGGGGAGGGCAAATATTTGGCAAAAAGATAAACTCTGCTTTCAGTCCTTTTGATTGTGTTCCAAAGTCACCACTTTTAACGAGGAACGGGCTTGAGAAAAAGGCTCCCACATTTCTCAGAAAGTAAGGCCAAACTCTAGGACACTGGGTTCAGAGATGATGCCTTTTATTAGATCAACTAAGAAATTGCAAAAACTATTTTTTTTTCTGCAAGTTTGCAGGCGCGCACACCCTTCCTCAGACTCGGGGAAAATGAAAGATGGTAAAAAAATCTCTATAGGTAGAAAATAAACTTCATTTTTGCACAAAGGAAGCTGAAGGTGGATGACTGTTCTTCTGGGTCCATGAGAGTGTCTTTGGGAGTTGGTCTTTGATGTGCAGATAAGGTAGGACAATGCCCACATTTCTCCCACATTTTACTCTTCTGCTGGCCTATACATGTATGAAAAATAGGTTTCTTCCCCACTTTTGACTATTTTCCCTGGTATTTGTCAGTCAGAATCCAGTAACAAAGCATTGGAAAGTAGGAGGAACCCTCCTCCCCCCCAGGATTTTAAAATAGTTTGGTTTAAAATTGAAATTTCACTTTTGAAAAACATTGTCCCCCTCCAAGTCTAGTTGGAAAAGAATTAATTTTTGATATAACTCCTTTTGGAAGAGTTTTAGAGGAACTTTTAACACTCAGCTATAGATTGAAAGAGCGACTGTCCATTTTATGGGCTTTTTATATACATTTCTGTCTCCAAACGGAGCTGTTTCCCTCTGGGGCAATTATTGCACCAAGTTAGCGCCACACTGAAACAAGGGTGAAAATCGCCATGTGGTTTCTGGACACCACACCATCCTCTAGGGCTCGTGGTAGCGGTGATGTTTTTTATTAGGCCAACTGGATTTTTGCAAAATTTCTTTAATTGCAAGCTTTCGGGCACAAACACCCTTCATTTCTCCGATGCCTGACAAAGGGTGTTTGCACCTGAAAGCTTGCAATTAAAGAATTTTTTTGGCAAAAATCTTGGTCTAAAAAGATATCGCCTCTGTCACAAGCCTGATTGCTTTTCCCCCTAGAGCAGGACAGCTACAACCTGGATACCTGACACCATCCTCTGCGCATTTATCCTTGTAGCACTCTGGCGATGGTAAAGGCAGTGCGATAGGGACCCGAGTCACAGATTAAGGACCAAATCTTCCTCTTTTTTACGTCAGTAAGGGGCCTGAATGAAGGAGCGGCGACTTGAACCCAGGTTTCCAAAATTCTGTATTTTGCCACTCTGTTGTTAGAGCTTTTGACAGCTGAGCTTGTTTTCTGAGGGTTCAAGGTGTGGCCAAACTGGAAATAAAACCTGTGCTGCATAATGCTCTTTTCCCACTGGGTGTTCTGCCTACACCGCTATAGTGGCAGAGGCTTGACCGTGCAAGTGAGCCTTGAGGCCAGTGAGTCTCGGCCAGGGTACCAGGGTGCCCAGGGTGCTTTGAGATCCTTTCAAGGGTGCCCCATGGTGCCACATCATTTTAGCACCGTGACATGATTCACAAGATCAACCCAGAGATTTAACAGTTTCACATATTCAGAGTCAAAAACACTGCTGTGTTGCATCTGACTTCTTTGCAGCAGAAGAATTGCTATAATATATTTCTATGGTCAAAAAAGAGTGAAGCTGGCACTTTCCGAGAGGGGGCCTCAAGTCTCGAAAAAGCGGAGAACCACTGCGTTCTGCCCAAGGAGAGAAGAGACATGACCAAGGCCACACAGCAAAGCAGTGGCAGAGCCAAGAATTTCACCTAGCCATCTGAGCCCCTTTTCAGTGCTGTATTTACTAGACGGTCCTGCTCCCCCCCTCGATGACCCAAAATGCACACAGTAGGAACTCAAGAGCAACATAAACTGGAATATAATAGCAATAGGAAGGCAGATATAAAATGAGCCAAGTGTGAAGAAAGCCCAATGGGCTCAAACCCTTGCACAATTGAGGCCTGATAGGACCTACTATATCACACCTATTATAACAGGGTTCTTGGTTGTAGCCTTGGACATGAGGACATAGGCAGATGAGATTCTTTTGGTAGATGTGATTTCTTTTATTAGACCAACTAAAATGTTCTTTGCAAGCTTTCGGGCACAAACACCCTTATTCAGGCATAGGGAGAGTCTGCTGGTGTTGTGCCATAATATAACAGGACTTTTTCCTGCATTTACGCCCAACAAAAAAGCCTGTAGCAGCATCTAGTGGCCAGACAGCATTCATGCTAACTAGCTCTTTACGGGGAATATCAGAGGGCAGGAGGAACGGCTGCTAGGCTCGGAGCCAGCTTAGAGGGAGGATCCAAAAATCAGGTCTTTTAAAAGCGCGCCACGAGGACACTTGTGATCGCAGGTCGAACGCAGCCTGTGCGCAGTGCAGAAAGTTATGCTTCTGCATAGCCCTTGACAGCTCCACAGAGACCCAGCGAGGGGATGATCGCTGCCTTTTCCGGGCAGTGCCTCATAGGACACCATGTACAGATAAAACATCCAGCTGCACAGTAATGGACGTACTGAGTCTTGAAGATTTGGGGCTTTTTCCCCTTAAAGTTCCAGCTCCTGGAGTCACGTGATGGCATGGCAATCTCCCTTGTCCTTAAAAAAAAAAAAAGACTAAACTTCTAGTCTTCAAAAGCTTGAAATACAACCTGGGAAGGACCGGGAACCAGACGACATGGATCAAAAGAATTAATTTATTGCAATCCGCTGGGTTTTAAGTTCCTGTGGTGATTTTAGGGGGGTGTACATGGAGGGGGGGAGTTGACTCATAGATTTTCAATGCCTACGGCTGACACTACAGGAACCCTACAGGGTCCAAAGCAAGACAACAAACAGATTATTTTTTTAATCGCATCGTTTTAAAGTGAATCTCGTGCATTGGGAAGCCTGGGGTTTGGACACTGAATAGAGGAGAAGGGCCCCAGGGCCTTCCAGGGGAGGGACCCAAATGAGTGTCAGGGGTGGCCTGGGCCTGTGAGAGCAGAGAAGGGCAGCATGGATTGCTGCATCCATCCCTGCCCACAGCTCATGGGGACATAGTCCCAGGATACTTCAGCATCTCCCAGCATTTTTGCTTTTTAAACTCCTTTCTGTCTCAGGATGAGGTTTCCCATGAGACAGAGGAGGAAATGGCAAGCAAGCTATGTTTTGTGCCATGCTGGCCAGTCAAACCAGGTGGAGACCTGAATCCACATGCACACTTGGAGGCGAGGCCCTAGCCCTGCCAGGTCTCTTGCATGTGATGAACGCTAAGTTGGAATAGCACGTAGGGTGGAGCGAACGTGCACACGAGCCGTTGCAAAGTTGGGAGCCTGAAGCTGCATGCTCTGCAGAGCTAAGGCAGTCTCTTTCTCTTAGTGGGAGGACTGGATGGCTTGTTAATGCCTAATTAACAGGCATTAAACCCATTTTATAGCAGGGGAAACTGAGGCAGACAGGGGTGTCACAGCTAGCAGCAGTGTAACCCCTTGGTGGTATTGCTTTTGCTTGCATGTTGCAGAGCAGCCCGGGTCAGAGCAACCTGCATTTTGGAGCAGGTGCTTGGAAAGAGCAGGTGAGCCCTGTAAGGGCCTGTCTACACAGGAAACACCTGCGATAGCCAATACAGACCAGCTACCCCCACCCCGGCTCTGCCTCCCCAGGAGGAGCTTGTCCACACAGAGGCAGGCAGGGCAACGAACCTGAATGAACTTGTAAAGAGAATGAGATAAATGGTATTAAAAGTCTCCCAGGGGCGTGCTTGATTGAGAATGAAGGTGGCCTTCATTTGGTTTAGTTTGCTTGGGGGTGGGGGGGAAGAGAGAAGAAAAGGAAGGAAAGCACCTTTTGGCAGTCAAATAAGCTAGGCTGAATGTAGTCTACTAGTCAAAATACCTGTGTGCTCTGCACTGTATTTTGGGGAAACGACATGCATGTTGTGTGTCCTTGGTATCTAGATCTAGATCTCCTTTTCTTCTCCCCGCTCCCAGCTGAAAGAAAACTAAACCAAATTAAGGCCACCTTCATTCAAATTATATAGCTCTATAATACCTACACACACGCGCGCACATATGCACACACACACATACACATGCACACATATACATACACGCACATATACACACGTGTGTATACACACACACGCACACATACACATACGCATAAACACATACACACGCACACATATACATACATGCACATATACACACATACATGCCTACACACATGCACACATGCATGCACATTTGCACACATATACACATACACATGCATATACACACATGCATGCACAGACACACACATGCATATGCGCATGCATATATACACATACGCATATACACATGTACATGTACGCACATATACACACTTGCACACACATACAAATATATATACACACACATGTACATGTACGCATATATACACACTTGTACACACACATACATATATATATATATATATATATATATACACACACACGTGTATGTGTGTATATATATTTAAGAATATCAATAATATCAATAAATAAAGAATAAACTGCTGAAACTTCCTCAACCTGACGAAGGCTTTTTGAACCCGAAAGCTTGCTTAATAATTGTTTTCCAGCTATTTAAATTGGTCTAATAAAAGAGATCAGATTCACCCTATGAACCTTGTCTGCCTATGTCCTTAGACCAACCCGGCGACAACCTACACCCCTGTATATATATTTAAAGCACATCAATAACTTATATAATATATACTTATATATACGCACATATAATAACGATCTATGCAAATATAATAGTTTTATATATGTTATATATATGCTTTATATCTCTATCTCTATCTCTAATATCCATGTACATATATAGATATATATAGATATATATATAAGAGTGAGCGAGCAAGTGCTAAGCAAGAGCTGGGGTCTAGTGTACCTAACCGGTTCCCCTTTAAACCCGGCTCCCATTAATGCAGGTGTCAGACAACCCGCAGGTGCTCGCCCGGGGGCTGCAGAGGAAGGTGCCCCGGGTTGCTGGCCTGCAGCCCGCAGCAGCTGGGGCTGCAACCCCCGCCCCACTTCTCCTGCATGTCGTGCCAGGGCCAGGCCCTCCTTGCAGCTGCCTGCAGTCAGTCCTTGCAGGGGAGGGAGCACCCTGGCCCTCCATGCATCCCAGCTTGCATTGCCTGGGGCTCAGAGGGAGGAAGAGGAGGAGGAGGAGGAGGAAGGGGGTAGGATTTCCTGCTTCCCCAGCAGGTCAGAGTTGGGAGGTTGCAGGCTCAAGATGGCTGCGTCCATGGGTGACATGTTCTCCTTTTGTGTGGATCCGACCGGTCGAGCCCAGGCCGTGGTGGAAGTGCGGTTCATTAACAATGTCAAGGTGAGCCCGGCCTCCCCACCCCTGCGCTGGCTGCAGGCTGCCGGTCTCACTCCTGCTCTTGCAACCCCCTCCCTGCTTCCCATGCGGCGCGCCCCGCTTTCCCTGCCCCTGGCATCTCCCTAACGGGGAGCTGGGAGCTTTCCTGGCGGGTGCAACCCCAGCCCGCATCTCCCCAGGGCTTGGGGTGCCTCCTTTGTACTTCTCCCCTCCCTTCCCCGCACCCTTGGTGGAGCTCGGCAGAGCTGGGGGTCCCGCTCCTGCAGCTGTGCATGTATTTGCGGGGAGGATGAAGCCCAGATGTGGATGCAGGGGGGGGTCAGGGCTGCGGTGCAATAGCAAAGCGTGTTGGCAGGGGGGTTGTGGGCTCTGATACTGGGTCAGAGATGAATTTGGGTTGCTGCTCTCAGCCCAGGGGCCAGCAACCGTTGCAAGAGCTGGGAAGCTGCGGGGGGTCCGATCCTTTGCATCCGCGCTGTGCTGCATGCGTGCCTGTGCATGGCTTTGCACCTGGGAAGGGGAGCATAAACCCTGTTTTACACCCTGTCCGGGCGGTGTGGAATGTCCTGCGAGCTGAATTTCTGCAGGGGGTAGGAGGGAGTCTCGGCTTGGAGCATCCCCATCCATAACATGAAAGAAAAGAACAAACCCCTTGCAGTGGCAATAATCCTAGACCTTTTTTGCAGACAGAGGGAAAAGCTGGGAGGAGTTTGCACACTGGGGTGTGCGGTCCCCCAAGTTTCATCCTCTATGTATTGAAATATTGGTGGAGGGGCCTCGTCTGCCCAGTGCCGTATCCCATCCTGCAGGTCCCTGCATCCTAGGGGTGCACCCAACAAGCCTTTATAATTCACTTGCAAAATACATTGTGGTCTTTGTGGATGAAAGAGCCCATCTGGCACCAGAGAGGGCAGAGCCTGGCCTTCCTGGGGTCAGCAGGATGTTTGATGTGGACTTCGGGGTCGAGTTGTTCAGGGATTGGAGCCACATTTGGGGCCAGATTTTAAGCCCTGCAGGTTTGGGATCGGGGGGTTTAGCTCAGGGCAGGCACTGGCCTTACAGCGAGATGATAGTGGGGCTAGTTGCAGTGGGTAGGATGCTCTGAGGGTACCAGACCTTGGTGCTGCGGGCATGGCGACCTATGGCAGTAGGGTCCCTGGGGCCTGGAGAAAGCCAGAGCAATGGGACAGCTGCCCTGGGAACTCCCACAAAGTGATATCTTCTGAATCTTGTGTCTCCATCCAAAGGGCAAGGGCTTATTTGCCACCAGGAACATCCATAAAGGGGAAACGATCTTCATGGAGAAGCCCGTGGTGTCTTCCCAGTTCCTCTGGAACGCGTGGTACAACTACAAAGGTGAGGACGCTCCTGGACTTGAACCCCCCCAGGACCATTTGCTGAGCGGGGTGATGCAGCCAGGGAAGGAAGCAGGGACCCAGATATGACTGTGCCTTAGTCTTGCCTGTGGGGGAAAGTCCTCTTGCTTATATTTAGCCTTAAGTATATTTTCCTGTTGGCCTACAGGCCACGTCAGGGCTAGAAGGCTGCACATGGCCGTGTTCAGCCTTGGGTCCAGATTAAGCAAGGTGCTGGTAGTTTAAAAGAGCAATGGTAGGGCTGGAAGGGACCTCAGGCGGTCAGCGAGTCCACCTTCCTGCTCAGGACAGGATTCGTGCAGTAAAGACAGATGTCCGTGCTGAAAATAATTGCTTTTATGCCATCTGTACACCTCAGCTTCGAGGGGTGTAAACCCTCTTTCTGTAGCTATTGCAGGTTATGATATGTCTCCTCCAAATCATTTTGGAAATCAAGTGAGGGATGGAAAGAGCAAGGTGATTGGAAGACGTGACGTTGAGATTTGATCTCTCCTGGCCTTCCTTTGCCTCCACCCCAGCCGGACACATGCAAGTGCTTTCCGGAGTAGGGAGCGTTCCCAAGCTCTGGCCTTGGACCGCTGACCAGAAGAGAGAAAATGCTGATCCCAGGAACCCTGATGTGATTTGAAAGCTGGATAAAATCACTGCTCAAAGAAGCTGGGAGTCAGTGTTGCTTTGGTCCATCTGGATTGGGGTGGCCAGCATGTGGCACAGTGGCCTCAGTGCATGGCATGTGGCAGACTGGGGTGGGGAGCAGAAAGCAGAGCAACAGATAGGGCAGGGAGCAGAAAAAGCAGCAGATGAGGCAGGGGAAGAGGATCGGAGTGGCACTTGCAGAGGGTGTGTGGCTAAGTGATGGCATGCCTACCAAAAAGGTTGACCCTCTCACTGGTCTGGGTGCTGCTGTTAGTGAACCCTGTTGTGGTGCACGGTGTGGCTGTGCAGGGCGCCTTTTGTCCCAGCAGCCCCTGAATGCTTTGCAAGGCTAAACAACAGCGAGAGTGGATGAGAAGAGACAGCTGGGGCTTTCCACTGGGGCAAAAAGGGTTTCCAGCTCAGATCTGCAGTGAAAAGAAAGAACCAAGAAGGTGGGGAGAGAAGTCGGCAGCCTGGGAGAGCTGGGGCTCTGTGTGCGGGGATATTTCTGAACACATCGGTATTAGGGCCACGGCACGGGTGCAGCCAGGAGCCGGGTGACCTGGAGGGTCGGATGAGGCATGGGGCAGGGAAGGCTGGGATGTTTTGTGCCCAGTGGGTTTGCAGACCAGACTCCAAGCTATTGTCAATCAGGATGTCTCCGCTGCAGTTACTGGAGCCAGGCTGGTTTGTACCAGCCGGGGGTCTCGTGGACTCTCCTTTCTAGACCCGCTGGGTCTGTCCTCTCTCCCCCAGCCTGCGATCACTGCCTGCGGGCCCTGGAGACGGCGGAGGAGAACGCGCAGAGGCTGCTGGGGAAGAGCTACCAGGTGCTGCCTCACCCGGACCAGTGCGGCATCCGGAAAGACTTGCATCAGCAGTGCCCGCAGTGCCAGGTAAAGCACTGGAAACCTCACAGGCTTTCTCAGGGGGGTGCATTAAGTTCCTGATGGAGAGAGCAGCTGGCTGGACAGGACCCTGCTGGGTCATTTAGCCTAGGGATGCTTCCCCCTCTGCAGGGTAGCAGCCTTCAGCTTCCGTCCGAGGGAGGATTCCCCTTGGTGCTTTTGCTGCCCCTGCTCTTCTAGGCTTGATGCTTTGCACTAGAGCAGTGGTTTTCAACCTTTTTAGCCTCAAGATCCCCTTGGATAGACTCAAGGCTCCCTTGGAAAATGCCGGCTCTTGGTTTTCACTCATTTTTTGACTAGGGAAAAATCCCAGAGCAGGGACGGGCAATGATTTGGGCTGGAGGGCCACTTCAGGAGTTTTGGTGAGCTGTTGTAGGCTGGGGAGTAGGGGGTGCTGACCTGGCCCGGTGCCCATTGCAGGGGTGTGCAAGGAGCGGATCATGGCCCTAGTCCTGCACTGTCACCCCCTTGCAATCCTGGCCCCGACCTGCTGATCCTGCTCCTGGATGTACCTCCCCGCTTGCCTGATGCCCTACTGCATCTGCCCGGATGATGCCCAGGAAACCCTGCCTGCCCACCTGCTCCGTCTAGCACCCCCAGCACGGTGGATGGGTCAGGGTGCCCAGGCAGTGGGGCTGGCAGCGGAGATGGAGACAGGCAGTGGCAGCCAGGCAGAGTGAGCTGCTGCCACGGGCGCCGTCGGGAAGCCGAGTCTGGCCACTGCCCCGCCGTGCACCTGTGGGTAGTGGGACCAGGCACAAGCACCGTGACCCAGGCTGCCCCCCGTGCCTAAGCTGGGCAGGTCCAAGGGACTTGCCACGAGCTGGATAGATCCCTTGGCAGGCTGGATCCAACCTGCAGGCCATATTTTGCCCAACCCATTTTTGGTACAAAGAAGTTGGGAAGACCACAACAGGGCACCGTGGTTTTTGAACACTGGATTCCTGGGTTGACCTTGTGAATCATGTTTGTGCGCCTAACAGTGCTAACATGGTGCGACTCCCTCCTTGCAAGGATCTCAAAGCACCCCGGAGTGTCCTGGCACCCCGATTGAGAATCACTGCATGAAGGGGAGCTGGACAGGCCTGAGGCACGGCTGTTCCTAGGGATCCCCTCCTTACACCCCTCCTTCCTGCCACAGCTACCTCCCTAGAAATGGCTGGCCTTTAAGAACAGCCTGTGACCCTCTTCTGCTGGGGACCGTGGGTCATTATCTCCTTTGCTCCTCAGGTGACGTACTGCAGCGCCGCGTGCAGGCAGTCTGCCTTGGAGCAGTACCACCAGGTCCTGTGCCTCGGACCATCCAGGGAGGACCCCATGCATCCCCTCAACAAGCTGCAGGAGGCCTGGAGGTAGGGGCGCGACTATGGAGCAGAGAGCAGGGCTGCCCTGGGAAGAGTGGGGCTGGGAGGGTTTGGAGAGGGGTGCTTGGATACAGCTGAGCCACAACCACCGCGGTCGATGCGGTAATGATGTAAGACGCCCCTGGCCACCTCTGCTCTCCTTAGTGTCACTGTCGTGCCTCATGGTGGCTGTGGGACAACTCTGCTCCCCATATCCCCAAGCCTGTACTGCTGGAGCTGAAGGAGAGTCCTTGCCAGGTCTACGGAGGCTGACACGTAGGGTGGAGGAGTCTTATCCCCTCCACGGGGAGCCGTAGGGCATCTGTTAGAGACAGCAGCTCTCTACAGCCATGCATGGGCTTCCACGGTGAGCGTCATGTTGGCCCTGTGATACAGAGGGTGGAGGATTGCCCTTGACTCCAAGCAAAACAATTGAGGCACAGGGCGGAGGGAAAGGTGGCACCTAACCCCACGTCTTGCACTCCAGTCACATCCTTTACCATCAGCCAACAAGGACTTGCCAAATTTGTTAGAAATGCAGGGCCCTTGGGAGGTCACAGCTAGTCCAGCGCCTGCTCCAGACAGGATCAGCCCTCTCTGAAGCACCGCAGACAACGGCCTTCTCTGTTGCCCTTTGTTGCTCCCAGTCTCCTGTCAGAACTGGACTCTGGGTGCTGCACGGACGTGTGGCAGAAAATAAAGATGTTACAGACTAAATAGACAAGACAGAGACGGGATAGGAGGGGAAGGGACTCGGCACATTCTCCTGCTAAACCTGTTATATCTGAATTAGGTTCAGCCCATCTTTGGGATGGCTGGGTCACTGTAATGCATGAGCACAAATGGGGGTGGGTGGGGGTCCTTTGTCTCCTTCTGGAGATCAAGCTTTTCCTTTCGGCACCAGGACATCTCGGCTCATCTGTCTCTCCCTTCCCCTACAGAAACATCCATTATCCTCCAGAGACTTCAAGCATCATGCTGATGGCAAGGATGGTGGCTACAGTCAAACAGGTGCGTTCCTCTGCTTGTGCGCCGAGGTGCACTTTTATATCTCCTTTCTCTTTTCTCCCAGTTAACAATGCGGCTTGCCAACCGGGGCAGGAATGACAGGTCGTTCTTGTTAATGAGGTGCAATGCTTGCATTATATCTCCACAACTGTTATGTGCAGAGAAAACGGGCGGCAGAGAAGGGCCTGGTTGGTTGGAGATATTTTCGATGAAAGAGCTTGGCGTCAGAAAATGCTGGTTCACTGAAAATGCTGAAGCTGCTGCGGGGGTAGATTAGTCTGGACAGAGCTCTGGTTGGGATGAGACTCGCTGTAGAGCAGCCTGTTGCTGTGGACGTGCACCCGGGTTGAGCAAGACCCTGGTTCAGGTCCCTGCTCTTCATGGTTTCGACTTAGGATTTGAACCCCGATCTCCTTCATGCCTGCAAGTTCCCTGAGCTGACAGTCCAAGACTTTTCTGGGGTGGATGCGTCTTTCTGATGGCTTTCATGAGACATGTCCTTCAGGCTCAGGGCATCTTTCCAGTGGTGCCAGGGCGTGCTCAGCAGCCTCTGAACTATCCAATGCTGGCATCCATGAGTTTGAACTCCCTTGTGTTGCAGAAGCATAGAGGGGCAAAGTGCTGCTGTTGGTGGCTCCCCTCTGCCTTGCAAGGGGTGGCCAAATTTGCCCAGAACCGAAGCTGTTGTCCTGGCGTTGCAATGAGCCAGTGTTATTGTACCCTCTTGACTTCCCTTCCTCCATTTGCCTTTGCCCAGTTTCTTGAATAGTCCGGTTGCTGTGGACTGACTGTCTGGCCCAGATCTCCTCGCAGCACCCCTCAAGAGTCCTTGTTCTATAGGTGGGGAAACTGAGGCACAGAGTGGCTTGCCCAGGGTCACATGGGGACAGTAGCACTTGAACCTGGATCTCCACACCATCCTTCCTCCCCTTCTTTCTCTTGCATGTGGTCTGTTAATCCCGGAGTAAAACATCCCTGTGGAAATGGCAGCATTCGGGTCAGGGTTGCCCACAGATCTGCATCTCCTGCTCCCTGGATCACTTCCATCCCACCTCTCCCAACCCATCCTAACACCCCCATACCCCCAGCAAGCGAAGGGCTGGACTGTGAATCTCTGCCATTTGGTTTCAGGCCAAGGACAAGGACTGGTGGATAAAGCTTTTTTCCCAGTTCTGCAGCAAAACGGCCAATGAAGAGGAGGAGATCATCCACAAACTCTTGGGGGACAAGTTTAAGGTCAGGGCTGTGCTTTCCCTCAGTGCTCGGGGCCTTTAGGGGAATGGGATCCTAGATAAATGGGGCTGTGGGAGTGGGAGACCTCAGGAGGTCACGCAGCATCACTCCCTGCCCTGGGCAGGAGCATGGATGAGGGCACCGTGCCCAAACTTCTGGCCTTACAGGTGCAAGGGTTGTTGTGTGGGATCAGTCCACCCCTACCCCTGCTAAATTTCAGGACCGATGGGGAGCCCCGCAGGCTAAATGACACCTCCGTGAGCCAGATCTGACCCATGGGATAGAGGTTGAATACCTCTGGACCCAGAAACTTGCCAGGAAGAGGCTCCTCCCAGCCCTGCTGCGTGAGGGCAACTTGTGAGGATCCCAGAGTTTCTCTCCCATTGCTGTGGAAGATCTCACGTGTGCAAGCACGCTGCACCAACACCATGGTCCAGTATTAGGCCAGTGCTGGGGGACAGCAGTGCCCCAACGAAGCACAAGCCTCTAGCAGTTGATGTCCAGGAGAAAACACCTGTTCTGCTTGGGGTATAGCAGGCTGTTGTGGTTGTTATGCTGGGTAGTACATTCGCCCTGTGGCAGGAGGCTGGTCCACGCTTCGCTTCTGCTGACCTGCTATGGGAAGGCCAGGACAGTTGGGAGCGGGCCAGCTGGCCAGCAAAAGCATGGTCTGGTACCCAGCAACACCATGGTCTGGTACTCTCAGAGCATCCTACCCACCTGGCCCAGCAAAAGTGGGCTTGGATGGCTCTTGGCCTAGGGTGCGGGGCTCAGACCAGGCAGCCCGGTGGGGAGGGGCAGTAGGACAAGGGACCCTTCCTTAGAGCCTTTGGACTTCCTCCCTGCCCTGACCGTGCTGCTTTGCCCCCCCCACCAGGGCCAGCTGGAGCTCCTGCGGCCGCTCTTCGCAGAAGCCCTGTATGAGGAGCGTCTCGGCAGGGTGAGTGGGGAGCTTCTCTTTGCAGAGCCCTTGGGGTCCCAGAGCAGGGACAGCCCCTTCACTGCCCTTGTCCCTCAGCCCCGCCACCAGCCTGTGCTCCACAAGCACCGTGCTCTGCTTCCCTCCCTCCCGGCTGCAAGGAGAAGGGAGAATCCCCCTGAGAGCCCATTGCTGCCTTGCCTCAATCAGGGCAGGGGCCAAAGCCCTAAAGGGACAAATTATTCAGGGGAGGGGTCACAGAGGTATCATCCTGCCCTGCCCCTACGTGGGACACACTCGGCATCCCCCCCTCCCCGTGGTTGCAAAGGCAGCCTGCCGCAATGCAGCAAGATGGGCATCTGCCTTGGCGACAACGGGACCTGGAGAGACCAGGGCTGGGTGGGCACCAGCCAGTCAGTCCATCCCAGACGGTTGCAAATGCTGGGAACGGGGAGAACTTGTCTAGGGAAGGCCGGTGGGGCAGACAGAGAGCAATGCGGGGGAGAAGGGGAGACATATAGGCCAAGTGTGAGTGCTCTCCTGACCCCAGGAGACGGAGGAATAGCTTCTCATTGCTGGAGGAATTTACAACTAGGCTGGCTAGGCATCCAAAGACCCTTTCTTCCTGCTGGAGACCCTGTTGGAAATGAGGCTGTGATGCTCCATGCCTCAGTTTCCCCAGGGTAAGTCCTCTCCTGGGGAGTTCCTTCTCCTTGTGGTATCCAGGCCTTCATGGCAGGATGATGAAACTAGGTCCCAGAGGAGCCAAGACCCCTTGTTAACGGCCCCAACAGCATCGGTGAACGGTTCCTAGGCCTCCTCCCTCAGTCCCCCACCTAACGCCAGTGACCGCATGTAGCATACGAGGGGGCAGCGGTCTTGCAGCTTGCCTCACCTGGTGCATGTGTCTGTCTCTCTTTCCAACAGTGGTTTACTCCTAAAGGGTTTCAGTCACTCTTTGCCCTGGTAGGCACCAACGGCCAAGGCATCGGGACCAGGTAGGCCATGACAGGCCTGTTGCATCCAGGGAGGATGTGCAGTGTTGGTGAGAAGGCAACCTGGGGTTGCAGAGCTTTGGAGGGGGCAGCACTTAGAGGGCTCTTCAGGGAATCAGGAGAAATTATCCCGGGCCCCAATGCCTGAGAAAAGGGGGAAGAGACCCTTGGCGTCTCTGGGGTTCTTTGAAAGACCCTTCATCCCGTAACCTGGGCTGGGGCTCACATCCAAACCCCTCCTGGAGGCAAGAGCCGCCTCATAGCTTGCGGCTTGGCACTGGTGGAAGGTTTAATCCTTTGAGCCCTGGAAGCAGGAGGTGCTTGGCCTTTGAGTGGGGTCTGTGCTGAAGAAGGCGAGCGAAGGCTAAAATCCAGGCCGCTGGGCATGATCCCTTCCTGTGCTGTCAAGGATGCGTGTGTTCACGGCACATGCCGTGCTCTTGGCTTTGTGGCCTTCCCATGCACAGACCTCTGCAAGCAGAGCCATGCTTTGTTCGGTTTTCCCCAGCTCCCTGAGTCAGTGGGTCCATGGCTGTGATGCGCTGGAGCTGCCCCTGCAAGAGAGAAAGCAGCTGGACGCCTTCATAGACCAGCTCTATAAGGACATCGAGAAAGGTAGTGGCTGCTGGCTGGGGTTCCTGGCATCCTTCCCAGGGGGGACCTCTTGAGGGGTGAGGTCCCCACCATGAGCTGCATGGACCAGCGCTGTTGATGGGCTACACTGGATGCCATGTTGTGGGTGCAGAGGGGGCCAGGAGCCTTCTGGGTTGCCTGTTGTTCTCTGGGTCGTCCCACCTGGTGGTCCAAGTGCTGGGCCTGCTCTCTGGTCTTCAAGCCCAGTGGTGCCAGGTGTCGTGGTGAAGCCCCGTGCCCGTGCTTTGCCTGGGGGGATGCTGTCAGTGCCATCACAACCCCTTTCTGCTGCAGAGACCGGGGACTTCCTGAACTGCGAGGGATCAGGGCTGTACGTGCTGCAGAGCTGCTGTAAGTACCAGGACAGGGGAGGGGTCAGTGCTGCCCATGTCCCTGGCTGAGCTAATTGCTTTCAACCATAGCAGACCCTGGCTGAGCTGCACTTTGTTCCTAAGCCCATGTAAATGCCCAGCCTAGTCACCGGGAACATACACAAGTGCATGCCCACAGGTGTGTGAGTGGGGAGGTGCATGCAAAGACACCAGCCAGCTGGGTTGATCATGTAGTTATTATTAGAAGGGGTCTGCATTGTTCTGCGGTTCTGTTCCTCTTTCTCGGTGCTAGTTTATAATACGAAAGGCTCATGTGCGTGGATGTTTGCATACAGGAGCAGGGGGCAGTCCCGTGGGGCTTGGATCGGTGAGAGCTGACTGTATTTGGGTGTTTTAGAGATGCCCCTTGACTGGGCTGGCCCCAGTTTGATCTGCCTCCTCATATCCAAGTACCTGTGCTGGTATCTGGGACGTTCTTCAGAGGCTGCTGTTTGCAAACTAACTCTCTGATACTTCCAGCCCTACAAACTGCAACAGGCTGCAGGTCTCAGGGGCTGCAGCCCAGCTGCAGGGGATAAGAAAGTGATTACAGGCCTGCCTAGGAGGACTGGGCCAGCTGACGGGATAATTGGCTGGCCCAGAGGAAGTTAAAAGCTCCCGGGGAAGAAAGCTGGAGAGAGGGAAGGCTGCATGGCTAGAGACTACAGCATTGAGAGCTAGGATACTCTTTTGGGATCTGGGAAAGACGGCGGGGTGTGAGTTAACCCTTCATTGTTTGTGTTTGGTTGCTGATTGATGTTCAAGTTGTGTTATGTGGGGCAAATTTGCTCCCCAGGGAAATAAAGACTGTTATACGAACTGACAACCTGCTACACCAACCCTCAGTGTTCGTGAGCTGCCATCCATGATCCGGGTAGGGTCTTGCAGCCTTTCACCTGCCGCCCATTGCACGTGATCTAGCGCTTTAGAAATGACCCCACAGGGACAAATCGGGGACCTCAAGCTAACGAGGGCTCCAAAGTGTCATCTTTCTCTCGGGGCCTGACGTATGCCAGGTGCCTCGGGGACAGGATGTCCCTTGGGACCCAGAGAGCCAAGGGGCAGATGTAATGTGCTGAGGACGCTGTTTTAGGTCTAAGCTGGGGACGGGCTCGTGGCAGCTTATGTGAGGAAAAATGGCATTGAATGGTCCCAGGATGCATCCAGGGAGGATGTGCAGTGATGGTGAGAAGGCAACCTGGGGTTGCAGAGCTCTGGAGGGGGCAGCACATAGCGGGCTCTTCAGGGAATCAGGAGAAATTATCCCCTCTCTGGGGGAAAAGGGGGTGAACATGGCTGGAGTGCAGCGAGGAGGGTGGAGAGGGTTGTGGTAGAGAAAGCAGCCGGGGTTTAGAAGGGGAATGTGTTCCCCATCTTTTCTGATCCCATTCAGCTCTGTGTGGGGAGCCTAGGCAGGGTTCAGACCCTCCAGGAGCTGGGTGAGCTGTCTCCAGTAACCAGGGTGCCCCTACAACCTGCACACCCCCAGCTCCAAAGAGAAACCCGCAGCACCCACGGGTGACTCAGGGGCTGCCGGCTGGAGCCGTATGTAGCTGTGAAGCCGTGGACTAAGTATCCCTGGTTGAAAGCAACGCTCTCAGCACCCAAGGCCTCTTGCCCCCAGCTTTGCATCCACGTGGAAGGGACGGAAGCCATTTCTTGCCTGCCGGCTGTCTGGTAGCTCTGTGAGTGCAAGGGAGGGTGGGGTGTCCCAGGTCTTAGCAGGCAGCGTCCCCCTCACCCACACTGTAGGGCTTGGCAGTGGTGTGGGCGCGCTCGACAGATGGCACAGACCAAGAGCTTGGACTTGCCGTCTCCTGTGTGCCCAGGCTCAGCGCATGTGGGCTGTGGGGCGGGGAGGTATGGGGCACTCCCGGCACTGCCCCTACAGTGCCTGCCTCAGTTGTCTCTTAACTCTTCTCCTCCTGTGCCCGTGTCCTCCTCGCGGCAGGTAACCACAGCTGCATCCCCAATGCCGAGACCTCCTTCCCGGACAACAACTTTCTCCTCCACCTCACAGCCCTGGAGGACATCAAGGCGGGAGAGGTGAGGGCCGACCCCTGTGCCACTCCTCCCAGGGGACCCACCTGAGGTGATGCCCATTCTGTCCAGGTGGGGAAACTGAGGTAGAGTTGAAGTGACTTGCCCAAGGTCCAACAGAGAGTCAGCATCAGAGCTGAGGACCAATTCCCTGATCTCTCGAGTCCCCACCCAGCGCCTGCATCCAGGGTCGCTGGCCTGGGGGGACCCTTGCTGAGGAAACAAGGGTGTTCAGCAGTTCTCTTTGACTCTCTGGGCACTGCTGGGCCTGGAAGAGACCCCGAGGGTCCCCTGATGCAGCCCACTCACCGTGCCCAGCCTCCCTCTCCACAGCCTCTGCTTGGGGAGATTTCCAGGCTCAGGCCCCGGGATGCTGAGGCAGTGCAGATCTGACTCAGGCCCTCCAGCCTGGAGCGTGCTCGTAGCCATGATAAACATACAGCCGCTCCCTTTCTTGGGGTCGCTGGACCTAGCTGGATGCGATGGTTGTCTCTGGCTCCCAGGAAGACTGATCCCACTAAAACAGGGGCTTGTGGGCCCACAGATTGCAGTCCTGCCCCCTTATTGCACCTCTCGCAGAAAGCCCTGCTGGGCTCCGTCCTCTCTCGGTGCCTTGTCCAGAGGGAATGGCTGGGTTTGTCCTGGAAAGAACCTCCTGCCCCCTTACCCTGTCTTTCCTGGACCAGGGGTTTATTGGATGGGACATGTCTCAGCTGGGGCTGCCTCTCCCTTGCCTTCACAGGAAATCTGCATTAGCTACTTGGAGTGCTGCCAGCGGGACCGGAGCAGGCACAGCCGACACAAGATACTCCGGTAGGGCCAGGCACCCGTCAGGGAAGAAAACCCGGGGGTAGAAGCAGCCATGGGGAGGGGTGGGGGGATTCCTGCAGGCTGCAAGGCAGCTCTGCAGCTGAATGCCTGTCTGCTTCCTTGCCTCTTCCACGGTCCACCAGCTCACCCTTTTTTTTATATGCAACTGCATCTTCTAGCCATGTGCCCTTCAGTCCAGCCAAGCAGAGTGGGTTTTAGCATATACACATGTGCACACATCCCTCTCCCCACCAGCCATGCTGGCCATGGCACTGGGGAAAGCCATTTGAGACCAACCTGGAGTTGTTCCATGCCATCTCCGTCCTGGGGGCAGAGTTTCCCGCTGCTGCCGTCACCTCTCCAGGCCTGTCTGTGTTGCAGGACAGCTGTTGCCACAGCTGTGCTAGCGGTGGGGATGCAGTGTGGCAGCAGCGCTGTGTCCAGACAGGAAGAGGATGGTTGGTGTGGTGTGTGATCCCTTTGCTGTCAGCCTGACGGGCAAGAGGATGAGTGTGCAGGGGGTGTGCTCATGCGCATGCAGCCCTCTGGTATGTGTGCATGCACTATGACCACCCCCCTGCGGCATGCACACAGTGCTCAAGCAAGATGGGCACGTGTGGGCATGCACATGCTGCATGGAGTCGGGGCTGGCCCTGCTCTCTGGGCCCCTCTCGGCTCTTAGGAGAGGCAGGAGACCCCTGTCTTGAGTTGGAAGCTCTTAGTGCTGCCTGTGACATTGCTTCCTTTCTCCTCCCACCCCATGCAGGGAAAACTACCTGTTCACCTGCTCGTGCCCCAGGTGTCTGGCGCAAGCCGAAGACCCCGACGTGACATCGGAGGAGGACGAGGAGCTGGAGGGCGAGACGGACGACGCGGAGCTGGAGGATGAGATGACGGACGTTTGATCCTGGGCCTGGGGGGCGCGGGGCTCCTTGGGCTCCCAGCAGGCCAGGAATGCATGGCGGGGGGAGCACACCTTGGCACTGCCCATTGCTGGTGTTGTGGCGGGGTGGGAGGGACGAATGGTCAGGCAGGGCTGGGCTGTGGGTGCGGATGCCTCTGGTCCATCATCCCCGCTGCTCCGTGATGCACTGGACAGGTAGCGAGTGTCCTGCAGCTATCGCTGCAGTGCCTGGCACGTTCTCGTGAGCATCACAGCCGTGTGTGGGGCAGGCGGGGGGACCCCTGCGCTGGTGCACACACAGCACCACACACTGGGGCAGGGCCTCGCACGTGGCCTCATCCAGTGAGAAGCAGCTGCTATTTGATGCAATGATAATCTGACAACTAGGGAGGCAGGGACCGAGTGTCTGGGCAGGGGTGGGTGAGGAAAGAGGTTTAACCTTGTGGAGACTGATGTATACAGAGCGGTGGAGGTGACTGGCTGCTAGGACCAGCCGTGGCCTCCCCTCACATGCATGGGCAGTTAGCTCCATCTCTGTGTGCAATGGGTGCAGGATGGTGCTTCCCTTGCCTTGCTGGGTGGGGAGGGAGGATGTGAGGCTGCTAAAGTCTGTACACAGCCACGCCAGCTCTGCAGCACTTGGGGGCTGATGGTTGGGGCACCGGCAAGGGACAGGTTAAGTAGCTTGGCGATGCAGGCCGGGGGGGCAAGGATGTATCTGCTCCTGGGCTCTGATCCCCCTGCTTCCTGCTCTGTGCTCATGCTGGTGACCCCCACCCCAGGGTGAGAGCCCCCGTGGGAGTTGCTGTGCATGGCAGGGCTTCAGCCGCTCTCCGGGTGTCCCCTGGGGTTAGGCTTTTTGGGTAGGAAACAAGCTGCAGATGGTGTCTGCCATCAAAGTCAGGGCCCCTTGGGGCTGGGGTAGGGCAGGGCCTAGCCCACTGCTAAGTCCTGGCCTCCCGGTTTTGCAAGCACAGACCTCCCCTGGCTGGACCTGATCCAACCCCAAGCAATGGGGGCAGGACACGGGGTGCCTCCTGTATCCTCCACCCCTCTCCCCTGACCCAAGGGACTAAGGAGCCAAGCTTGGTCCTTCCCTGTCTGCATAGGATGCTTGGCCTCACCGCTGCTCTATCTGCCGGCTGGCTACACCGCTCTGATACAGCTGGCACTAGCAAATTGGGACCAGCTGACTCTTCACCCCCCACCCATTACATTGGGATAGATGCTGACCGGCACAGAACCAGACCCACCTTTTTCTGGTCCCTACTGGGCTCCTGCTATACCAGGCCTTGAGGAAGTGAGGTTGCTTTAGGGCACTTTGGCTTTCCCCTGCCCCAGGCTGGGCCAGCCCCTATCCAGATCACTGGGGCTCTTTCTGCTGCCTTCCCTGGGTGTGCAGAGGTGACGTTTGCTCTGAACTCCTGTTGCTCTGACCCTGTACTTGATGCTCTGCAGATCTCGGGCCGGGTTGTGCTCTGGGTCACAGGGTGTGAATCTGGACTAGCTTCCCCAGAAGCGACTCTGAGCTGATGCGGGCACTAGCAAGAGCAGAGCCTGCTTGATCCCCACCTGCTTCCAGCTGTGCCAGGCAGCGTTTTGCTCTTGCTTGAATCAATACAGCAATACCCTTTGTTTGAAATGGTGCTAATTCCCACTGTGCTGGCTGGCTCAGGGGAGCAGCCTGAGCTGACTGTTACTGGGGTGGCTTGTGTGGGCCCCAAAATGTGGCTTGAGCACAGTTGTCTTCCAGGAATCAAGCTGATGCAAGGAACTAAAGAGCAAGATCCTAGCCCTGGGGGCTCTGGGAAAGGCTCTTTGAGAGCGAGGAGCTGCCACGATGGGGACAAAGGCGCTGTGTCCCCGGGATGGCTTGGCTGGAGAATAATGTGCTTGCAAATCCCGCTCAGATGGGTCACTTAAGCTGATCCCCCTCTGTTTGTTCCTTTGGCCAGGCTGCGGCATGCATCATCCAGCCACGTTACTGAGTTTCACTTCCTGGTGCTCAGGCCTCGGCCCTGTGCCAATGGGTATCTCTGCAACTTGAGCAGCCCCATGTCTGACTGGGCTCTTTCCC